>NC_089681.1:110503212-110812944 GCF_031753505.1 Anomalospiza imberbis
CTAAGTCCCAGGGATAAATCATACATTAAATCTTTTATAATTCTCATTTCTGTGATGCATGACTGTGAGATTTTTGTCCTGAATCCACATGAGTTCATTCAGCCACTGAACTGGCTTTTCAGAAAGACTCTGAAAAATGGCATTATTGCACAATCCTGATCTTTTCTGTGGCTTTCCATGTGACTGCTGTGGAAGGGCAGCCTGCTGGGCTGTCTAAATCCAGCCAAGAAGCCTATACCAGCTCCCACTCCAGAAGTCATCAGCTCCAGTTTCCCAGCAGTTACATTCACGGTTGCAGGTCTGACCACAGGGGGAATGGCGTGTCTCCCTCCGTGCAGCAAGAGCGAGGCCACAGCGTTGGGTTCCTCAGTCCTCCTGGGCTTAAGGGCCATTAAAGTCTGCCAGGATGGCTGCAGATTTCTCTGCAGATTGGTGGGATATCCCAAGGATTTCATCGGAAAAGGGAATGCCTAAAAACACGGGGGAGAACATTTTGAATGTGCAGTGCAGGGGGCTCTACCCGTGTTCAGGAGGATGGGTTTTGAAAAAGACAGAGCGAAGAGGCAAAAGCCTTTTTTCTTTGCAAAATGCTCCATTTCAGCTGCAGACTTCTCACAGCAAAGGACAGAGTGGGGTTGTAAGCTGCAGCCTCAAGCATCTCCCATCCCTGTGCCCTTGGGGTGCCCTGGGGCACACCCCCAGGCATCGGCCACCTCAAGGCGTTTGAGAGGCAGAGGGGCTGTGGCTCAAGGAGAGGATGCGGCCGCTCCGAGGGGCAGTCCCAGGCTGTAACCCACACCGGAGATCGCCTGCTTCCACGTGCTGAGCTGGTGGTAGGAGAAAAAGGGAAAACTTGGGGCAGCCTAATCCAGCATTAAAGTCCTCACTAATTCTCTCCTTCCTGAGGACACCTGAGCCGCGGGGCTGGTGCGTGGGGGCCGGCGGCTGCCGTCCCAGTTGGCTGCAGCAGCTGCAGCCATCTGCGGTCCTTGTCTCCAGCAAGGTATAGTTTCTGCAGGATGGAGCCCCGGGCTTGGATTTCTGTTCCTCAGGAGTCGCCCCAGTCGTGGGGAGAGAGGGATGCAGCTTTCTGGACAAAAGGAGAGGGAATATGTTGCATAAAGAACCCAGGTGTCAGGTGGGAGATGCTAAACTTCTTTGTGTCTCCAGTAGGAGTGCATAGGAGGAGGGAGAAGTGGCTGCCTGGAGCAGAGCTCTCCCCTTACCCGGTAGTCTGAGCTGCTGGGAGCCTGGACGCTGTTGGAAATTCTGCAAAGGGCAGGCAGAGAGAAGGCAGGGAAGTCCTGTCCCACGGGGTGAATAGGGCAGGTCCTGCTGTAAGCAGTTCACATGCAGATTTTATCCCCAGTTGCTGCCAACGATAAAGAAAATTGCCGGGTCTGTGAGAAGGTGAGATAAGACAGCAACCTTTTGTGCATTTGTGTCTTTGCTGCTTTGCATCTTTACAATGTGGTGATGGACACACTCCGATCCAACAGTAATATAAACTGACCTGAAAAAAATCAGATTGATGCAAAACCTAAAAAGGAGAAAAAATACAAAGACAAGATACAAGATCATGTCCTCTTGGGTTGTTAGACCTACTGAGGCTGAAGCAGCTTTCAAAATGCATAAACTAATCAAAGATCTAAAAATAACACCAAATTATTAACTCACACACCAAATTATTAACTCACATTCACAAGTGGGGCTTACTTTTAAAATAAAAGAATTGGATTTTTAAAATCCTTCCTATGTTATTTAAGTACACCATAGGCTATGTTGAGCATACAAATCTATATCCTTCATCAGCTTTACCTTCTACCCTGCACACTGATTTTTTTTTTTTCTCCTCATCTTTATTTTCCACTGCTTGGAGAAGGAAATCAGTCCAAGGACCAGAGGAGCTTGCTGGTTCTTCTGCCCTCCCTCAAAGCAGCTGGGCAGTGCATGAACATCCATCTCAGGGCTGTCATCAGCCCAAGGGGCAGACGGTGAGATCCAGGGTGGAGGATGCTGGTGTAGGGCAAGGAAAGTGAGAAAGGCATGGGAGTGATTCTCAAAAGTTACAGCTTAACTGCAAGATTGCTGAGTGTTCTCAGGGGAGGTCCCAGGCCAAGTCTTGGGCCACAGTCTCACATGTGTAAAATTGGGATAATGTTTTCAAAGCTTACATGGCATTCAGGAAGGCTGTGACTATGAATGGTCATGAAAAGCTCCACCACGGCAGCCTTGTGGTCCTTACAAGGGCTGCTGTCTCTCACTTGAGAGAAAAGGCTTAATTCAAATCAGCTGTCCCCATTGGTATTAAAATTGTTATCACCATTCCTCTTTTGGCTGTCTTAGAGCAATTGTCCTAGAACTAAAACTGCATTTAAAGATTTGAACTGCAGTTTGACCTCCACAGGTCAGCCAGATTCCTTGAAAATAAAAGTTGGAACTTGCTTTTGATTTTCTTCTCAGAGACCTGGCCACAACTGGGCTTGAAAATATAAACACCAGCTATCAGCATTCAAACAAAAATGACTCAGAGGAAAAATAGAGCCATTATTTGGAAGCCACAGCACAAACTGCTGGCTACCCTCCTTCAGAGCAATAAAACACAGATAGTCTCAGTGAAGAAGTAAAATTAGTGCCTGAGTTTCCTACCCCTGACTGCTATTCCAGACTGCAGTTTAATTCAGCTGTTTATGTGAAGATGCCCTATTGGGATAAGGCAGTGAATCTATCCAATGTTGCAGAGATGAATGCCTTTATTCTTCCTGAAATAAAAATGGTGTCACGGGATCTCTCATGCCTCCCCACAGACAGAAGCGTGATTTAAAATGCTGTCTGAGAGATCACATCACTAGAAGCACATTACTTCCTAGCTCAGTGCTGGGGTGTTGACAGAAAGCAATAAAGTGTCCTCAGCCATGACATGCAGTGAGATGTTGTGTTCCCAAGTGCGGCTCAGCACCAAGCCACCTGTGCTGTGGCAAGGGACAATCAGGCTCTTCAGTCCCTGGACCATGATGGCAGATTTGCACCCCTTCTCTGGAGATACTTGTCTATCCAAATCAGTATAAGCATGGCTTTGTAAAGAGCTAATGAACTTGAAAGATCCCCGCTGCAGCGTTTACTCAGCTCAGCTTTTGACTGTGTAATTTATATTTCCCCATCCACACCGCTCTTTTCAGACAGGGTCAGTACAAGGATTTCAGGTGTAAAGATCCTTGCTAAGCAGAAACTTCCCCATAATTTATCTCATATTTGAACTATCCCTTGAAATGTGCTTGCTCAATGGTGTCAGCAACCCCCAGGTGACATCAGTGGACATCACAGACACCCACCACACCCCTGAGGAGGGCTGGAACCTGGGCCACTGGAAAACACATCTGGGAAATGTGCCTGCCACCAACTGGGAAAGATGCAACAGCAGGCACCACCTGCCACTGCAGGACCATCCTGACCCAGAAAGGAGCTACAAAATCCCCAGGGGTCAGCTGTTTTTGCCATGGTCCCCACAGAGTTTCCCAGTGTGGGGAGAGAAGAGAAGCATTCTGTGGTTAAGGAGAATGTAACAGTGGGAGTGTGTGGAGGAGTAAGGCTATGCTGGCTGTAGTGAGATTGCACTGAGGAGAACAGGTCTGTGCCCAGAGGTGGAGAACAGCCCACTTGGAGCAGCACCGAGATGAAAAGTGCTGCTGTTAGCAGTTTGTGACAGCCCAGCCTTTGGAAAACAGCCGGTCTGGGGGAATGAAGTGTGTTGTGTAACCAGGTACAGTTGCAGGAGGAGTGACATTTTCACCAAAGTTGCTAAAACATTAATTTTCAGCCTGGCTTGATATCCTGCCCCTCCCACTGCCCACTGTGTTTAGGAGAGGCAGGCAACAGGCAAGCAAGGCATTGCTTTAACCAGCACTTGGCCATGAGGAAATTTCCATGTCTAGCCACAACATGGAAATCTCACTGCACTGAAGTCACTACCAGGAGTAAGGCTGTCTCAACAGCACCACACAACATGCTTGGCTTTCTTCCCTGAGGGCCCATGTCTTTTGGAATAAACCCCTTCACTTCACTGTATCCATTCCCAATCTCCTTTTGGGAATTTGCTGTGCTGAACATGGTTTTGGGACTAACTTTCTGGCACAGCATTTCAGGGTCAGGTCTGCTCTGTGACAGCTTGCTCAGGTCTCCTCCAGTGAAGTTTTCAAGACAGCAAGTGAGCTGAATAGCCAAATTGTCCTAAAAAAAAAAAAAAGAAAAACAAAAATATATTATTTAGTGATTTGCTGTCTGTACAACAAAGGCAAGAAGTAAATAAAATGAGTAAGTAGGCATACTTGTGAAGCCATTGATGTGAGAGGGAAGAAGCTGAGCGGATGGGGGAATGATGACTCCACAAGCATTTATGAAGCAAAAGCATCGCACTGGTTCCTCGGCAAAATCTGGTTCAATTCCTGCACTGCACAAATCCCTGTGTTGGTGGGCACAGGCCTGCATCACTGCTGACCATTCCTGCAAGTGAAGAAAACTGCTGGGCAACAAGCTCCTGGGTTTGTCTGCAGCTGGGCTAAGGGACACCTTTTGTGCCCCTGTGCAGCATCGCTTGGGCCACCAGAAGGAAAGGGCAGCTTTTCCTCCAGGTCTGGTCCTATGAACAGCTTCTGAGCCCAAACCCAGAAACAACTCAGTGAGAGGCATGCTGGCAGAGGCTGAGATGGCAGACTCCCCTCTTGCACTCCTACAACTGCTGCTGCTGAAACACAACCCTGGTTTTAAATCAGTTTCAGTGAAACAGAAGGCTTTGAGAAAACAAACTCCTTCCAAACATATCCTTAACTTCATTTCCTCTGGTGGCCCTCCTTCTCTCTAGGCTCGGTTTCATGGGTCACTCTCTATTTTAGGGTTTTTTTTCTTCATCTTCTAATTTTAATTCTTGTCCCACCAGGGGTTGTTCTTTCATAGGATCCCAACCACGAATTCTCAGATGGCAATGAGAGCTGAGACAGGGACTTGCCTGTGTTCTCTCTGCTTTTTTTTTTCTTTCCTCTTTTTTGCTCAGTTTTAAGCTGAGCTCTTAACATATCCCATATTTCATTCATTTAGGAGGATTCTTTTACACCACATGAAAAATAGATTGTCTGCCCAGTCTGTAATCACGCTAAAAAGATTTAAACCAATAATAAATACAGGGCTTTTCCCTAAAATATTTTTTCCACCAAACACCCCTTCTATTGAAATGCAGCCATTTGAGCACTATTTATTTATCTATCATGTTTCCAAACCCACAGCTGGATCATCCTTACCAACAGTCACTTCTTACAAAGACAACAATGTTCAACACCTTAAACAGGGGTAGGATTAAGATTCACTTGCCTTAGGAGTTCCGCTGGAGCAAAATGTGGCAGAACCTGCACAGTTTCTGGATCAGACCCAGAGGAGGAAGGTGAGGGGTGGGCTTTGGGCTTTGTGGCTGGTTCACACAAGCATGCAGACCATTCTAGACATGATTAATGTGGTATTTGTTACTCTAAGGCAGCGGATTGAGTTCTTTTTGACAAAAAGTCTGTTCTTGAGTGCAGTATTCCCAGCCCACAGCAGCTCCACTGAAATGTCACTGGCTGGGATTACAGTTAAGAGTGACAGAATTTCATCTCCTCTTCCATTTCTCCTGTTGACAGAGAAAGGTCATGTTTATCTCATGCAATCCAACCCTGAAGCACCTCTGGCTCCCTCTTGGTAGGATTCCCTCAGGATAAAGCTGTTGGGTAGAGAAACCATGGTCCCTGATATTTGTAACAGCAAGAGAAAGATCCCAAAGCCTGTAGCTCCCTTTCCCTTTCTGCCCCAGCACAGCAGCAGCAAGCCCAGACCTTCCCTCTGGCTTCCTCAGGCTTCTGCCACTCCTCCATGTCTGTGTCATTTCTATTAAAACAAAAACAAAAGCAGAAAACCATGCCAGCTTTCAAGGCCTTCCCAGGGCTAGGAGTCATAGAACAACAGACTCACCGAAACACAGACTCACAGTCTCACTCACATAGAATCATAAATTCATCGAATGGCCTGGGTTGGAAGGGACCTTTATCATCATCTAGTTCCAAATCCCCTAAAATGATTAGGGACATCTTCAACTAGATCAGGTTTTTCAGAGCCCTGTGCAACCCTGACCATGAATGTTTCCAGGGATGGCGCATCCATCGCCCCTCTGGGCCACCTGTGCCGGCATCTCACCAGCCTCACTGTAAAAATCCTTACTTCTTCCTTACATCCGATCCGAGCCGTCCCTTCTCCGGTTTGCACCCATCGCCCTCTGCGTTATCGCGACAGGCGCTGCTAAGTCGGTGTCCCCGTCCCCCCGGCATGCCCGGTGTCGCGCAGCCGGCGGCGCTGTCTCCTGTCCCGGTGCCGCCGGGTGCCGCTGGGTGCCGCTCTCGCCCCGCCGAACCCGCCGAGCCCGGGTGGCCGCTGCCGCCGCCGCTGCCGGGACCCCGCGCCCCGCCGCCCCTCCGCGGGCAGCCCCGCCGCCTTGGCGCCCCTCGGCCCCGTTCCCCCTCGGCATCGCTCCCCTCGGCACGGAGCGCCCAGGGTCTCCGGCAGAGCGGGGACGCGCCCCGGCGGGAGCGGCGCCGCCCGGGAGCATCGCCGGGACACGCCGTGTGCCCGCTGTTGGCGTCTCGGGTTCCTGCCTCCGGAACGAGCCCGAGACCTCCGCAATCGCCTGTTCCGTGGCGGGGGTCGCGATCTGCCGCCGGGGAAACAGACGGGGGGCTCTACCCAAGGAGCCGCAGCGGATCCCCGTTCTCCCATCGTTTCCCATCGGAAGCGCAGGCTACGGTATGTGCCGAAGCTGTGTCAGGGTTGCGCGCTGTGCAAGGCTGGAGACCCCAGACCAAAGTTTTATGATACCATCCAGGCGCTTCACTCTCGCTGTACTCAAAGGGAGTCTGACACTCAAACAACTTCGTGGATCGGGGTGTTAGAATGCGAAAGATCAAGGGAAGTAGGCTAACGCGGGTTTTGGAGCTTTTCGTTTGGCAACTACATTTTATGGCATATTTTCATAAAGTGAGTTCAGTTTGTCCCTCTGGAAACACAAGCTACTGCTTTTTTCTTTTTTATTTTTTTTTTTGGTGGTGGTTTTTTATTGAACAGAATGAACTTTTAGATGGAAAACACTGGATTGTGTAACATGAGGATAATACTCCAAATTAACATATTTTCATTTTAGTAGTGGATGTTTATTTTTAAGCTGGCAAAGAGCAGATGGGCAACTATCAACAAGCACAGGATAGTGGCAAGAGCAGCTGGACAATGCATTAGCTCATCTCTATTTAAAAGTACCTAATTAGGACTTCAATATCAGAAGTCACTTAAAAATGGAAAGCAAATTCTGACTACAAACATTAAACAAATTCCCCTGTGCTCATCACTGGTGAAGTTCAGCAACCAGCTTTACTTATGGACTTTTCAGTCTATTTAGAATATTTATACTGACAGTTTCCAAAGAAAAGAAGAAACGGATCATGGGAACAACTCAGTAAACACAGACTTCAGATGTAACATCTACTGAAAAATTCATTAAGTACCTACCTATCTGCTTGACCCCAGGCCCATTAATCCCAGAGTGAAAGGTCTGACAACCCAAGAGGGTGTGGGCTTTCAGAGAGGTCTTTCTTCTTGGTCCACATGGTTTCCTCACAAAGGAAGCCCCTATCCTGCACGTGCACAGCAGCAATGTCCCTGTGTGACTTTTATATCCATTGGAGATTGATGGATCTAGATATCCACTGACTTGTGGCCATTAAGCTGAGATACCTTTCTGTGAGGCTGCCAGCTATGCTCAGTCAGAGGAATTCCTCCTGGAAATGTGTACATTGAGGGAGTGTGGATTGTATGGGATTTTAGTTGCTATAGGATTAACCTTTACTCAGCCTGTAGGCTGGGGAGGAGGATTTAAGTGATGTGCTGGAAAATGTCCCCTGGAGATACTAATCTTTTCCCCTTCTTTCTTATTTCACTTTAAGCCTTCTTCAGGAAATTGCTTGTGGTTTAAAATTGAGATCTCTGATGTACCAGCAAATACATCTCCCAGGGGCCCGAATCTGCATTTCACACACAAAACCCACTTTAGCTAGCTCAGGTGTCTGTCAAAGCACCAGTGTGTAAACCAAGGCAAAGAAAAGATGCAGAGAATGGAGAAACATGCTCCTGGAGCCGTGGCACACGAAAGAGCCCATCTTTAGAACTCAGCACGAGCTCTGAAAACCAGAATAATGCACGACAGAAACTATTTGAACAGTCAAGGAAAAAGAGTGATTTACCTGAATGAAAAATTGTTGAAGGTTAGGTATGTCTTTTCTTGAGTAAGGTCTGCAAAGCTTGAGTATGACGTGGTATTGTTTGGATGGATTGAATTTCTAAATGCTGGGCTTCCAATATAGGCCAAATACAGCCCGAGTGGTAGTTTGGCCATTTATCACCCTGGGAATATAAATCAGACCATGGACTATGCCCAAACTGCACGTTCTTGTAGGGTAATCATGAACGTGAAAAAGACTTACATGCTTCAAAACTGAGCAGCCAGTACTTAGCATGGCAGGCCAAAGAGAATTTAGTATCCCAAATCCTGCAGCAAGCTGTAAAGGTTTCAATTGTATCCAAAACATATCATTAGGCCCTTTCATGATTTTTGGTAGTCAGAATCCTCCCAAATATCTCTGAGCATTTTCATTACTTCGTAAATTTTCCCCAAATAGTTTAGACAAATTATTTTCAGCAGATGGCTTGTTATGAATAGCTTGTGAATTTTTCACTTTGACATCTGTACTGTGTTTACTGGGTGGTTTAATCAGTTCCTGGGCTGAATGACTGAAATGTTTGCAAGGGAGGAAAAATGAGCACAAGATACTAAATAAGAAACAGTGCATTTCAAGGACAAACATATTCAGCTGACTGTTTTCACAAATACTTTCAGAGATTTCCAGCAATCACTGGCCACCATGTGGATTCTGAATGCTGCGATATATCTATGCCTGCAAGCCAAACTCATCTTGCAGTCCAAAGGGTATTTGTGAGCTTCTTCTCAATTTTGAGCAGCCATGGTTAGCCATGCTAACTATGTTATTTGGTCAGAACCCACCAGCAGAATTTTTGCTCCAAGTAGTTGTATTTTAACCACTGCCCAATCCAGAGTGTCTCGACTCTGATGTGGAGGCAGTCTAACATTGTTAGGCAGAGTTGCATGTCCAAACTATGTTTATCTCCTTGCTTTGTCTTCCTCAAAATAACACTGGAAGATAAGGTACGCTCTTTCTTTGATCACTAACCCCCAACTGGTGAACGTTGACCACAAAGGATAAGTATGCATTGAACAGAAGTCCTAATGATCAGCACATTGTTACAGTTTCAAGGAATGGGAAAAAAAAAAACAACAAACAAACAAACAAACAAACCCACTAAACATGAGGGAGGCTGAAAAGGAAGTAGAAATAAGGCCAGTATAAAAAATTTCAAATATCTTCAACAGAGCAAGACCATAAACATACATTTGCTGATGAGAATTAGCACACTCTTGCTTCATAGTGTCCTCTCCTACCTCAAGATAGTTTAATCTATAAGAAAATTGCAGTAATGGGGAGCAAACTACCAGGATAAAAATTGTCTCTGTTGTAGATTTTATGGCACGTGGTATAAAGGGGTTCTAGCACAGCCATCATGCAAATATTAAATAAAAATAGCAATGGGAGGAGTGGCAGGAGGTTGTGAGACTGCAGCACCAGTGGCAAAGCCATCTGCAGCAGCCCAGGCTGCATCACGCTCCAGGCTCCAGCCGAGCCTTTTCTCACACCAGATGCTGCTGCACCCACCACCTCGGCTCACCCCCGAGTCCCCGGCATGTCTGGCACGCAAAGGCTGGCCTCAGGTTTCCTGAAAGGCTTGTGATTTTCTGCCCTGAGTTGCCATCCAAATGGTAAGTAATAAACACTTTAATAATTCATGACTAGTCAGTAATATCTTAAATAATTTAACAAAAAATTTGTCGTCTTTCCTTGTGATAGAAGATGCTGGCTGGAAAAAGGCTGAGCAAGGTTTTGTGTCCACCTCAGCCCTCCTCAGGAGTGAGCTTTGCCCCTGCCTGAGCTCAGCCAGGTGGGTGCAGCCTGCAGGGGAGCAATGGGAGGCTACCCTGACCTCAGGGAGGGGTGAGCACCAACCAGCTGGTCAGAGGAACAGGAGGTGTCACACATCCTCTCCTGTAGTGGTTGTCTATACTCAGAGTTGTATTTGCGGAGCTGTTTTCCTACCCGCTGCCGTTGGTGCTGAGACACTCAGTTCCCATCTCATGTATCCCTGCTTTCTTCCAGTTAAGGATCCAGCTTCTCTGCACAACAGAGCAGACCCTGGAAGTGGCAGCTCCTGCTGTGTCACCCAGGCTGTTAAAGGATCCCAGCAGGCCTGAGGCACTTGGAGAGTCAAATGGCCCTTCATTCCCACACAGTTTAATCAGCAAGTCCCAACAAGGAGAATGTTATCCTCCAAAAGCATGGAGAAGACCTTGGGGCTGTGCTTAGTCCAGAGAACCACTTCAGAAGATAAAATCCCAAGAGAAATAAGAGACAAAACACACTTAAGTCAAAGCCAGTAGTTTTACCTGTTTAGACTGTAGCACCCACTGCAGCACAACCCTGGCATCAGGCTAAACAGAAGTAGCATCCAGCAAAGCAAGCCAAGGTCTCCAGGTGCTTGAAATTATAAAAGTGCTTAAGAATGTAATTGAGAAAAGCCAATAAGGAACACAAGTGGTGTCAGCCTCAGCATAGTGAATATATAATAAATCATAACGGAGAATTATTTTTTATTATGCTTCAAAAGAAGTCTGTGCTCTTATTTGCAAGCAGTTCCAGTCCTGATAATGGATGTGATCCCCTGCATGCAGGCTTTATTGGAAAAGATGTTGCATTAACTCCATTGAAGTTATGCTCACAGAAAATGTGGTTCCCTGAAAATTAGCTGTTCCCTAAAAGCTAAAGCATTTGCTGTGTCAAAGTATATATTTGCATTTAAGAATAGCAGGCCACCCCACTATTAAAAGTGTTTAAGACAACCTCAGCTTTGCAGTGAGCATCCAGCTAGAGCAAAACAGGCAGTCAACCCAGTGGAGCACTGGGAGAAGAATGGCAAGAGGAGCAGGACAGAGAATCAAAGGGCAGCACTGCCCAAAAACCATACCAGAAGGAAGTGCAGCCCATTCCTGCCATCCATGAGGGTGAGACCTCAGACATTTTGCAGAGCTTGCTCACAGGAAATGGTCCAGCTGAAAAAAAGCAGGGGAATGTCTAGTAGCACGCTTCTTACCCTGAAAACACATCTGCAGCTAATTGGCATGGCACATTTTTAAAAGCAGCAAAGCAGGGCTTAGGAGCTTTACCCATCCCCAAACAAGTGTAAACTTATAAGCATTAAATCACTTTAAAAATTCCCTCTGGGAATTAAAAGTCACTTTTGTGACTCACGACATGAGGCTGCAGTTTCTGAACTTTTTTAATGGCAACTCCAGGATAAGGGAGAGCAGAGGGAGACAAGCCTTTCCTTGCATGGGAGGGTTCTTATCCACTGTAGGGAGTTCCCTCACCAGGAGATGATTCTGCCCTGACCCAGCTGATCCTGGGGATCCAATGGCTCCTAGAAACAGCCCCAGCCCAGCAGGAGACAGCTGTAGATGGCAGGCAGCTAATCTGAAGCAGTCCTGGTGATTTCTTTGAACCAAAGGACTTGGACTTTACCTTGTTAATGCCTTTTCCATAATGAATGACATGTAAATGATCTCTCATAGCAGGTAGGGTAGTATGTGTGTCAGCACTGGCATTTGCCAACAAAGAGAGCTTCTTTGGGAATTTCTAAATGACCTCACAAATGTACCTCCTTACTCACTGTGTCTGCTTGCCCACAAACACTAACCCAGCACTAATTAACTCCTTGGAAGTTCTCTCCTAGCCCTCAGTTCCCACTTTCTTCAGCCCTGCTATTTCTTCTTTGATAGATTTTATTGTGCTCAGGGGAATCCCAACATTGCACCCACCGTGTGTCCCAAAAGTCACACCCATTTGATGACTGCAATAGTTTTTGACTTCTTTTTGAAGCAATCTTTCCTTTGCCTTACAGGTTTTCCCCCTCAATAACCCCAGAACTGTTTTCAAAAATATACAAGCTGACACAGTTGGTGGATGTCAGGAAAACTGTCAGTTACTGAACGGGCAGAAATCAGCCTTCTGGGAGATGCAATACATTATTCATCATCCTCCTAAGATCATCTAGAGGTCAGGTTATTTTGGCCTCCAGGTGGCTAAGATATGCACTCACTTTGTGGGCTGGCCACGCTCCCTGTACCTGGAAGCCCGTGGTGTTACACAAGGCGCTTGCATCAGAAACCTGAAAAGCAGAGAGGGCTTCATAGCAGAGATCTGCAGATCTCTGCTGGCAGGATCAGATAGCTCTTCACTGGCTTTTGGAGACACCCTCAGGTCTGAGAGAATCAGCACTTCAGGCTTTGCACAAAGGTAAAAGCTTTGCTGTTTTGCCAGTGGGGAACAACAGTTTTAGCAGTTTTTCATGTAATTTTGGGATCTGCACAATCAGAGAATAAAAGTTCAAAATTTCATCCTAAAAGACAAATTTATTCTTTCAGTTCAGAGCAGCTACCTGCTAGGGCCAGCGTGGTGGGGTGCCCAAGGGCAATCAAGGCAGTGGAGATGCTGCCTCAGCCCTCAGCTCCTGCTGTCAGGCACCCTGAGATGCCCAGTTTCTTACTGGTGTTCTGGAAGTTTTGTTTTGCCAGTGATGGAGTCGATCATCTCCATGTCAAGCCTTTGGTCAATATTCAAAGTATCTTTAGGAGCTGTTTAATATTACAGGAAGTTTAAAACATTTCTCTCTTGAAAACAAAATATAATTAGCCAGTTAGCTGAAAGCTTTTAGAGTGTTGTCTATAGCTACATCACGGAAAAATATAAAATCAGTTTAAAAAATAGAGTTTTTTCATGTCTGGGATTTAAAAGAAAATGAGTTAAAAGTGATCCAGCATTACAAAGTAGAAATACTTGGTAATTTGCATCCAGGAAATATAAAGAATTCCCTCATACCTCCAGAAAAGACACAGTATTCCCCAACAGCTCTGATACTGCCTTTGTTTTCATTGTTAAAATAGCCACATCAGAAAGGCTTGAACTGGACCAGATTCTCATATCCAAATTTGTGCCTCTCATTCAACTCTGCAACATACATGCAATTGAAAGGATTAACAAGTACCAGCAGAAATGGAAACACTTCAGAGGACTAACTAGTAGTAGTTCTTCAACCTGAGGAACTCAATATAGTTCTTCTTATAACTTCAATTGTTTGAAAATAGACTGTAACACCATGGAGTATTTATTAGTCATACTGCAAAAGTTCTGCAATTTTAATTGCAGTTATTGACTTTCACTGTACTGTGCTGTCCCCCAAAAGGAGCATTTGGGCTGCATTTTCCAGGCTGCACAATGCTCACCGAGGTGCTGAGCGTGGTGGCTTCTGCAGCAGCTCTCACTCTGCACAGAGATCTTCACTTGCTGCTTTTATCATACTTGAAGGCTGCTTTGTACATCCATCAGATTCAGCCAGGTCTGTGTTTGATCTGGCGATCGATGCTCGACGCGAGATCTTCCTTCAAAAAAAAAAAAAAAAAAAACCCCAAAAACAACAAGGGAAAAAAAAAACACCCCAAGGCAGAAAGGAGAATCTGGAAAAGGACCAGATGGTCAGACTCAACAATTCAGTTGCCTGGGAAAATTATGAAGCAAGTCCTGAGGGACTCTATGTCCACCTCATGAAGGACAGGAGAGTGACTATGAATAGGGAGAAAGTATGCCTGACTGACCAGCCTGCCTGCCCTGCTAATGGAATATGGGCCCTGATCTGCAGGGGTGAGGAGGGCAGTGGATGCCTCTTTCCTTGGCTTTAGCAAGGTTTCCACCATGGTCTCCCATAGCATCCTTGTAGCCAAACTAAGGTGACATGGGCTGCATGGATGGACTAGAAAGCAAGTGAAAAACTGTCTGGATGCTTAGGTTCTGGAGGGAGTGGTCACAGATTCAGAGTGCATCAGGCAATCCATAAGTGAATTTTGGGGTCAATACTGAGGCTATAATTAGTTTACACCAATGTCACACACAACCTGCACACTGAAGGATAATACCTCCCCAACAAGCTGAGAGACAATATCAAAACAGGAGGAGATCAATACTCTGCAGAGCAGGGCTGCAGTTCAGGACCTGGATAAGATGAAGAAATGGGGCAATGTGGACCTCATGAAGTTCAGCACAGGCAGATGGAAAGTCCTGCACCTCATCTAGAATAACTCCCTGCATTAGTGGGGACCTACTGGGGACCTGGGCAGCAGCTCTGCAGAAAAGGGCCTGAGGGTCCCTGTGAGCAATGACCTGAACATGAGACAGCAGAGTGAAGGCTTATTCCAGACTGGGTTTGCTCAGCAAGTGCATAACCAGGAGGTGAAGGAAAGTGATCCTTTCCTTGTTTTCAGCAGCAGTGAAATTGTACCTGTGCTACTGTGTTCTGTTTGGGCTTCCCAGTGCAAGAGAGTTATGAATATGATGAAGGAAGTGCTGGAGAGGAGCACTAAGATGGTTGGAAGACTGGGGTGTGATTTGTAAAGAAAAGCTAAGAGAACTGGGTTAATTTATCTTGAGAAGGCTGGGAGGACAAGAGGCAGCAGTCAGGAATTGCAGCAAGGAAAATCCCACCTGGATGAAAGGAAAAGCCCTTGTTGTGATGGGCAGGTGAGACACAGGAGCAGGAGAGGCTGGGGAACCTCCATCCCCAAAGATTTTCAAAACCATCCTGGTAGCATTTTTTTGTGCCTGCTACCAATGCAACAGTCACTCTCATGGGGACTACAAGAAATAAACATTTTTACCTGACTTATTTTCAAATTGCTACCAGAAGAGTGACAAAAAGTACCATTTACTCAGTTGAAGACTTGAATGTCTTCTAGGAACAGAGATGCTGTGACTGGCCCATGGGCAGTGTAAGGGCAGGAAGGTGACTGCCTGGGGCTGCAGCAACACTCGGTCTCATCACCTTGGTATGGGACTCCATGGAATGATTGAAAAAGCTGCTATGGCCACAGTTTATTGGAATTTGGCCTGGAGTGAAGTCAACAAGAAAGAAAAAAGCCTCTAACATCAAAGCTTTCCTTTCAGGGTCAATTTACACCCTCAAATTGTCTGTTGTCTGAGTCAATCTAACAGCTCACTGCTGAGCAGGGAAGGTTTACTTACTGCCAAGGACCCCCGACCTCCTCGTGCTCCAGCTCCCCATCCCATCACCTCCTCTGCTCGAGCACTCATCAGACCCTGCTGTCAGCTGCCTGGGGTGTCCACTGATGAGCAGCAAAGAGCAGGAGCTGGAGGGAAGGAGCAGGACTTGCCCCTTTCTGATGTGTTGAGCTGTTAGATTGGCTCAGCCACCTCCTGTCACCTCCTGCCAAAGGGCTGGGTGGGAGGAAGAAGGAGCTGATGGAGCTGTCTAGCTTCAAAAGGAAATGCTACCGCTGGAAATGCACAAGAACAAATTTCCCTAACCTAGTGCTGGCAAGGTCACTTGAACAGGTTCATTGTTGAAGAGGTTCCCTGGGATGTAGTGGCAGCAGATAATGCAGTGGTCCTCTCAGAGTGCCACTGGAAATGGCAGGACAGGCACTGGCTGCTCTGCTTGGTCTCTGCACTGGGGATTGCAGGGTGTGTTTCCAGGTGGATGCTTTTTCTTCATCTACCCAAGGCCAAGGAAGCAGGCTATCTAATATTGCCTGGCATAGGGTCTGATGAGAGGAGATTACTGACTAACCACTAATTTTTACATAAAAGAAGCTAGCAACATTCATGGGTCAGATTGTCTTTCTGCTTTGTGCATCACAACCTAGAAGACTGTTCCCTACTGCTGCTGCAAATCAATCAGTCAAAAGTTGCCTGGCTTGGTCTCCAAATAACTTAGGTTTGATTATTTCTAGTTCCACTGTATAGTCCACCATGTCTTGAGGCCATGGGACAAAAGCCAGGAGTCCTACAGTGCAACTGCTCTCTTAATTCCTTGGGTGTCTTCCCTGCTGATACATAGCAGAGATTGGCAACTAATCTATATATAGTACAGCACTGCAGCCGAGACACAATGCCTGCATTCAGCATGCATACATGATGATGTCAGCAATGGCTCTTTAATTGCATCATGGGAAGTAAAGGGAGAAAAGAATTGGAAGAAAAAAAAAAAAAAAAATAAGAAAGGGGGCCCCTGGCCCCTCCACTTTAGATAATTTCCTTCACCGCCAGATGGGAATGCATGGGAATGCCGGCCCTGCATCTCAGGAGCTCCCTCCCCAAAGCCTGGCATTGCCACATCTGTTTCCCTGATTTCCTACTCTTCTGATCTTCTTCACCTGCCCTGCACCCCACCACCTTGGGTGAGCTTCCTGAGATGCTGCTACCGCCATTTGATTTGGCTTCCTGAGGCTCGCTCCCTCCTTCCTTATTTTTACTTCTCCAGCTCGCAGTAGCATCCAAAGGCCTGTAGTTGTGAAACACCCTGGAAGGGTAGGGTCTGCATGCAGAGACCACAGAAGCCCCTTGGCTGCTTTTATTTAAATAAAGAAGCATCTGTACTGCCAGGCAGTGGTTCACAAAAGGGGCTCTCAGGCTCAGCACAGCTCCACTGCTCTGCAGCTAGCAGAGAACAGAAGATATACAAACTCCTCTTCCCAGCAGACATCCATCACTGTAAATGCACATGGGTTTTATTTGAAAGGAGTGACAACACCCTCCCTGCTTTAGTACAGCAAAAAAGGGAAAAGATCCTCAGAGAGACAGCATTTCCCCTCTCTAAGACCTACAGAGTCAGCCAAATCAACAGCTTTAAAACTTCCCTATAAAGCTCCTGCAAACATGACCTGTGGTATCCTCCATTTTAAGAAAGCTTCCCTTTGTCTTATCCCCCAGCCTATTTATAGCTGCTGCGGTGGAGGTACGCTGGGAAGGTTTACACCAGCAGGCACAGGGCCTTTCCGTGCTCAGCGAGGAGGCATGTGCAAAGGGACATTTAAAAGCCTCCAAGAAACCTGTGGCTCCCTGGGGCTCATTTTCTGGGAGGAGACTCTCACCCAAAGGGTTTTAGCTGCCTTTTTTCCCAGTGACATGTGAGGGGGCTTTGGGCTGCGACATGACTCACCAGCTCTTTTTGTAGGTCCACTTTTACAAAGGACTGTAGGGATGCCATTGGGGTCTCATGTAGGAGAGGAGGCAGCTGCCTTCTCCCACTGCCAGAGAGAGCTGGCCAGGCCAAGAACTTCTTCCTTCTAGGCTCCCTGGTGGAGCAGTGAGGAGGGGAAAGGCCTCTTAACAGGTCACTTCTTGTTCCCAGAGTCTTTGCAGAGAAGCGAAGATAGGAGACTCCAGCCAAGACAGGAGACTCCAACCTCTTGCATGTCTGTACACAAAAGCCTCAACCTGTAACCTGAGCCTGGAGGAATAGCATGCTGAAAGGTAGCAGAAGCTTCCTCTGAGTCCACCTTACAGCTTTCCCTACAGGAAACACAATTATAACCACAATAAATACTCACGTGAACCAGAAAGTTTGATTAGCACCCTGCCTGGCTGCTTGCTTGTTCATTCACTCTGGTAAAGGAGCACATTACCTTTGTATGTACTGTCCCTGACCAGTGTTGGTTTTAACGTATAAAACCCTAAACATTTCAGGTCCAAATCAGTTCCAAGCATGTTTCCTGCTAAGGACAATGCAGAAATAGCACTGCTTTTCCCTCTCAGCATTCAATTTATACCTTTGGAACAGATCTGTCTTGATCAGAGCAGCTGCAGGAGAGATCAGCACCTGAATGTGGGTGAGGATTAGTGCTGTATGTTACACGAAATCATCTGAGGGATCCTGCCACTGGCTGAGGGCCACAGTTTGCCAGTGCTCAGGGAATTACACTGCATGGCCCTGAGGGAGAAGCGATCTGTCCACACTCCCCAGGGAATAATGATGAGGAGGCAGAAGGGGAGAGGCAGTACTTGGATGCAGGCAGTCTTAAGATATAGAAAAATGTAGGTGACCTTCACAACCATTCAAAGAGGTGGGAGACACTACTGTCCCTCCAAACACACTGCACAAGCACTTCACCCTTCCCAGCACAAGGTCAGCCACAGCAGTGCTGCAGCCTGTTAGGGAACACTCACAGCTCCCAGTCTGGGGGCTGGTCATGAATAGCTGAGGGTGCCAGGCTTCCCAGCTCCCGCCGGCAGATCTGGAGGGGAACAGCTGCCTGCGCCCAGAGTTTACACAGCTGTGGGGAAGCATTAGCAGCTGACAAGCCACTCTCCCTTAAGCATCAGCGTGCACCACCTCTCGCTGCTAGGGGCACTCCCCCAGCCGAGTAAAAAGATCTTGCACATGTGAACAAGAGAGGTAAGGAGAACTTCTGAGTTACAGCCGAGTTAACTGTGCAGAGAGGATAAATGTGGAGGGAGCAGAAGCAGTGTCAGGAAACAGGAGGCTAATAACAAAATTTTTGCAGTTATTAGCCCATAATATTGGCACCTGCTTTCTACCTCCAGCTGCTCAGAGCTTGCATTTCTTGACCTGTAGAGCCTGTTTACAAGGTATGTCTATTTTGCCAAGCTTTTCCTGAAAGGGAAAAGTGATCCGATGGGACTTTTTGTTGAAGGTGAGTTTGAGAACCTTCAAGACTACTCCAGCATCAGTTCTCACTCCCAGTCAGTGAAGTCACCTCTTGTGATTGAGACATGGATTTATACCATTCTTAATTGTACACATCACATTTGAAAGCTCTTTAGAACAGAATCAGGGTGAGAAGAACCAGACATTTGCATCTTCTGGCCTTGAGCCCATCCTTGGGGGGCAATAGTTGAGCTGTCATCATCAAAGATTAAAGCCAACACAGGTACTTAGCCTAACAAGAAATCTGATTGAACAGATGGTGAATAGGGAGAGATTTGAGAAGTCTGGAAGTGGAAACTGGCTTTAGAGATACAGTCATTGGGAGGTAAAAGTGCTAAAAGTCCTTGTGATGCTAAATCCCACTACATGGTTAGAAATTGATTATTTTCAGCCAGAATTTCTGAAAAGATGAAAGAATTTATCAGAATGCACAGGGAAAAAAAAAAGAAAAGAAAGATCATTTAGTTTTGTCTCATATGCATACTGTACAGTAGGAAAGCTGGAGCAAGGCCTAAGCATAAAGGTGCGCTTGGAGACATTATAATAGAAGTGAAAAAACCCAAAACTTTCTATAGCACATCGAAAAATAACATCTTTCCATCAGTTACCTGCAGAGCTTAATGCTGTAAAGCAAGGCAGTAGGTGCTGGCTTCTTTCTAGAAACAGAGGATTGATGCCTAAACCTGGTAGTGTCTCTGGGGTTAAAAATAATAGCTGCTTGAGTGCAAGATCCCTGCTTCCCAAAGCCAGCCCTTGAAGACTGTACAGATGCAAAGATGCACACCAACAAGATCTATAGATTTCACTTGCACATGTGCACAGAGGAGGCTCTGTTCCTTTCTGGATCCCATCACACCCTAACAAGCACACCTTTAAACTCAAGGTAACCCTGCTGTAGGGGAGATGGATAAGTGGAGGAGGGGGTATCAAGAGCTTGAATTAATATGCTGAGCAAGCCAGTTTCCAATGATTTATACCATGGGGACAACACTGCTTCTTTGCTCCCCAACCTTCCACCCTGCTCAAGATCCAGCATACCCTTCAGGAAGCTCAGCAACACATGCAGAAAGTTGAGCTTACTACTACTGTACTTACTAATGGATCCAATGACAGATATATGGTTGAGCAAGAGTCAATGTGCAGGAGCAGGCATGGCAAATTTGGAATCTGAGGCAAATTTAGAAGTTTGTGCTCGCAAGAGGAAAAATGAGGGAAGGAGAAAAAAAACCAGCACAAATCAGAGCTAAAGTGGCTGAACTTAAGTGGCACAGTTGTCCATGGAGCACAGTTGTGGTGAAAACCTAAAAAAAGATGGATATTCCTCTGAGCGTAATGAATAAATCAATAACAGTGAGCTAAAAATCAAGAACAAAACCTTCCTCTTTCATTTGTCTGGCACTATTTGACAAATGTGAAATCTCCAAAGGCTACACCAGCATAAAGATCTTGCTAAAGACTTTCTTTGTGAGTAGACCTGTTGTAAGTGATGTTTTTGTACATTGATTTACTAGATTAATTCTTGAGCAGGAGAGGCAAAGATCCAAGCAGGTTGTAATGCTGTGTCTCTTGTCTCTTTGTTGACAGATAAACAAGGAAGGGGATTCTCAGGGGCAGCAGGACAGGGAGAGTTTTAGATCTTGGTAATCCCTAGGAAAGGCTGTACAGAATTTGAAGTTATGAACCACTGTATTGGCTTTTTATGGCTGTGGTATAGCAATATTGGAGTTGGAAATGTTTTATGGCTCCTTAGGTGCAAAACTGCAACAATGATAACAGGAGTTCAGACCCCTCTGTTTACCATTACCTGTGCACATTCGGGGACTTGCACCAGCTCCTCAGCTACTCCTGCTCACAAGACCTGCTGAGCTCTGTGCTCACGACACTGCCTTGGTGCTCAGGACAAACCACATCAGGCTGCTGGACCACTTCACACAGGTGGCATAGGGGAGAGCTCTTTCTGTGAATGTTCGCCTCTAAAATTACAATAAAATATCCCCAAACTCATGATTACTCTACCTGGTTCTATTTAACAAAGCTTTTAACCTCCAGACCCCTGGGTTTTCCAGCTGTATTGCTTTTGGCAGGAACACCATTCTGTTTGTCCTGTAGTGCTGCTGGCAGAAGGCAGATGCTTTCCTTCAAGAAAACGGAGCTTCCAAGTGGAAAGCACATCCTGGTATTCTAAGCAGACGCCAGAGAATGACTCAGGTGCAGTCTTCTGCCCTAATGTCCTATTTTCCACTAAAATATAAGGGGGAAATGAAAAAAAAAAGCATTTTTAATGCATCCTTTAGCTGCAGTGGCTGGGCAGTTAGTCAAGAACAGACAAATGTTGCCAAATAAATAGAGATTTTTTTTCAACTAGGTAGAAGCTGGCCCAGATCTTCAGAGCTATTTATATTTTTGTTAAGTGTCTGTGAAGATATGACCATTCATGCCTAGATTTAAGCATTGTTAGAATGTTTTAATGGCTAATGTTTTAACACAGTTCTGATGTGATCATGACACAGTTATGATTTCAACACAGTTTAAAATATGGGCTTGCCTTTAGTACAAACCACATCATTTCAAATTCAGACCAGCAACAGTGTATGGACAAAAGAAAGATGAGAGAAATGGGTTGAAGAAGACTGGGAAAAGGGGGATAAAATGTGAGAAACCTCAGCAGAGTGACACAAAGGAGAACTAGCAGAATACAGAGAAATGTCTCAGACGCTCACGTAAGCAGGGAGATTTCATTTATTTGGCACAGAGGGACAATAGCCCTGTTAACCAGGATAGCTATTGTTCTTTTGTTTTTAAAAAACAAAAAGGGAAAATGCGAAGCACTAGCTTCCCAGGGAAAAATCATAAAAATAAGTTCTTATCCTGCTGTCCAACAAGGAACAAGAAGCCTCCCGCACTTCACCTATCGCCCCCACGCTGTTACTCACTCACGGTGTTTGTCGGCTTAGAAAACGAATGAAATATGTTGAGGCCTCACTCTGAGGAGAGCTGAGGGTGTTTTTATAGCAGAACAACTTAAATGAATTGAAAACCATTGAGTCAATGCATTAAGCAGAAAAATGCACGGTGCAATCTGCTGTGTAGTTGAGTGCACGAGTGCTCCAGCAGCCAGTGTTTCAGAAGGATTGTAATACCGGTGTGTTCCCTTTAGCCTTATTTCAGCATTTTTCATAGTGAAGACAGAAAGCCATCCATAATTGGAGGAAGCCTCAAAATGTTGCATTCCTTCAGTGGTGGAAGTGGAGAGAGAAGAAAAGGAGGACTCTGATTCAGCAAGACAGAGGTGCTCCAATACGAGGGTGACAGCTGGAGAATAAGGATCCTCTGTTCTGGGACAGTGAATTGCTTATAGCCTTTTACAAGCTCAAGGAGGGTGCAAGATGTAAACGAGCTTCAGGAGCCTTGGCACAAACACAGTGGATCCTGTCAGCAAAAAGAACCTTCCACAGTGCATCATGAGCCTGTTAAGGACCATTTGAAGCATCCATGTGCAGAATTGCCCCCTTCAGCCGGTTTGCTGGAAAGCAAACAGCTGTCACTGAGGGAGGCAGGGGTGTCAGATATGCCTGGGGACACGCATCTGGGAATTTCTGCCCAATTAAAATATTTCTGAACACAAAAGATGACAGTTTTCATTGAGGGAACTGGTGCAAAGCCTTATCTGGGAAACCCAAACAGATCAACTGTGCGCTTGTTGTTCAGGGAATTCCTGCTCTTCACAATTGACTCATCGGGGAAAGGACAAGCTCTGCAAGATCATAACTCTCTGCAGCAACCACAGGACAAATAAACAGAGCTGAGGCAAGGCTCAATGATTTTTTAACCTCTGGATAGTCAAAGCTGTGGTGGATTTCACCTGCATGCTCAAATGTGAACATATGGCTGTGTAATATAAAGAACACAGCCCCAGAGCCAAATCCTTTAGCGATACATACGGCAAGTTCTTAGCAGAATATACTACCGAGGGGCATAAAAAAATATTCATGCTTGTTTACAACTTAATGCACCTGTCTCGCCCCATGGACTTCATCAACAATTCCCATTGCTTGGTCTTGCATAAGGGTGTTAGCACTCCTGAGTTTCTCAGTTCTCTGAAGGGCTTTTTGAGATCTCCACAGGCATGGCTTGACCTGTGTTTAGTATCTGCCAGCAGAAGACAAAAGGCATTTTTAAGTAGACAATTTAAGTTAGTGTTATTTGTGCATCTAAGGCCTAAATAGCATTAGTTGTTTGTACATCTAAGGGCTAAACAAAGGAGAAACATAACTACATATATTTTAATAACCAGTTTTCCTGTTATGTGATGGTTCTGAGAATTTATTATCATTACTGAACAGTAATTAGTTTTGAGTTTATTTTGGTTATTTACCGATGCTTCCATTCCCTAATCTTTATATTTTCCCATTTTTATCCCTTTTCCTGTTTTTTTGACTTTCCAATCTCTAAGCCGGTTCCACGTTTTAAAATTTCTCAGATCTCCAGTTTCCTTGTTAAGGGTGCAATGCCATGCATCCTCTCCTTGCTACCGCAAGTCCCGCTAACCAAGAGGGTGGCCACTCAGTCGTGCTGCAGAGCCGAAAATTTCCACCCACACGTTGCTCGTGGCGGGGCATTTCATTAAAACCAAAATAATTGTTGCGGATTTTTATTTAAGTGCGGTCTCGCAGCAGCGCAAGTGGCATCTCCGCTAATTTTCGCTAACTCTATCGTCGCTTTGAAGGAGAGGAAGCGCCTGCCCCTGCCCAGCAGCAACCCCCCCCCCACCTCCCCGGGCTCGCCCGCCCGGGCACGGCAGACCCGGCGGCAACCGCAAGAGCGCGGAGAGGAGCCCGTCAACCCTAGACTGGGCGTCAGAAAACAATTTCTCGAGAGACTTAATGTTTAAAGCTGCATTAACGCCTCGGTGCTTTCAAAGAACGGCCCCGAAGCCCCGCTCGCCTCCCAAACCCAAAAGGGGCGCGAGGGTCTGGCGACCGCCCGAGCCGCGGCGCATCAGACCCACGGTGGTAGGGGGTCCCCGGCACTGAAACCGGCAGTATTAAAAGATGGGGGGTGGGCGAAGGGGGCTGGATGCGGACGGATGGGGGCAGGTCGGGCCGGAGGAGGGCGAATGTTTCCTGCCCGCCGCCGACCGCCCCCCGGCCGCCCCCCGCAGCCGGGCGGAAGTCAGCCCGCGCCGTCGGAGCTTAAAAGGCTCCCGCACGCCGCGCCGCCCCAGTGCCGGCGGCCGCAGCGGGGCCGGAGCCAGCGCCGCCGCCAGCCCCGCGTCCCCCCCCCTTCCCCCCCCTCCCTCCCCGGGGCCGCCCTCCGCACCCCGCCAGGCGGGGAAGGCGCCCGGCGCGATGGCTCTCCCCGGATCCCACGCCGCCTGGGACGGTGCTGCCGCATCAGTGAGTAATTCCTGCTAATTTACCCCCCGGGGCCGGTGGGCTCCGGCTCGGCAGATCGCGGGGGAGGCGGGCGTTTTGGTTTTCTCTGCTTTCCTCCCGCCGCCCGCCCCCATCCTCTCGCCTCTTCTTCGGGTTTTATATTATTTTTGTTTTCTCAATAAAACACCACGCGAAGAGGCGAGATGACAAAGGAAATGTGATCCTAGGCACTGCAGGGGCTCAGAGCGAGAGAGAACCGGAGAGGAGGAGGAGGAGGAGGGGGCGAGCGTAGCGCTCTCGGATAGCATTGCACAGCGGCTCCAATTTGTGCGAGCGAATATAATACACCCCCCATGAATAATTCAGGGCGGCCGGCGGGGACCTGCCGCTGCTCCTCTGCCCGGCCGCAGCAGCCTCTGCGAGCCGCGCCGAGCCCGCGGCACTGACCGGCCGGCAGCAGCCGCCCGAGCCGCCGGGTACCGCGTGTGCCGGGGCTGCTGCGGGCTCGGCGCTGCCCTCCGCGGGAAGCCCCGCGTAAAGGAAGGCGTCCGGCGGGAGCCGGGACTCGGAGAAGCGAGAGAGGGGACTGCCCTTCTTGGCCGTCCTCGGAGCCCTTTTATTCTTCCCATCTCCTCCTCCGCGTCCCGCCAGCGTGAGTCTCTGCCGGTGGGGTGGGCACCAACGCCGCCCTCCATCCCCACCCCCCAGTCATGCGGTGGTGGAGCAGGCGTCGGTGGGGGAAGACTGGAGCCGGAGAAGTCTGCCTGGCCACTGTGTTTCAGTGCCTCTCTCTCTCCTAGAGCTGCTCTGGATTGCAAAAGTGGAGGGGGGAACTGAAACGAAATTTCCCCTTCCCCCCCGACAAGCACAGGTTTAAAAGAAAAGAGGAAAAAACCCAACGCCCCAAGAAGAAAGAGCGAAACTTGAATTAAGCCCCTGCTGCCCCCCCGCCCGCCCGGCCGAGAGGGACTTGCACTGCCGCCCCGACCCGGTTCTGCGGCCGTGGGAACCGGAGCCAAGCACCGGCGGACAGAGTTCGGTCCCCGCTGGATGCGGCGGGGATCGGGCGGTCGGCGCCCATGCACTTTCCGTTGAGGAAGAGGACAAGTAACCAAACCACGTTGTCAAACTGCTGACCCGAGGGGGAGATGAGAAGACTGTGTGAGGTATTGACCGATCGGGGAATCGATACAATTTGTCTAATGCAACGGGGGATCGGGGGTTAAGTACATGAGAGGGAAGAGAGGATCCATTTACTGAGGGAGAACGGGACAGCTACACCTTGATACCAAAAATACTCCCCCCTCCCCGCAGCAGCCAGCCCGGCAGCAGCGAGGTACGAGGAGAGGACCCAGCTCCCTGCAGACCGCCGGATCGATGACACCGTATTTGCAAAACCGGCCTATCGATCCCACTTGGCAAAACGACTGATCGATGCCAGCTTGCTCGTAAGCTGCTTGCAGAACTACCTTCTCCCCGCGCCTCTGCTTTTCCGCCCACGCTTTTTCTTTTTAAAATTTTTTTTTGAGGTAGGAGGGACACGTTTTTGCCCCCCATCGGGGAGTCAGGCCCATCTCAAATGGCTTCGTTTCCCGAGTCCGACTTCCAGATCTGCCCGCTGTGCAAGGAGATGTGCGGCTCGCCGGCTCCCCTCTCTTCCAACTCCTCCACCTCCTCGTCCTCCTCGCAGACCTCCAGTTCCTCCGGGGGCGGCGGCGGCTCCTCCTGCGGGGGCCCGCCGCGGCGGCTCCACGTCCTGCCCTGCCTGCACGCCTTCTGCCGCCAGTGCTTGGAGGCGCAGCGGCACCCCGGCGCGGGGGACGCGCTCAAGCTGCGCTGCCCCATCTGCGACCAGAAGGTGGTGATCTCGGAGCCCTCGGGCATGGACGCGCTGCCCTCCTCCAACTTCCTCCTCAGCAACCTGCTGGACGTCGTCGTCGTGGCGGCCGCCGCCGACGAGCAGAAGAACGGCCGCGCCACCGGGGCCGGCCCCGCCGCGGGGTCGGGCGGGGGCGGCGGCAGCAACAACCGGCACCACGGCCGCCCGCCGCCGGGGCCGCCCCGCGCCGCCGGCTCCTCGCCCGCCGCCGCCTCGGCCGCGCCCTCCTCGACGTCGTCGTCCTCCTCCTCCTCGGGCGGCGGCAGCGGCTCGGCGGCGCTCCTGCTGCGGCGGCCCCACAGCCGGCAGGGCGAGCCCCGCTGCAGCTCCTGCGACGAGGGCAACGCCGCCAGCTCCCGCTGCCTCGACTGCCAGGAGCACCTGTGCGACAACTGCGTGCGGGCGCACCAGCGCGTCCGCCTCACCAAGGACCACTTCATCGAGCGCTTCGCCGCCGGCCCCGCCGCCGCCGGCCCCGCCGCGCCGCTCGCCCTCAGCCCGCCCTACCCCGCCTCGCCATACAACATCCTCTCTGTCTTCCCCGACCGGGCCAGCTACTGCCAGCACCACGACGACGAGGTGAGCGCAGCGAGTGAAGGGAGGGAGGGAGGGAAGGGGCGGCCGCGCTCCCGCCCCTGGCCGGCGCCAGAGGGGCCCCGCCCGCATCGCTCGCTGCTGGGGGGCGGCAGGGACCGGCCGCGGCGCTCCCGCCGCCCCGCGGGGCTGGGGACAGGGGGCAGGCCCGCCCCGGCAGCGGCCGGTGCGGGGCGCAGGAGCCGCTGACACACCGGGGGAGGGCGTGCGGCCAGGCGGCAGCGTCCCGGGCGCGCCCCGCTCCCACCGGGCGATGCTCCGCGCCGCCGCCCGAGAGGAGGAAGAGGTGAGCCGGGGGGCGCCTCCGCGAGGTGCGGGACATGCCGTCCCCGGAGGCGGCCGGCGGAGCCCCGATCTGCCCGTGAACGGTTTTCAGCGGGGACATTGGGCGGCTGCAGGCGCTGTGCCTCTCAGGAGGAGCTCGTCGGACGTGTACCGTGGGGTGGTGGGGCCGTGGAGATGCAAAAGAAAAAGTTTTGGTGTCCCCC
Organism: Anomalospiza imberbis; assembly: GCF_031753505.1. Taxonomy (NCBI): domain Eukaryota; kingdom Metazoa; phylum Chordata; class Aves; order Passeriformes; family Viduidae; genus Anomalospiza; species Anomalospiza imberbis. Next base: position 110,530,311 of record NC_089681.1, read on the forward strand.
AGAGTCGCAGTGCTAAGTTAAACTGGTTTGTAGAGTCTGCTTTGCACAGCCGTGTTCGGCGTGTAACGCACTGGAGAAAGAAAAACGAATAAATAGGGAAGCAAGAGAACTGTGTTGAGAAAAGGACACCTTTTTGATTAATTAATGATAAATAAATAAAAGGCAGTGAAAAAGTTAGCAGAGATACTCACGCTTGCATATGCCAGCTACATATACTGCTCTTGGTGAACATCTTGTCTGCTTCTGTGGTGGCTAACATCTACTGATGCAAAAACAGGAACTTGCTTTATGTGGTGTTAATTTAAAGCGCTTTGGCTTTGCAAGTTTTGATTCTGGTGACCCTAAGTATGGTATCATAGATCTTAAAAGAGGCAGTGGCTTCTTCAAAATGTACTTGAAAGTGTCTTAAGTTTCATTGGGCTAGTTTCTTACTGTGATAGTTTGAAACTTGATTTTTCGTTTGAAGCTGGAAAATAGCGATCTGCTGACTTTCCCCTTTTGCTCTGGGGGTCAACGGGGGGGAGGGGGGATTTTGCTGGAATTTTCCAGTAACCCGGTGTTGGAGGTAGTTTCCTCCCAGGATGAAATTGGACAGCACAACAAGGGGTTTCAGGGGAAAAACTTGCCTGAGGACAGGGGTAGTACAAGAGTTTCCTGTGGGATGCTTGCTTAACTGATACACGAAGGCATTTAGCCTAGGGAAATGTGATGCCTTTGTCTTCAGTTTTCAGGGACACTTTTTCTATCTCTTCTAATGTTGCTATAGCTATGAAATAATTCTAGAAAGGTCTGGCATTTTGTGTTTCTTAAAGTTACTAGTGGCAGAGGACACACCGAATGAATTCTGTGGAAAAAGTCCTTAAAATGATATTTGGGGGACGTGAAGTGTGATTAAAGAACAATCAAGTTTTTTAATAAAAAAAAATTAAAAAGGCAACCCAGAAACGTTATGGCAGCTGGGCTGCTTACAGCTTTTCGTGGTATCTCAGTATCTCCCTAAGAGTGGGCTTCCTAAAGCACTTGTGTAATACTGAATGCTAGACTGAAATGAGGCATGATGTTTTTAAGACACTAAGGAAAAACATCTTTCTGCATTCACTTTGGAGTATAACTTTGGTCTTGCGGTACAGGCTAGAAAGCTTCTAGTTTTTGTGTTCTTAGTAGGATGAAAGTTCTTTTTAAACTGTGTAAAATGAAACAATTGAGGGCTTTTGGCCATAACATAGAATATCCAGCTTCTAATGCAATGTATTCTGAATCACTTAGTAAAAGTAGCTGGGATAGGAGCTCCAAGGTATTTTTTGGACTTAAAAGCTTAAATTGGGAACAAAGGTATTCTAGCCTTGCTTAAACTTTTCTAGAAGTAACAGGTATTCTAGCCTTGCTTAGCTTTTCTAGAAGTAACTTCTGAAAAAGCTTAGTTTATTTTGCATAATTTTACTTTCAACAGTGCACTCTGAAAAGAGTACACCTCTTAAAGGCTTGGGTTTGGGTGTTCCTGTGTCCTGTAGACCTAGAAATTGTTTTAAAACAAGTAAGTATTTTCAAGCCTTCAGCTCCTGTTGAGAAAGGCTTTTATTCTGCAAATTAATGATCTACTACTGTTCTTGATTAGTGCGTTTTGGTGGCTCCTTATTGCAGGTGTGCCTGATTAGCATTTATAAGTATTTATTATTCACGCAAGAGGAATTGTTTGGAGGAGACTGACTGTTGGGAACAGTTTGTCCTGTAAATCTTTATCACTTTGGCTAAAAATATAGGTGAGGTGTACATTTTTTTTTTTTTTTTTTCTGAGAAAGGGTGGCTGCAAAACTGTGAGGGTTATTGCTTGTTTAAGAATGCTATTTACAACCTCATAAAAGGAACGATAATAGAAAGGCAGCCTTCCAGGAGAGTACTTAGTGCATCACTTAGGCACTTTGTGGGGCTAATGGTGTAAAAACAAACCTAAAATGCAAGGCAGGAATGGTAGCCGGAAACCTTAGTATTAGTAGTTAAAAACTCAGGTTCTGCTCGGTCTGTGAGAAAAGCTGGTGAACAGGATATTCCCTCAGATTAATTCATGCAGGTAAGGTTTGGGCATAGGCAGATCTCATCTGCAAGCTGCTGGAAAAGTAATTCTCTTAAATGCAGAGTTCTCCTTCCCCAGGATATATCCTCCTTGCCCTGTTATAAGGAGTTTGACCCCATCCCTGAGGATTTCCTGCACAAAAGTTGCTGGTGCCCTTATTTTGTGCCTTCTTGCCTAGAACATGATACTCCTGTCCTAATATTGCTACTCATCTTTGTTACCTTTCCTCTTGTTCCTCTCTGGTCTTTCCACCCCTCCTTCTGGGAATCACTGTCCATTCCCCATAATTTTCCCTCATTCCACCTCTGCTTTGAGACTCCCACGAGTGAGAAGGGAAATGGCACAGTGGGTGGTTACTTACAGGGTGTTCCAAGTTTCAAAACAAGACTACACATACACATTTGCCAGACAAGATCAATGTAGTTGCTCATCCTCTTAATGCAGAGAAATGCAGAATTCAGCTCTTAACTGGGATGTCTGGCGTGTAGTCTCTTTTTAGTGGAGATGGTTCTGGTCTTGGTTGAGCTGTTGACTCCTGTTGTGTGCTGTAAGTACATAAGTCTCTGAAACAGAGAATATTGACTGTTACACCAGTGGCAAACATTAGAGAGTGGAACCCTGGACACTGCTTTCAGGGTGGCAGTGCTTGCAGATACTGCAGGGATGCATGAAAGAAGGTGAATAAAACTGTTGGGATGGGGGCGGGAAGCAAAAGCCAATTCTTTGTCATAGAGCTTCTGTTGAAATCCGGTCTGGTGGTTTACTACTGGGAACATCACTGTCTGATGTAAAATGGTATCATGGCAGCAGGGGCAATGCTCAATTTCAGATGTTTCAAAGCATACTACAAAAGTAACCATGTTGCAACTGATAATTTTCTTTTGTCTGGCAATGTTTTTGTGTATATAGCACCCCCAATGCTACAGTAGCAACTAGGATGTTATTGTTATAAAAACCAACTAAACAGAACACTTGAAAAAGATTTTACTTTAGTCTTACCTATAATTAAATCAAATATCCTACCTGATATGTCAATGTGTTCTTGATTGTTTCATCTCAGACTGAAAGAGCACCTCTCTTTCTTTTCTTGGAAGTATTAATAGGCTGTAAACAAAACCATGATCTGAGAAAATGTTGGAACAGCTGTAGGACACTTGGCTTGGATTGATAAACTATCTGAATTCAAGTGAATTTCAGGAAGTGAAAAATGCCACAAGTTGCAAGTTAAATAATTGGGGTTTCATTTATGCCAGAGCTCAGCTCCTGTGTGCTTGAATATAATTTCATGACAACAGTGGCGGATGGTCAAAACACTTTAATAGCAGACTTCTAACGCTTTCTAGGGAAAGTGTGGAGTTGCCAAATTCAGTTAGCTTAATGGTGTGTGACCCTTCAAGTTGTCATATTGCTCTACAGATTCAATTTTAGAAATGGTTCATGGACTACTAAGACACAAGACAAAACCCTGTAGCCCCACAGCTCGCTCTGTTGCAAGAAAGGATTTTAAAGGCATTTATCCCCTCGCCCTTAGACACACTGTTCCTCCTCCTTGCATCATGTTTGTCTTTGGTCAGGTTCTTAACTGATCAGATTAATTTACAAACTCTTTTAAGTTTTTTGCCATATCAGTGAGTTGCAGTGGTTCATGAGGCTATTGGAGCATGCGGACAAGGCTCGCTAAAATCAGATTGCTATGTTGAATTCTGGGGTTGCATATATTCCTGGATTTCTTATATTTTTAGACTACAAATAAAATGAATTCCTTCTTAATGTTTTACAGATTGTGAAAGATGCAATTTTGGAGGATTGTACATGTATAGGGGAAAGCATCCAACTGCATAGCTGTCAGCTGAACTGAAAGCTACTTACCTGGTACCTTGGCTAAATTTGCTGATTGAATTTATGTCTTAAGCTGGTCTAATGTAGGGTAAAGCTGTGGTTTCACAATAGGGAGCAAGCTGTCTTAACATCTCATGGCTACTTAGAGAATAGGGGCTCTCACATCCTCCTCTGTTCTCACCAGGCTTGGCTGTGCACACTCAGGAGATGCTTCTGTGAGTCAATTTAACTTGCTTAACATGACAGAAAACTTTTTTTTTTCCCTTTTGCTAGCACTGGTATAAGTTTATTTTAAATGCAAGCTGAACTAGTATGAGGGGAAAGGAGGAATAGAGTGGTTAGACAGGAATGGTAGGTTAAATGTGGTTGCTTTTGTGTAATGGCTTTCCATACTGCCAAATGTTGAGCTTTGCTTTGTGGTGCTCCTGGTGCCATCCACCCACACGTCTCGCCAGAGTAGTTGGCTGATGCAGAGGGAGTATGCCTGAGTTCCCAGTTCCAGTTCTGCATCTCTTGCTCAGGGGTTATTTACGTGAAACTGCAGTGTGGGGTACAGGCTCTTGCTGTTTCTCTGTGTAATGATTAAGGTTTTTGCTGCCTAACAAAGAGATTAGAAATTTTAGGAGTGTATCCAGAGGCAGTGGTTTTAAAATGTGATACTTTGTGTCACTGGTGTTGTGACTGCTAGAGCTTCAACTTTAGAGAAAAAATGTGCACATGAGCTAGAGAAATTCATACTTCCAGTGTATGTAAGAAACTGCATATAGTTCTTTGTACTCATGCAGCCTTCATTTATCATAATTACCGTGTCTTTCCTCTTCTGATATCAAAGCCACATACAGGTGCCCATCTGAGGACAGTGCTTCAGATTAGGTTACTGACAGTTGTGTTTTCCTTTTTAACTTTTTCCTGATGAAGAAAGCAGGGTAGTGAGTCATTTCGTTCATATGTGATACATGAAATGTGGATTTAACATCCATAGGATAAGGGGTTGGAATAATCTTTTTTTTTTCCACAGTGTTTTTTAACTTACAAATACTGTTCAGCTATCAGGTGTTAAACCTCTGGGATTACTCTGCCTTACCTTACCTTCCCTTTAGATGCCTCTTCCCCATCATATCTTTAGCTCCTGGCTGTTCTCTGCATGCAGAAGTAATTTTATTTAACTCCTTCTCTTTAGTAATAGAATTAAAACTTTGGGTTTTAAAAGAGCTTTAATACCATACTGGAGAATGCAAACCCCCCCTGCTTTGCCATTGACTGGTGTTGAAATCTGCTCACCATTTTAGGGTAAATACAGCAAAGTTGTCAGGTATTTCTCTTGGTGACAATATGATGTTGTTACACTACTCGCTTAATTAAACACGATTTCGGACAATTTTCAGTGAGTAAAAATGGGAAAAAGCAGATATGCCTTGGATGTTCAGGCATGTTTCATGGACTGTTTTTACTTAGAGCCTGTCTTTAAAAACCCAAGAGTATTGCTGTGAGTAAGGGTATTACTTATTACTATGCTGCAGGCTGCAGCATAGACCTGTGAGGTTGTACTGACATACAGCTGGAGATATGCATACAATAAACAGGCATGAAACTAGACTACTGTATACCCATAATTTTTTAAAATTATGGTTTTGTTAGAACCAATGCCTTGAAGTGTATCTTGTAACTGGGAGAGAAGGTATAGCTGAATTTTTGCTTCAATTTAGTGATGAAATTTTTCATGTGTAGCAGTTTCTCTTTTCAGCTAAACATGTGAACATGCTTGCTAGACCATGCTTCCTTAAAGAAAAACTACCTAGTTCCTCTGTTTTAAAGTCAAGGAGGTATAAGTCCTCTTTCAATACTGTCCCAACCCAGTGTCTTCCTAGTTTTCTTCCCATATTCCCTTCCTTCCTACAAAGTTGTTGGTGTCTTTCCATCAGGCAAAGAAAGAACCACAATGTGTTGAGAGCACAGACACTGAATGCAAGACTAATGTTACCACAGATTAGATATCACAGAAGGGGTTTATTGTCTTCAGCTGTACTCCACTTTCAGTAGAGCAGTTACAAATATAGTCTTGGATCATAATTATGTAGTACATAATTTTTACTAATGCTTTTAACCTATCATTCAAAGTCTTGAATTAAAGTGTAGAAATACTGGATGGGACTGGCTACTGCTTGGCAATCCAAGTATTGGTTAATGTAATGAATGGATGTCCCTCATCCTAAAATATACTAGGCATATTGACTTTCTTTCAGCTGTTCTCTTTATGGGCTCAGCTGCAGCCTGTTCCATGGCTTGTTTTCTCCTTTCCCTGCCTGTGATTGAAGAAGGGCTCTGTGGGTGGGATGGGTTTGGTCCTCCTAACAAATTAAGCTTGTGCATCTGAATCAAGTTACAGAAATGGAACAAAAAAACATGTTAAGGAATTGAGCAGTATCTGCCAACTTCTACCTTGAGTACCAAATTTCTTTACTATGTAATGTCACCTCAGACATTATTTTATTATTCCTCTTTGCTCTACCATCTTGAAGAGGATAAATTGTATGTGGCTAAGACAGTAGTGTGCTTCTTTTGTAAAGATCTTTTGATTCTCAGCTACTTGTTTCTTCCTCTGCTATCAACCTCAACAAAATAAGTTCTTTTCAGTTAGAGTCCATAGCTGCTAATCTTTTTTAGCAACTAAAAATGTTGGCCAGCTTTGAATGTTTTAGCTGTATAGCATAGTATGAAAAAGGAATAAAACCCAGTACCCATGGATGAGGCTCATGAATATATATTCTGTGTTGTTCAGGCATCTTGGATATGTGTGCAATACTGATGGAAGAATTAATTCATAGTTATGTGTTCAGCTCTAAGAAATAAGAGCTCCATTCCTGTTATTTCACTTGAGTGTGTAACGTGCATTGCTAAAACCCCAGATGGTGAACTTGTTGGCTTGGATGATGACTAGTTAGCAGTTTCCTTCATATGTGGTTGAAATATTTTTGAAGTGACTAAGACTTGAACCGGAATCTTCAAATGCTTATTGTTTTATGGTTCTGTATGCTTTGTACTGTATGCCTGCCTCCACACTGGTGCTGACTTGGAGAAAATGGATTACCTCCCAGCAGTAGGGAGGCAACTTGAGGCAAGCTCTAAACTTGTTGGACTGGCAGTGGCTGAGAATCACTTTTCAGAGTTGGGTACTTAAAATTCTGGGGATTGTGAGATACACCTTGAATGCTACAGAGAAAACCTCAACTGAAGAAACATGCGAATTGTCTTTAATTTCTGAAGTAGACAAATTAACCCAACCAAAGGCAACTGCTGTCACCTCAGCAGCTGTGTTTTACTCCTGTTTGTTACTACAGTATTCTCCTAAAAGCACACAAGCAATCACCAAGGCTGCTCTTTTATACCAGTGCTTTCCAGGGATGTGAGAATAGCAAATGCTCGCCCTTTAATCTGTGTTGCAGGGGAGAAGGGTGCTTTAGAGAGCCAAAGGTAATAGCTAAACTTGTGTTGCATCATTTTCCCTCTAATGTTGCTTAGTCTCCATGCATAACCAAAATATTTAAAGGTGTTCTGTGAAGTTTGCTAAACGCTATCTTTTTCAATTGGTTGCTTGTATTACATGCCCCCCACATATATTTTGTGGATAGCCAATATTGTTATAAACTACCATCTACTGTAAATATTTCCATTTGCTAGGCAAGGTATTGTGAATGTACAGAACTGTCAAATGCTGTGTTTGGCTGGATTAAAAGGCTGGCAAGGACCTGAAATTCAGCAATCAAACTTCAGTGTGTTCTTGGATGGTAGTGCTGGAGCTTGTTGCTGTAACTTCCCCTTGTCCCATGTTGTCTTGGGTTTTGTGGATTCTGTTTGGATGTCTAGGCACTTGCTGTCCAGAGTGGCTGGCATATTCTAAAAAAACTACTGTTATACAGCCTTTTGTTCAGCTGCTCTTGGTTAACAAAAGGCAAACTATTATTTAGGGTAAAATGTCAGCTATCAAACTTCAAATCCTCCCCCTTTCCCTCCCCTTCACTTCAGTGGTTCTTTTTATGCAGCTATTCACACTGTCAGACAGTTAAGTGTACAAAATAAAAATCCCTAGCCTTAAATATTGGGTGTGAGCAAAGCATGAAAGCTGTCTGCATTACGGGTGCCCTTAAGCTTTGTAATCCAGCCTAGTGCTGGATCAGGGACTAAAGAAATCCTGTTGTCTTGTGTCAGGGTTGGTAGTGTGATGCACCAGTGAGCGAGTCAGTACGGGTAGCCTGACAAGGTTACTATTGCTGGTCTTCTGTAACCTTGAATAATGCCATGTCAGGCATGCAGGGTGTAAGAGAGAGCCACCAGGTAGCTCCTGGGGTCTTGTTGCTGCTGTGTCTTGCTGTGCTTTGAAAGTAAACTGTATGGTTCCAGGATGTTTTAGTAAGTGCATGTGTATGTGAGGCAGAGTGGGTCTGACACTTTGAGGAAGAACTTTCTCAGAGCATAGAAAGAAGGAGCAGCATGCCTCCAAGCCTGCTTTTTTTTTTTTTTTTTCCCTTTTAAAAGCAGTGCTGGTAAAGGGTTAAATTCCAGCCCCCTGCAGCACACCCCGCCCCCACCGCTATATACGGTATGCCTAAAGGCACTGGAGATTTAATACATTGAAGTTGGAGCGTGAAGGGGGTCTGCAGCCTGCTAGACAAAGTCACTCAAATTTCAAGAATACTTGATCCATACAAGGATGTTACTTGAGAAAGGCATGGCTTCTCTGTTAAGAAACCGGTTGCCGATTGAGCTGGCTGAGTGTCCCGAACACAGCTTTTGTGGCTAGATGAGCAGATTGGAAACCAGATTTTCTTAAATCGATGACTGACTGATCAGCAAGCTAGCTAAAGTTGTTGTGAGACCCGAACAGCCTTCCTTCAGAGAAGGGGTTATTTGTAGGGGAAAATGAAAATTGTTTCTCCCACTGAAGTGATTGCAAGTTGTAGGCACTATTGTGCAGATAATGATACAAGAGAATTCAGTTGAATTGACTGAATACTAGACTGAAATAATGGAAAATAATTTCTCCTGGCTAGTTACTGTAGGAGTACCTACAGTGTTGCCATTATGTCCCAACAGGATGTATTTGGTGTCAACTTCTCTTAAAGGCTTTTAAATGAATGGGAAAATATTGGATGGGAAGAAAGGAGGGACAGTTCATAGATGAAAAAAAAAAAAAAAAAAACAAAACCAAAATTATCATAATAAAGAAATTGGTATTGGGAAGATCAGGCAGTGGTCTGGAGTGGATTCTACCCTAAAGGAAAAAAAATAACAAGCAACAATAACAAAACATTAGGGAATTGGAAAGGATGGAGTACAAAAGAATTCCTAGAACACTGAGGTCCCAGTCTTTCCAGTGCTGCTCTTGTATATACTAAAATGGTAATGGGGGTAAGATTTAATACTCTCCTTGCTTCTTCCTCTCTTGTACTTAATACAGTTGTCAGTGAGGGGACAGATGTAATAATCCCTGCCTCCCCCAATACCATGGAAGCATTGATAAGATTAGAATTAAGAATTGGAGTTATAAATGGTGGCTGTTGACAGTTCCAAAAGGTAACTACATGCCCTCTCTTATCATGAAGGTGCTGTCTTCTTTCTCTGTTCCAGACAACATGTATTTTAATTGACAATATTCCATGATAGCTCCTGCACTCTTCTTGCATTACTAATTTTTTCAAGGGCTCTGAGCCTGTTGCTAGATAACTAATGCATGGCCCCTGAGCTTTCTGTTGCTGTTGCATGGTTCCCTTGCTTGAATTACCCTGTGTAGTGGTTGGTGGGATGGTTCATATGGGCAGTCCAAGCAGGCTGGGCTGAGTGGAAACACTGCTGAAGTGTCTTGAGCTGACTTTTACTGCGGAGCTGGCAATTTGCTGGAGGGCTGTCCACTCCAAACTTCCAGCCACTCCTGAGATGTGCTTTTTTCGTTTGTATGCACTTCTCAATGCATACAAATTTGATAAACTTCCTGAGTTTTAGACAGTTGTCACTTGTCAAAACAAACACGACTTTATTTTCATGTTATTGCTTTTCTGGCAAAGGTGGAATTATCCCACCTTTGCATCTTGTCAAAAGTAGTTCATTACGTGTCTCTGAATCTGAACTGTTCCTCAGGAACGGTTGTGTCAAGTCAGCCGAATTTCTTTGTCTCTTACCAAAACAAGTGGAAAGCCTCTAAGGCAATGATCTGCTGAACCTGGGGTACATGTGGGCCCCTCATTCCAAGTGGTTTATTCTTCAAATAATATTTCCAGGGAGCAGTTGTACGCCCTGATGCTGTTACATACATTGTCGTAAAAATTGAAAACTTTGCAATTTAGTAAGCCAGGTCTTCTAGAGAACCACTAGAGAGATTTTTGCTGGCAGTTCTGAAGCACTGCAGTTACAATTAATATAATATCTGCATTTCATTTCCCCTTGTAGGAGGCTTTGGCATTGACTTGGAATATAGGTAAGGTCAGCATGTCTTTGCAAAGACCCGAGTAGTTGGATTCTGTGGCTGGCCACTTGAGCTTGTAGTGGCATACTTGGGCTTGGCTCAGATCCAGAGGCTCTTCTTTCACTGGAACACTTCCTTGTCAGTCCTTTCATTTCTTTTCCTATGCCTCTGAGCCAGTGAAGGGAGTTCAAGTAGTACGTGATTACTGATAGTCTTTACTAGTGCTCCTATCTTGGTCTCTTGGCAACGATGCCAAAAAACTTTATACACTGTTAGAACAAATAGAAGAACCATAATTTAAAAGTGCAGGCATTAACATAAGCTGACTTTCACAAACTGCAACAAAAAAAACCCAACTTGAGCTGTTTAAGTTAATAGTTTCATTTTCATATATCAGTCCTTAAATGCAAGCAATTAAGTTCTAGTTTTCTTCAAAGATTACCATAATTTTTATAGTTGTAGAAGTTATTTAGGGTGTTAAACTACTTCTGACAATATTTTAATTGGTTTCCAATTTGCTTGTCTAGCTGCAGAAACTTAGTGAGGAGGAGTTACTCGGCTGCCTCACTTGGCCACCAGTTTCTTAGAGTGAAGTCATGCCTTTCAATTAACATCCTTGTAAATACAATTCATAGCATTTTTATTCTGATATCACTTCTGACACCTGTTCTTAATGCCAGCCTGTGCCATTCAGCAGAGAACAAGGGCTGCTAAGGAGCATCAGCTGATGGAACTCCTCAATGGTGTGGACTGAAGACATGTTGAAGGTCCCTTTCTCTTGTCCAAACCTATTCATCTCATTTCCTTCTCCAGGTCTGCCTTAAACTTAGAGAAGGAAGTTGAACAACATAGATGCTTTGAATAAATTTTTGGTGAAAGCCATAGTTGTACATTTCATTATAAATCATTCTTGTGACTAGGCATCTCACTTTTAAAATGTCGTGGTTTTTGGTAGTGCAAGTCACTGTGTAAACATGGAACAAGTGTTCATTCCTCTCAGCTGTTCAGTAGTACACTTTTTCTGTTGCCATTCATTTGTCTTCATTATATATTGTCAGTGTATGCGTGTAAACATCATTTTTATATATAGTATTTATGAGGGTTTGGCTAGCTTAATAAGACCAACTTATTTTCTCCTAAATGAAAGATAAATCTTGACAGTTAATCAATCTAGGAATAATGTATTGAACCAGTACCCTGTCAGAACTGCTGTTTTGTCTTCACCAATGTTCAATACAGCTGTTTCAGGAAAAAAAAAAAAAAGGAAAGCTGTTTCGTGCATATTTTAGAGTAACTGGTCTACAATGTGTCCTTCCACTGAAATTTTTAAATTATCATGGGGAAGCCTTGATGGTGTCCTGTCTTATATTATTTTAATATTAGCTTTCTAATGTAAGCAGCAGTAAAAAATCATGGACTCAACTGAAAATACCATAAAATGCATGAAATTCAATATGATCTTGTCTACAAGAGAACACAATATTTTCATCAATGTGTGTGTTGTTTGAATTTTAAATTCATTTTAACACCATCCCAGGAGGAAGCATTGAAGGAAACACTTCTCATCAGCTAGGGGGTAGATTGTAAAGAGGAAGTGTTGCATATCAAAACAAAGACCAAAATAAAATAGAATAGTGATACCTCCCAGCTGAGATCACTGTATGCTATCCAAATGTGCTGTCAGCAGGTGAGAGACTCACTGACAGGGAATGCTGTCTTGGAAATCTTGTTTCATCCAGTTATTCCTCAGCATATGAGAACACAGCAGTAACCTCATTGCAGAATTTAGGTACATTTGTATATGGCTTCTCTAGGGATGGAAATCTGACAAACTATGGGATAATGATAACCTCCCTCATTATAACTCTACCCTAATTTTCAGCTTTTTGCAGTTTATTCTTCCCTTTGAGAACAATTTTCTCACTATATGTAGTGGTGTATGATTTTGCTCCAAATCTTCCTGGTATGAATTTTTTTCGATAACGTGTGCTTTAGTGTTATCCACCTGTATTAGTGAATTCAGATTTTGGATGTAGATGGGCAGTTTTCCACTTGGCTCCCCTGGCAGAGGTACTTTGACAGACAGCTATGTAGTCCCTTGCTGAAGGAGGGATGTAGTAAGGGGAAATAGTCTAAGGTGACTGACACAGCTCCAAGTCTAGTAACTTCTTTTGGATGTACATATTCTAATAAAGTAGCACAAGTTTTTTGTGCAGCATGATGTGAAATGATATAAAATGCTACACTTACTATCGAAGAAAGGAAACTCCTCTTCAGAAACCCCTGTCCAGCCTGGGAAAACTGTTGCTAGTCATTCACTAGGAACAAATGACTGTTGTTGGAAGATACTTACCTAGATCAGTAAGAGTCAGAATATCATGGTGTGTCAGTTGTTTTTCCCCATTTCATGTATCTGTTTTTCTCCAGGCAGGGGTGACATTCCTGCCAAATATGAATGCCATCACACTTTTTCAGCTACAGCTGGGTGGAAATGCTTTCAGAATGAAAGATCTTTGTAAATCAAAGTTTAAACAAACAAAAAGAAACAAAACCAACCAAAACAAATTCTCAAAACACCCATCGCTCATGTGGTCAAAGAAGCCACTTGGAGTAAACTGACTTGTTTCATGTTTGATCCCATATGGAGTTACGGAGGGAAACCATTCCTCGAGTGCTTTTGTTAAATAAAGCTGTTGCCATGAATTAAGCAACGCTGCTCTGGAATGTTTCTGATCATGGTCTTGCAGAGCTTGTGACCTTTGCACTGAACATGTGAACTGAAACTTCATCTTCCAGTGTTCAATAACCATGTTAAAAATTCAGAGGTGAGGCAGTCTTGGGATTTCCTTAGGCTAGCTTAAATGCCAAGTGAAATTTAAGTACCGATTTATAGAGCTACTCTTCCCTTTTTTTTGTGCTCAGTCTAAGGTACGACTTTTATTATAAGTCTGAAAATTCTTTATCAATTAAAAAGACCTCCACAGTTGCATAGACAATGTCTTTAAATGCTTTCATTTATAGAAGCCTACTAAAGCATTAAAGTATTGCCACTTTCTTGTCTAGATGCATTCAATTACTCTAATTAGAATGCTTGTAGTAGTATACTACTACTGCTTCTTAAGGCAATTGCTTTGACCAGGAGCTAGTTGTAGTGCCTGCAGAGGATATTCAGTTTTAACTGGGCTGCAGCTGAAAGGGGGAGAGAAGCAGTTTAAAAACTGTGTCTCTTGCAGTCCATCACTTTGATGCCACTGGACTTCTTACCCAAATAGAACGCTATTAATAATTAGTCTTCTTCCTGTTTACCAGATAGGAACACTGCCACCTCTTGGCTATTCACCATCCTGACCTTTCTGAAAAGTTTTTTGCTTGTGATGTTTTCTGGTGCAGTGCTCCTGAATAATTAGGTGGTAGTATAGTGAAAGCCTTAATATACCATGTTGTAGACTTGAGATTTTGTATGGATATCCTAATAATTGTGGACTCTACCCTGAAACTAAAAGATGGAGTATTACTTGGTCAAGTGACTTTCAACTCTGACCCATTGCAGTGTGCATCCCTTAAAAATGTGCTAAGATGGATTTCTGCCCTCACTAGATTAGCTGACCACACAATTTGGTAACAGTGCTGGCATCTGAAAGTAATGTCTGGCACAAAAGGGATTCAGCGTTTTTGCCATTAAAAGGGAATTGACAGAGAATTTTCTACTGATCTTTATTTGGTTTTGGTCAAAGCTATGTTGATCAAATGGTGAATTCTACAGTTGAGGAAGAAAGGCTGTGTTAGGTTCTGACCATGTTTCTAATATCAGTTTTAGTGAAGCTGGCTTGAGAAGTAGTTTAAAATATTGCAGCTTCAGGATTCCCAATATTGTGGGGGGTTACAATAGCTATTAATTCCAGAACACTTCCCAGTTAGAAAGGAAGTTATGCTTCTACCCAAAAGCCTTTTCTTGCTGTAAGCAGCTTTGTCTTTTTCTGTAAACATCCAGTGTTTTGCTGGCCACATGTTTGTCTGGTTGTGCAGTGAACTTAATTCTCAAGAACATGCACAGAAAGATGACTTCTTCAGCCCAGTTAACCTGCCACAAACGAAATGAGCCTTAAGGAACATTCCCTAATGCTGCCTTTTTCTCTAACAAGCCAGTCCAATGAGTGCTGGGAAGAACTCTTACTTAAGCCTGCCCATGTGTGAGAGAAGTCTGACATGCCACTTCTCAGAGGACTTTTCCTGTAGAAAATTCTGGTGCTAAGCAGTGACACCCATAGCCCAAAGAGCTGTAACACCAGCTAGTGCAATCCCCACCTCAAGCAGCGAGTTTTAGTGGAATACTGAAACTTGAGAGAGAGACAAGGTGCTTACAGAACATGAGAGGACTTCAGTGGTTGAGTGGGATTGTCAGGATGCTAACAACATCCTGACTCTTATATTAGCAACTGGAATTAATTTCTTGATGTGTAATTTAAGCTCCATAATGGTAATAGAGGATCTGGGTTTCCAGCATCTGTTCATAAGTTATGTCTCAAAACTCCTTCTCAAAGGTGGTCTCCTTCCTACATCCCCTACCCCAGCCCCTTCAGGTGTGGGGGTGGGAGGTCATGGTGGGGAAGCGGCTTTGTGCTGTTGTGTCCCTGTTTTAAGCACATCTCAAAAAGGAGGCAGGTGTAAATCTAATTTCCTGTGAATGGACTTTCAAATATAACTTCTGAGATGGTGTTTTGGAGTCTCTTGTGGGAGAGACTTTTTTAGAAGAACCAGAGTGACTGGCTTGAGAAGGAGAGTAAGGGAGAGCCTGGCTTCCTCATCAGTAGGAGAGGAGGGGGTCCAGGGTGCCAGTGGCTCTTATTTCATATAGATAAATTATTTATTTCATATAAATAAATTACTTATTAAAAAAAAAAAAAAAAAACATGAACTCTTGTATTACTGCAGTACAAACTAGAAAATAAGCTGCAAAGCTTTAAAGACCTTCTGTAGCCTTAGCAAATAAGGCTTCACTGTGCAGGCTATATGCTTCCTTCTTGCAGATCTTGGTGAAGTAACAGAAAAGGATGAAAGTTACTATACAAGCTTTTTAAGCCTTCTTGCCTGGCTTCATGAATCAAGCTTTAGAACTGCTGAAATTTCATTTTTGGATTTAAATGACAAGTTATTTGATAGTCTAGAAGTTACTAAAATATTCTTGTTTAGAAGAAAACCCTCTGTGTTGTGTTTAGTTTTGATGGCATACAGATTAAAGGTGTATTTTGCTGGTGCTGTGGCATTAATGAAAATACTATTTAGTGCCTGTTTTTCAGCATCCTTAGTAGTGCAGAGTCAGTCGCACTGTATAAGCAATAGTGATGGATTTTTAAAATGGAGGCTTGCTGGAGGGAGGAAGGATTGGCAACTATTTGATGTATCTAAAAATTACTGGAAAACAGTAATTTTCAGAAGCGTTTCTGTAGTGGCAGATTCATCGGAATAAAATGTTAACTGAATAGTTTTGACTAATTTGTGATAAAAGTGAACAGATAATGGAAATTTCAGGATTGCTCCCGGCTATTATGATGGCTAAGTATTTTGTATGGAAGAACAAAAACCTACCTTAAGGATTTTTTTTTCAGCCTTTTTGACAAAGCTTAAGAGTTTTTAACATCTCAAAACATGTTTGACCTCCCCACCCTTAAGCCATTTTGACACTCTTTACCATTGCATTTCAACAGGAAAGAAAGATCCTTTTTATAGCCAAATGGCTTCCTCCTTCTCTTCTGCCTCTTTTCCCCTCCATCCCCCACCCCAGAGAGCCTTTCTAGCAGCTCAGGCTTCAGCTGCTGCCTGGATACTGGCTACATCTGTCTTGTTTAGATGGTCCTAAGAAAAAACAGCGCTGAATGTGACCGGAGGGCCAACAACAAGATATGTTTCTTTTCAAATTTGAAAGGAAGCCCTGCACTTGCTTCTGCCTGTTTCTCTAAACTGTTTTTAAATCAATCACGGCTCTTGCTGGTAAATGCTTTCAATTCCCTCCCTCCCCGAAATGGTCAAAATGCGAAACATTTGAAAAAATCTAACGAGTTAAATATGGTGGTGTTCACAAGCCTGTTTCCCCTCATACAGCTTCCAATTTGAGGAAATAAACTCTTTATGGGCTCTTGCTTTGAGACAGCCATTGGGAAAAGTTTCAAGGAGGATAGTGTGACTCTAGGTGGAATTTGGAGGCTTGCAAGTCCATAAATACTTACACTGACGGTAGGCTGGGCTTTTGTACTTGCGTTAACAGGGGCAGCATTAAAAACTGATTTTGGACCTAAGCAGTAATTGATGTTTTGTGGTGAAAAAAGATGGTGGCTGTCAGGAAAAGAGTAATTGTGTGAGGCAGATGGAGGACCGAGTAGTTCCTATTTTGGGGGGAATCATCTGATACTTTTACAGTGCAGGATTAGGGCTGGAACAATGAGAATCTCTGCCAGTCAAGAATGGAGTTACAAAAATGTGAGGTGATGGTTCTGTTTTTTAAAGGTTCATCAGCTGGGTGGGGGGAAGCCATGCAACTTGATCCTTTCATAAAATTCAGCCATAGGTAAAATGGATTTGCCCTTGTAACAATACCTTGTTACACACAAAATAGGAGGAGACTATTAATGCTTGAGAACACGCAAATGTTTTTGCATCACAACCTCTGTGTGCCTGGCTGGAGGTGCTAACTTTTGGTTAGTAGTGCCTTTGCCACCCCCCACACCGGAAAATGCATCTTTATAATGAACTGTGGGGAACAGAGGAGAAAGAAATAGCAGGAGAAATTGCTCTTTTAAGAGTTCCTATCATCCCTTGATTAAATAATGATTGCTGCTACTTTTATTGGTTAAGGAACTTATTAGCCATTTAATTTTTAATAGACTTATACTGCAGCGAATAGTTCTGTGTATGAGCTCTATTTTCTTCCTAGCTGTGAAGTTTTTAGTCATGAAAATAAGTATGTAGGAGATGCACCCGAAAGAGTTGGCATGTTACTGGTGTGACTTGGGTATCCAAGAACCTCGTCCGTTAAATTTTGTGGAAATGTTGCTAGAGTGAAACTGTGTTTCACTGCAGCATTTCCTCTGTAGTTACCGTGCTTGAACTTTGGAATCCACTCTCCTGGCTTTTGTGTGGGGAGGCAGAGCAAAATGGATGTTTGCGCTGAACTCAGCACGTGCACTGAGCTTCAGATAACAATTATTTGGCTTTTTAACATCCTTGTATTTGGCATGTTGAGCCAGCCACACGGGGTTGTCCTGTGAATTCACACACAAGGAGGAGGTCAGCTCGCTGGAGCTTTCATTTCCACAAACCTCGTCTTGCTGCACTCGTGGTTCTGTGCAGAGATAGATAACCTCACCCAGCTCTGAGGTGGTTTTGGCTTGTGTTCTGGAACAAAGACTGAAGTTTGGTTCTTGGATGCATTGTAAGGATAGTCTCTACCTCAAGGCAGTCTCTCTTAATGCATGCTGCAGGATTTGGTATAGAATGTGTAGCTTATTCCTAGAACAAGAGGAGTACTTTTAAAATGTGTTTCCTTGTGAAAAGCTGGATTAAATAAGAAAACAGATTTGCAAAAAGTGAATTTAATACTTCTGATTCAATTTCTTCCAGACTTGAAGGAGTAGATTTCAATTTAATTCACTGATTTAATAAAAAATAGTGGCCTGACATCTGCTGGCTCTCAGCAGACCTGAGAGAGGTCACAAACTGGAATAGGCTGTGCCTATCCTGGTGGGTTTAACAGTGCTGGCACAAGGTGACGTGTACACTAGCTAGATTTTTGTCTTCATCTGAGAGAGCTGTGGAGGCCTTGGAGTCCAAATTCTCTTGCAAGTAAGCTGTAGCTTTGTTTTCAGACTTCTCTTTAGAGGTGTGGAGTTCCCTGTCTGGAACAACCTGCTAATGCCCAAAGACCTCTCTGATTTGAAACCCATGTCCCATTTCCCTGCAGAAAAATGGGGGCACTGGGGGATAGGGATGGAAATTAATGTATTAATGATCAGCCTTGCTTTAATATTCAGTGTGCTAAAATCTGAGGGATTTTGAGTTTCTGTCATACTAGGCTGTAAGGATTGGTCTTGGTGCAAAAACCATGCACTTGGCCCATATATAGCTCAGTGTGCAGCCCTGTTCTGCTGCTGGGGGGTGGAGGATGGACACTGCACACAGTAGTGGACCACTGGGGGAGCACTGAGGGCACTAACAATACTGTGTTAGCGCTTACACAAATCTCCCGATTTTTATTCCTCTGCTTGGGAAGCTGAAGTTTGGCCGCCTCCAGCTCCTCAAAATGGAGGCTGTTTGCTGATACAAAGGCAAGCGGCGATGCTGTGCTGTTGCCGGAGGGCGTTCCTTCCCCACCACTTGGCTCCTTCAGGCGCTGGTTCTGCGGTGGCCCCAGCGAGGGAAGGGCAGTGCTGCTGCTGCTGCACCGCAGAGGAGGGGCAGGCCGGCCCCTCTCCTCCCTGCCCAGCTCTTCCTTCCCACCACTGGCTTGCACATCAGCACCAGCTTTTACACCTCTAGTAGTACTCATGTCGCTTTCCCATCATCAGTACAACAAGCTGTATTCCTGATCTGAGCTGACTGATGAGCAATTTCGTCCTTTGTAGACCGTGGATGAGTTTTCAGGGTAGTCTTCACATCAGTTCTCTGGTGGCACCACAGGGTGCTGGTGCTTGCTTGTCTAAAGTGGGAGGGTGCTTGAAAGGGTGGTGATTCTGGAAGAGGTGGGTTTGCTTGGGTCAGCCTTGAAGCCTTTGTGGAGCCTCTGCTGTGTATTTGTGAACACAAGTCTGGGGATGTACTGGGTGCTGCATCGTGGAATCGATAAATGTTTCATGTAAGTTCAGAATCTTTGGAAATAGAGCTGACCTCTCCTCACAGCATCCACAATGCAGCCCTGGGGACTTAGAATTCTGCCTAAAGTAGAGGAGAGAAGTAGTGTGGGATTGGGATAATTACCTGAATCTTGGAGCCTCTTGGGATTGAATAGCTTCTGTTTGATACCATGAAACCACAGTACTAAACAGCTATCTCTTGCTGTAAACCTTAAGCCACATGCACCTTCAGATCCAAAGTATTGCCTGCAGTGGATTTGCTCTTTTTTTTTTTTTTTTCTTCATCTTATTAAACTATGCCACTAACAGAAGAGCAGTCTCTATCAGAAGAGACACTGGTCTACTGCATGAACACAAAAGTCAGTATGAAACTGTAAGAGAGGGCTCTTGCCTTGTTCCTCAGTTTACCAAAACCTTCTGCAAATACCATCTTACATTGAAGCTCTTTACACTTTGACTTGTTTAGTTGTAATCCTTTATCTTTCAGATTTCTTTCTTGTCTGGCACCACGCATTTTCACCTGTCTTCTAATTCAATACTTAGGTTTTTTTAAAATGTGGCTTTAAGGAACAAATAACTTCAAGTAAAGGGAAGAATATTAATGTACAGTGTAACTGGGGCTTCTGTGCACTGTAAGGGTCTTTTGACCTGCTTATTAGTGGGGGCATTGTTCTGGGAAGCCATTCCAGGACCCATCCTGCCAGTCTTCTGCACAGGATTAATCATTTCCTCTTGACCTCCTGCTCTCTTTTCCTAACATGTTGCATTGATCAGAATCCTTAACTCACAAGTTTGCTCCTGTTTTTTAAAGAACGGGAGGAAAAGGAGGGGGGAAGGAATGCAAAGAAATTAGATATAATGTCTGCTGTTAACATTCTTAGTAAGCTTTATTCCTTTTTTTCCTGCTTGACTCCTCCCTTCTCCCAAGAAAAGAAATCCCTTCCTGGTATGTATTAGCTCCAGATCTCAAGCATCTTGAGTGCCTCTGTTTCACTGGAATTACTTTTTCTGAGCATGCAACTTCCTGCAAGATCAGCTCTGTTTAGAAAGGTCACATTTAAAGCTTTACCTAGCTGAGGCTTTCACAGGCTACTGATCTACCACATTAGAGCACTTTATTAATCTTATCTGCAGTATTTCCATCATAAGTAAGGCAGCATCTAAAATACTGCATGTGATTCTTAATTTCCCTCTAGTTTTTTTTTTTAATGCCAGCAGAGGGGAAGGTATTTATGGGATCATATAGAGTACCTCCTAGTAGGGAAACCTCCATGTTTGTCTTTACTGACAACATCTTTGTTACGCCTTTAAGGGAGCTGTTGACTTTAAGGTACAAGGGTCTGCTGCCAGCCAGTCCCAGATTGTATCAGTAACAGAAAGGAGGACTTGTTCTGTTCTACTGACCCACGGGTCCCTGTATTCCCCTAGTACCTGTTGCTGGCAGCTGAACCAGACTTCACCGATGTAGACCTCTCTGACTTCAAATTTTACTTCTGGATGACCTAATTGTTCCAGCCCACTTGTGCCCAAGTGTGGTCTGATTTTGAGAAGGCTGCTGTGGCTTGTACTTCCTTTTCTAAGGTGTTAACAGCAGCTCCAAGGGAGAGAGTTAAACTGAAGAAAGGCAATGGGATAAAAGCAAAGGTCTGTTTCCTGTTCTCATAGAACCTCTTTCTGTGAGGCTGCCTGTCAGAGGTAGTCTTCCACTCTTAGCGCTTGCTTAAGACTTCATCTCCTGGAAATAGATAATTTAACCTGCCTTGTATCTCTGAACAGTGATGCTGGCTGATAAGCTGTTCTAGGTGCAATGGCCTTGCTGAGATCAGAGGAATGCTAGATGTCTGTACCCATTCCCAGGAGTACTTTGTGCTACTCTGGGCTACCTGGGGATTCATCTTTGTACCCCAGTTGAGGCCCGGAATGGCTCCAAAGGGCACTGAGCCATGTGACTGACAATGCACAGATTACTGAATAGCAGAAGTGACAAAGCTAGAAGTAGATAGACCACGAGCTGGAAAGTAGAACTGGGTATAGTTGTCCTATCAAAAGCAGACAGATTGGAAGTTCTATCTAGTAATAAATTCATAGTCCTGTGGAGTGAGAGATCTGATTTAGCCCATCCATTAAGCCCATAGCACCTGAGCATGAGACACAATAGTCCATTGTTCCTGAAGCTGTGGGGATTATTAGCTTTTTGTTAACTGCTCATTTTGGAGGAATCTCCCGTTTGGTTTCCTGCCCTGAGGTAGGGTTGTGGGACTGTCCTCTCAGTAAGAAAACTATGACGTATTTTAGTGTCTTCTTGCTTCTCAGAGCTGTGTGTTAAGACCAAGCAAAAAGGCCACATCACAAAGCAGCATTTAGCCGTCACAAAGAAACTGGGGACAAGAATTCTGAGATAATACAGGATACTTCCTAGCAGAGAAAGGTCCATGTTTGTGGTTTTGCTGGCATCATTTTTGTTGTGTTGTGAGGCAAGGCCTTTCACAAGAACACCTCCTATGCTTGGTAATAAATAGACAAAGCCAAACAAATCACCTGCACTGAAGACAGGTTCAGGCTGATAGCTCTGGCACTATGCATGTGAGGGCTGGAACTCGGTGGAGGGAGCTGTGCATCTTTCCTACTTCTTCTCTCTGAAGATTCTGTGGGTGCTTTCAGCCCTGCCCAAGACCTTGCTTTAAGTAGTTGTTTTGAGCTGCTCTTGGCCACCACACTCGAACATCTAGGCTATTGCCCCTGGCTGCTGCTGCTGGCCGTTGTGCTCCCCTAGCATCTGGCTCTAGTGATAAGGGACACTGTAGCGAAGATGAGGAGGACTGTGCAGCCACAGAAGGGGGCCTCTTACTTGCCCCTGGTCCAGCTCCAAAGGTCTGTCTTGCTTTTCCCCAAGCTTCCTTGTTTGTGGAAGGCTACAAGGTCCCTTACTGCTATTGGTTGGTATCAAATGGGCCCCTTCAGTTGGGGTGTGGAAGGGGGTAGTTGCATAACATGCTTCTCTTTTCATGTATTATCTTGATGGACTGTCTTGGCAGTTATTAGCCTGTTCAATCAGGAAAAAAAAAGTCTATTGGCTTGTTTCTAAAGCTTCAGCTGTGTGGGCATACATACAGTTGTTTTCAGCGTTGAGACTATGTGCTTGCAAAAAAATTAGTGGTGATTCTCCACAAGTTTCTTATGAATGGTTTCAAGATACAAGGTGTCTTTCCGCTGTAAATTTGAAGTCCTGCCTCCAGTTCACTTTACACAGATGAGAACTCATGGAAAATGTTTTTTCCCCCATATAAGCAGAGAAGATATTTTTCAGTTTCACATGGCAGTCAGAATAGGCCAGAGGCAGGATCAGGGCCAATAAGTCAGTCACACCTGCATAACTCACATCTTATTCCACTCCCATGCCATCTTCTGCTGAAGAGCACATGACTGACTACCTGCACTGCTAGTCCAGCATTTGGCTGCTCGTTCTGGTCCAGGGAGTTTAACTGAACCCCTGAAAAACTCTAGGGCATTGTCAAGTCTCATTTCTAGCTCAAACAAGAAACAGAACTCTCTTTTCAGGAAAGAAGGTATCCAAGTAGCTGGATTTTTATAAGTTTTTGTGGCAGAAGCTGTGTCAGTGCAGTATCCCAATTCCAGAAATAGCCTTATTATCCAGTCTGAAACCAATGTAATTAGGTAACTGGGCTGTTTCAATGATAATTATTTTTTAAAGCTAGAGATGTGAGGAATAGCTATTTCTAGCAAGGCCTCTTTTAAGCTTCGTACATATTTTCTCAGAGTGTGGTGACACTGAGGAAAGGTTGCCCAGAGAAGTTTTGGGTGTCCCATCCCTGGCAGTGTTCAAGGCCTGGTTGGATGGGCCCTGAGCAACCTGTCCTAGTGGAAGCTGTGTCCCTCCTTATGGCAGTGGGGGGCTTGAAGCTAGATGGTCTTTAAGGTCCCTTCCAACCCAAACCATTCTGTGATTCTATGGTCTTATACTCCTCTTGGATTATTGGAAGGTAGTACAGCAACAACCATGAGAGTTAGCTGAAGTAGCTTGCAGACCTGATGCAAGCTTTGATTTTCTCTTTTGGAGGGAAAATGTACAGTGGTAGAACCTATCCTCCGTCTAGGAAGCAGTGGGCCCATTCAGGCTGCAGTGAAGTGAGGAGATACTTCATGGTGTCTCAGCAGTGAATTTGAGTTTGTGTGAGTAAACCAGAGCACTAACCAAAAAAAAAAAAATCTGTTGTATTTTTCTCAGAATGGTCTTGATGAGAAATGTGTGTCTTCTGCAATAGAAGTCTTCTGATTACTTGTTTTACTCCTTCAGTGCAATCTGAATTGAGTGCAGAAAGGATTAAGATTGGTGCCATCTGTATGTTTCGATTTGGCAAGTAGATTAAGTTTGAGGTTGCTTTCTCTAAGCAATTACCAGCGTGGTCTTTCAGCGTTCTATTGGTAGTATCTGTAATTAAAACAGATTTCAATATTATTTCACTTGTCTGAGCATTAGATTGTTACACTCTTTGAAGAGAGAAGTCTTAACAGAGTGGTGTAGCTCAGAGGCCTGTGTGTAGCAGTCTATATATTCAGAATGTGCTATGTTTGTGTTGTCTTTGTGATCACAGACCTTTCACAGAAAGAAAGGATGTGGGAAGAGAAGTGGTTCTGCTTATCCTTACTCACTAAGGTAGGTGTTAAAGGTGGTGTGCTTTTCACTTTGCTACTGAAAATAGTGATTGCGTATGAAAGAACCCTGACCAACTGGCTTACAGCTTACCGTGTGGCTTGTAGCACAGACAGGTGTTTCACTGAAGTTGTTAGTGCCAAATTACAATTCTCTGAAAATATTCTTCCTCCCCCTTCCTCATCAGAGGTTGTGGATATACAGTTCAGTCCATGCCCAAAGGCTCTGCTATAGTTTAGTTTCTCACATGAAGAGCTGGCAGTGAGTAATCCTGGGACACTAACGTAGGATGGGGAGAGGAGCTCTCGGTTCTGAACACTTTGGAAAACTTGTGCTGTTGTCTCAAAGGAAGACACCAGCTTGTACTGCCCTGGCAATAAAGCATGAGTTGTGTGACCCTTTTAGACTAAGGAAATTGCTTAAAGTTGCTTAAATATGCATAGAAATGTCTTTAATCCACCTAGAAGTACCTTAACCAGCTGATTGCGTGCAAACTGGTTTTCCCTGTGTGTGCATGTGCTCAGCTGGTAATGTAGGCTCAAACATGCTCTTCAAGTGTCCCTTGGCTGGTTGGAAGCCCCTTTGATACCTGTGTGCCCTTTGCCAAGCAGCAATAAAACCAAACCCTTTCTAGGAACTTGGAAGCAGCCAGACCAGAACTCTGCACATACAAAGCCAACATTCAGCTGAGTAGTTCATAAGGAGCAGTTGGAAACAGAGGGCAGTAGTAGATGAAGTTTTAAGATCAGTGAAGCTAGAGAAAGAAAGTGGAGGCCAGTTTTTTACTTTGTCTGTCTTTCTTACCTCAGTAAAAAAGTAGTGGGGGTGGTACAGGTAGACTAAAAGCATTGCTCTGAGTCCTTCATCTGAAGAAGCATGAGGTCTATCTCAAATGTAATATTTAAAAGAAAAAAAAGCTAAGTAAGCTGCTTTAAAATGTTATTTCTAAAAACTGAAATCATTCCAGGAAAGAAATATAATCTAGTATTCTCTGCAGTAAATTCTTTATGTTCTTAAATTCTGCTTGCTCTCACTGCTGTATGATTAAAAGATACTTGATTGAGTCAAATGTTGGAGTGTCTTTTCCTTAAAGCTTGATAATTTAATAATCATTATTTGCACTTACAGATTCACAGTGAAAATTTGGTTTAGAGAGATTAAAGTTAGTTTAATCTTTGCCTTCAAGACCTTAAACTCCTTCTTCCCACCCACCCCTTTCAAGGATAATATTCCACTGTGCCAGATTGCCCATATTGCCACCAGAAAATTGCTTGGACCACTTCTTACAAAATCAAAGGTCAACTCCATGCCTTGGTGGCAGCTGGGAAACTAATGATTTAATGCTGCTTTGACCTTTGCCTTCCTAGTCCGTTTGAGTCTGACCCAATGTTTTAATTTGCCAATACTGCTGGGCAGTTGGCTTTTGTCTGTTTCCAGATGTAACTTGCATATTGAGGCCTGTTACTGAAGTGAGAACAAAACAACAAAACATCTCAGCCTGCAAGGGGAAGGAAAAATAACAGCACCTACTTCTTATGCTACAAAATACAGCTGTCTGATGACACTGATGCTTCTGCAACTAACCAAGGTCAGGTTTAGAATAACAAAATGTGAATATTTGTCCCAGTATTCACATCTAAAGTATGTTAACAGCAGTCTTAGGTAAATGCTGCTTTTTAACGTGTCTGTAAAAAGTAACAGGGGAAAAACAGCTCTTTCCCCTCCATTCTCCCCTCAATCTCTCAAAATAAGTATTTCCCCCCCCCCACTGGAATAAAAGTCAGTGTTTGTTCTGATACTGGGAAATATAGAAAAAATAACCCGTTGTTGAAAATGTGCATGCTTGCCGTGGCTTAGGGAATTGAAAGAAGTGTAAAGTGAGATGCAAATCAGTGGTGACATACCTCTTTATTGTGATTGGGAAGTTATTTTTTTTTCCCCCTCAAAAAAAAAAGCCAACAAAACCAGCACTCCGCGAGAGTATTTTGTCATGGATTTTTTGGTGTATACTCAAGGTGAATAATGCATTAGGCTTTTGCAATACCGGTAATTTTGCGACCATTGCCAGTACAGTTTGCATTGGCTGTTAATGGTGTGATAATGGTGGGGAAAGCACCCTGAGGTGACTCTTCTTTTCTTAATGAAAAGACTGCTGATTGTTTGGGAAGCTCCCCCTTGAGTACTGATGCATATGGAAGCTCTTCTTTGACTGAAAGTGCAAATCTCTTTTTTTTTTTTGCCTGGTCTGTGTGCCCATCTCGAGCAGCCATTGGACTCGATTCCTGCCTTTACTACACTGCAGCTCTCAAAGGTCAGCTCATACCCGGGCCTGTGTGTGAGAGGTTAGTTTTGCAGAGCAGATGGGCTCCTAAAACTTTTATGGTTTCCAGTCAAATCACCTCAAGCTGTAATCTCATTAAACCTTAAGTGAATCAGTGGGTCTGGTTATTACTTGAAAGCAGTGTTACAGGAAGTGATGTTCCTGATGCAGTAGGTCTGTCTTGGCAGTAAGCTGCCAGAGGTACTTGCCTGTGTGTGGCTCTTGAAGCTGCCCCCTGACTTTGATAGCAAAGGTGGTATGTGGGGTGCAACAAGTTAATCTTTTGGTACAGCACAAAGGTAGAAATGCAGCTTTTCCTGAAACTGTGGTTGTGTTAGCTTTGGGAATTTAATTTCTTCCTTGCATTTTTAATCACGCACACCCATTGCATTTTCCCAGTGCTCATTTGTGTCTTAATATAAATTAACTACTAATTTAGGAAACCAGCATAGCGCTTAATGCTGTGCACAGTTGCTGAGATAATTGCATGACAGCACAGTCCAGAAGCCTGAACTTCTTCCTATTCTGTAATTCAGCATAACTGTCTTTTTGGGGAGAAAATAGTACGTAAAAGAATCTTCTGGAGGGAAGGCAGGTAGCTTAGTTGAAAGTCATTTGACCAAGCAGGGTTGATTCTTAGTTTGATTGTCCCGTGCTTGGAGATCTGGTTAAGCATGTTTTGTGCCTGGATTGCAGAAAGGCTTTTTCCTCTTTAGAGAGAATAAACCTAATCTATGACCTCCTTGTACTTGCTTCTTAGTCAACAGGGGGACATGTAGGACTAGTTTGGCAATACATAGAAAATTAATGATCATGGCATAACACACAAGACTTGTGTACACAAGAGCGTTCATAAAAACACAACCTGCTGATTGTGCAGAGATAATAAAATTTCTTCTGCCTTGCCTACCCACTTCCTCCGTCAAGATATGTGTGTGATGCACGAGACCATACCTTGTGTTAACCCAACCTTTTGGCTAGTTCATGTACCTAAACTGCATCAAAGTCTGCTGATCCTTGTCAGAAATGGCTTGTTTCTAATTTAGGTTTTTGTAGTGCACTTTAAATGTAAGAATGTCCTCTTTCTTAAAATTTTATATCACAAGAAAGCGTAGATAGGGATTTTTCGTTGTTTTGTAGTAAGACTAATGTGTATTTTTCTTTTCAAGAGTTGGGCAAAGGTTTAACCTTCTTAGCCATCCTTTCCCTCTTCTTCCTTTGGTAAAGTGAATCACATTCAAATCTTCTCTTCTAGTTCAGCCTGGATAGCTTTTCTTCCCTTCACTGATGATTGAGCAAGCTTTCTGTGTTTTCATTTATCCTGATTTGAAGCTTAAACAAGGCTACAGTTAAAGTTTAGGATAAGGCTACCGTGCCTGCACAATGTAGAAGCAATCTAAATCTAGTGGAATGTGAAACAGTGGATGCTGCTATTGAAAAGGCTGGTGCTTTCACTGAGGGATGCAGAGTATTTAAGCATTTTAAATATTCAGAATGCCTTTAAATTCTTAAGAAGGTCCTTGAAATTTGGCCCTGAACCATGACAGGGTGGCATCAAACTGCTAAAGTTTGGTTAGACCAAAGCTGTAGTGCTCTATAGCAGAATTGTTCTGGTGTTTGTAGGAATGCCACAATGTACACTTGCCCCACGAGAGCAGTGTGGAATGCATTAAAAATACTGCCTATCAATCATAACCTAAACCTTGACTGTGATGGAAGATTGTCCTCGTTCTCCCAAAACTGAAGCTACTACTCAATGGCATCTATGGCACAGTGACAAAGTGTAGTTATTAGTGCTATTATCTGTAAGCACCTCACATCTGTCCTGCACTTTGAAGGAGTAGTAACCATGCTGTCAGTTTCCACTTACTTGAATATTCTTCCTGAAAAGCTCATCACTTTCCAGCATTCCCATATTCAGAAGGAAAGCAATCTGAAGTCCTCTCCATGAGGAAAAAGGCTATTTAGAATAGGACACTGTGCAGCTCTTAATTCTTTGACAGAGATGCTGAAAGTACATTTTCAGGGATTAAAAAAAAATCCTCCCACAATCAACAAAGACCACATGGGAGAACAGGGGCTTTAAACTTGTTTGTACCTATATATTAGCCTCTTAAAAATAAGTATGCAGTGGGTAGGTAATTCATTCAGAGTTCTGCAACTTCGAGGGTTTGCTTTCACTCTGTTGTCAGAGAAGTGAAGGGGGATAAATAAAGACACACTTAAGACAAGTCATGGTGGACAATTTAAATTTTCATATATAAATATAGGTTCTTCCACATTATGTCTTGTTAACAAAAATTTTCTGTTGTTTGTTTTTTTATGGTGATGGAGAAAAAAAAATATTCTGTGCAAACACTTTTGCCTTCCTGGAGCAGCTCTTTCTTATTCTTAGATGTCTTTCCTTTATGATTTACAGTACCTTTTTGGCTGTAACTACAGAGCTGTGTAATTATATGATAGATGGACAAGAATTTACTCATTCACTCATGAGGGATTAAAGAGTAACCTGCAGTAGTGTTTGTTATATGATTATTGAAATGCCCTGTGGCTGTTAAGACAGCTGGGTCTTCCAAAACAAACATTAAATACTAGAGTTCAGTTGGAAGTAATAGTGCACTAGTGCCCATAGGATAACGCTTGCATGAGTCTTTCATAAAATGTGATTTGTATAATCCTCCTTAAAATTAAGAGGAGTTGTAACAAACATATTAATCTGACAAATGCAGTCTGACATTCTACTTCAAGCATTGTAGTTTTGGTCCTTAAGGACAGCATTGTTTCTCTGAATAAGATACTGCAGTGTATGTGCCCAGCCCTATGCTGGGAGCAGATAATAATTATTTTTGACGTGGATGGTACAATTTGATGGTGTTAGCTAAGGAAGCCTATAATAATACACTTCCAGAAACTACAGCCTGGATTTGGAGCAAACCAATTTTGTCTTTTCTTTTAATGCCATCCAAATTTGGTCTTGCTTAATTAAGATTCCTCATTTATGAGTAATCCCAAATGAAACTTCAGTGTGTTGTAATATTTTTCGTCCTCTGAAACATGTGCACTTAAGCTAGTAAAAATTTTACACTTGCACATTTTTGGTGTGTTAGTCTTTAAAAGGATGATGTTATAGGGGTAGAACTCAAATGTTTTTTGAAGATACCTTCCAAATGTTCATATTGGCTGTTTTGGTGAAGAAAGAAGTTCCCTTAAATGCCCTATTCTTTAAGGACTTCATATGTAGGTATATAGTTGTTGTAAAAAGAGTGTTTGGGACAGAGTAAGGCAAAGAACAGAGTGGGCCAATTCGGCGCTGCCTTTGTGCTTTCCACAAAAGCTGTTCCACATAAGCAGTAACTAAAAACATTGCGGTATAAAACACTTGGAATGGGTTTATATGTCAGTTTTCCCAGACAAGCGTCTTGCCTGTATTTCCTAATAAAAGGCTATAGTTGGTCATATTCACTTTGACCTGAGTTTGATGTGCATATGGCACTGGTAGTAACTTGACTTGTTTAATAGGAATGGATTGTTTCGCAATTAAAGAAGAAAAAATTTAACAGTTCCTGCTGTGGGGGTTCAGTACCATGGCTGTTCCTGTTACAGCTTTTCTCTGAAGACAGAGATTCGAGGCAGAAGTGGGAGGAGCAGCAGAACTGTGCTGTTCCCATTAGATTAGGGCTGCAGCAGTGCCCAGAGCCCAATGCTGGGGTGGGGTGGGGAGAAGGAGAGGAGGTGAGGATGCCGCCTTCTACCCCTTCCCCTGTCTGCCACGCACACTTGGCCACCTGGATAGTTTACCACTGAGAAAAAGTAGGGAGGAGGAATTCCTTTCCATAGTATCCCCCAGGTGGTCGGTTTATGCCCTAATGGGTAAATTGCTTTTACTGTGATTTGCTTTTACTCCACATAAAAACAGAGCCATAGCAATCCTATGGAAGTTCAAACTAAATTTAAACCTGATAGAGGTGTTTAATATTTTGCATATATAAAAGTTCTGTTGCAAGCAGCCTAATAATCTTATGGTAATTGCAGTGCTATCTCTGTGGGGATATTCAGTCCCATAATACTGATCACTCTCTGGAGAGCTGATACTGGAAAGCAGGGGAGGAGGGACAGTGTCTTGTACAAGTTATGTGGACTGATTGTGCTTACCAGGCTGTTACTCAAACTGGAGTTACCAGGGTCTGGTAGTGGTGGGGTTAGATACCAGAGTCGCTTCACTTTGCTAAATGTGTGCTACCAATCCTCTTTGTTAAAAGGGCTTTGAGACTTGTTAGTCTACAAGTTGATGCTTTTTTTTTTTCTTCCTAACACAAATACTCCTTTAAAAAAGTATAAAGAGAAGCTTAAAAAAATTTATGTAGAGATTATGTAATGTTATTAAAATTACTTTAAGTGAATAATCAGCACAGAGACAACCTCCCCAAATAATGTATGATCTTGAAGATTACAGATTAAACATGTTGAGCTGCTGCCTACTGCTGATTTTATGTTCAAGTAACTTTCATATAAAAACTACTTTATCTAAAACTTAGGAATTTTTGAGCACTGTTCTGTACTAATTGTTTTGATTCTGGGTTCTTGTACTTTTCCTCTGTGATTGTCAGTAAGGCCACATAAGCAAGGGGGAGCAAGGAGCCAGTGAAGCTGGAAAGTGGGCTCAGAATTCATTCTTGCTTCCTTTTCTAGTACTTAGTTTTTCAGTATACTCCAGCTTCTGCAGTTTGACTTACTCATGTGGTGCTTCAGCTGTGGGAGTTTTCAAATACATGCTTTCAATCTTTTTTTTTTCTCTTGTAGCAAATGAGTACTAGATGTTTTAATTGAAGCATTACATGGTGTGAAAGAGTAAGTCCAAACTCACGTTCTGAAGAAATACTTTCCTGAACCAAGGTTTCTAGTATTGCTTAAAAAAAAAAGCACAAGCCCCTGCAAAACCTCACAAGAAATAAAATATTTAAAAAACCCAGAAAAACCCATGAAATAGAATCTATCACAAAACTCAAATAGATAAAGCAGAAGAGTATCTGGATAAATGTGTTCTTTCTTCTCATATTGAGTTTTTCCCTAGCAGTTGAGCATTATGAATTTAAGATGTCTAGCCTGATAGGCTTTCTGACCCCCCAGAGATGCCCTCTAACAATATTAATGGGAATCAGTTGCATCAAAGTGAATTTTGTTAGGTGGTGGTGGATTGACTAGATGTATAAGAAAATCAATCCTACTCAAGAAATGTTTGTGTTGGGATCAGGGAAGTCTGTCTGTCAAATTGCACACAACCCATCTGCTTGACATGTTGTTTCTCAATTGGTTTGTCCTCACCACGAGGACCAGCTGCCCTTGAGTGAAATCTGGGAACTTTAGGGTTGTTTGTTTCTCTTCCCACTCCCTTCCCCCATCAAATCATAAAAATAATAAGGTTTGTCTCCAGTATATTAAGAGACAAAAACTTTTTATTCATTTGCAAGACATAAAACGGCACCCTTGCTGTCATATTTCCATGTGAAGATCAACACTTGCCAAGGACCTGAACAGAGAAAGCATTCTCTGCAGTGGTGTGGGGACAGCACGGGCTTGAGGAATATGGATTTTGAGAGGTGAGGCCTGTACTGATGATAGTCACAGAGATGGCACAGGGGCCTTGTGTGTACCCTGACTCTTAGCCCAAGCCTTTCTGTGCATAGAAGGAAGATTTTTCACAAGCTCTCATGCTGAGCTTTGCAGGAAAGGGGAGAACATGTTACATAAGGAGTTAGTAGGGATGTTAACATTTGGTTCTCTCTAAAATACAAAGCACCTTGTGCAATAGCAAAGAAGTTGTCAACCTGTTGCTGTTTACAGCACCACTGAAATCATGACCAAGCTTTGCATCAGAACTTTAAGACACTCTGGTTTTCAGAGAGCTGAAGAATTTATAATCTCAGTGGAGCATTTGCAGGGACTCACAGCAGTGCCTTGGACAGATGGGCTTGAAAGTAGAACTGTGTCCCGACCCACTCTGTCAGCTACCACAGCAGGCTATTAGCTTGCATGCTTGAACTGTTGAATATTTAGATCCACCCACTGTCCCCTGTGTGCCAAGACCACCCTGCTGCTACTCATGTCATGCAGATTTGGCACAGAAGCTGCATTTAAACAGCTAATGAGTTGCATGTTGAAGCACAGGCTGGTCTCCCCTATTGAAATCACAGCTGAAAGAGCTGTGACTTATCTTGGGCTGAGTCATCTACTAGCTACTGATACCATTGCATCTTTCCCTACCTTACTTGCTTCAGTGTTGAAACAGATGTTGTGACTTTTTAAAAACAAAATATTGTTTGTTTGGTTGGTTTTTACTCCAAACAACTTATTTCAAAGGAAATTGCTGAATGTCGACTTGCCATTATGTAATAATTACACAATAGTCCACCGTGGGATAATTATACCTGCATCACCTCAGTGTTAACATTAAACATAGTATTAAGCCTTGCTTATCCCTATTTAGGAAGAATTGTACCAATGAATTAATTTGAAAGCAGGATGCTCTTTCCAGTCCATCAATAACTGGAATGTCTGAGGTGGTTAGGTCAGCTGACTGAGTTACCTTGCAGCCAAGAGCTTTTAGAAAGTTAGCTGATGAGATGGCCAAAGTCCGGTGACTGGTGTGGTGCTCCCTCCCTCCATAATCAGAGTGGATCAATGGGGGCGTAGTGCATCTGGCAGAGGTGTGCCAAGAGAAATGCTTGGGAAGCTGCAGTGCCAGGTGAGTGCCTAGAACCACAAGCTGCAGTCATCACATGAAGTTTCATTTATAAGATTTTAACTTAAAACACAGAGAATGCAATTTCATAGTAGGCTGGAGCCAGCAGATCCTTAAAACAGCTTTGTCAAAGGTGTAGCTTCCTGTCTCCTGGCCCGGTTGGCAGCCTGTTGTCACACCATTCCAGTGATCAGAGTGAAGTGGAACTTGATTGTCACTTCTACCCCAAATCCATTTAAATTTGCAAATGCTGTTTGTGTTGGCAAAGGCAACTTAAATGGTCTCTGCTCCACTCCCAGCTGGCTGTTAATACCTACTGGGTGTTCTAAAAGTGATTAATGTGGCTGTTTGTCTTTCAAAAAACTTTGCTTTTAACCTGGATGGTTTGACTGACTCAGTGCTGTCACCACTCTAAAATATGTAGCTGTTTTTACTGGCTTCATGACATCACAGGAGGATTGAAGGAGGTAAACATTAGGAATTTAAGAGTATAGTAGTCTGTTTGATTTACCAGCCTGTTGAACTCAACTCCAGTTAGATACTGTTCTCTTCCAGTTAGAACTTGAGACTAATGCTATCAATGAAAAGATTTACACTGATTTCCAGCTGTGAGGTTGGCAGAGTACCAGATAGTTGTCATCAAATGTCTCTATGCCCTTAATTATGGGTTCTTCCCCCTTCCTTGTGCTGGTCCTACTAATCTTCTGATCCCAGGCTCAGCTGATAAAAATAGTTTGTTCAGAAATGAATTTTATGCTTTTTGTAAAGATACCCAGATCTTTTCACCGAGACTGGATCAGTAAAGGGAGGGAGATAGGAGCGAGACAGGGGAGATTTAGGGCTTCCTCACAGAGTAGCTGTCAGTTTAACTGCAGAGTGAAGTGGCAGCCTTGTGCTGTGTGTGGTTTCACATTTGGGGTTTTATTTGTAAGCTTCCTTCCCCTTCATGTGCTGGACCAAGAGATACCTGTGTGGCTGAGAAACAAGGAACAGAACCCACTGGAGCATCTGGGGAAGGAAGGGTATTAACACTAGTGCTGGAAAAGCGTGTGGAATTTCAGCTTTATTTCCTATAAACAGACTTGTATGAGCCAAGTCATCTGTTTGCTGGGCTTTTATTATTCCAGGTGGGGTAAGGAAATCAAGGTGAATTTAACAAAAGGACTGAATGATCCTCTTGCACTTGATGAATTTCTAAGTGGAGCAAAGCCCACCTCTGTTCATCCAAGTGGCAAAGGAAGGTAACAGTAAACTAAATTCACTATTGCCACTTAGTACAGCTACCTGTGCATGCTGTGTGCCCTGTGTAGGATAGGGCTGTAACACTTCGAAGTGCCCATGCTTTTGTTGAAATTTTGTTGTTAGAATATCGAGCTAAGTTCAAGAAGTAACTCTCTTGTCTGCTGTGGAGACCTTCTGGAGTTGGTGTGCAATTTCCCATTACCACTGTATGCAGAGAGGAAGATTGGTGTTAAGCCAGTCTCTTCTACACCAGAGCACTAAGTTAAAATACAAGTTCTAGGAGCAATTTGATCATTAACTGGTATCTCTGAATGCCAGATGATTAAGGTATACTGGGAAATTGCCTGTAGTTCTGATGTGTATCATGTGACTTGTCCATGTCTTCAGTCTTTTTATTTAGCACTCAAATTTCAAATTAAGGTTCCTAAAGTACTACTTTCATCATGGTGTGAATCAAGTTAATTGTCACAAATTGCCATTAAGGTGGAAACCCGTTTCCTACAGTGTAAAAATATTACCTATTTTTGCTTAAACCTGCAACAATTATCTGTATCAAACTCTAGGCCACTCAGTTCATTTGAATACTGTAAAAAAAAAAAAATTGCTGCATTCAGAGAAGCAGCTTTTTCTTCAGGGAGGGAGAGAAGAAAAAAAAAATAAAACAACCAAAAAAAACCAACCCCACAGTACTGAGGAATTAGGACCAAAACTCCTTGGCAAATTGCTTTATTCTAAACTTGGTCATCTAAGCCTTACACACTACATAACAAAGCTGCTGGTGTTTGAGCTACTGTCAGGGGAACTTGATAACAAAAACACCTTTAGTAATGGAAAACTTTAAACTGACTATAGTAAGTAGGTTGTTTTTTTTTTTAAATCATAAAATCAACCTAAGTTAACTTACAAGTACCATACTGAAACTTTTCCAAAAGTGGAAACCAGGAGGCTGCTGTTTTGTCCGTAGACTTCTTTTATTGTTGGTTAAGATTACAGGGTAGCTTTTTAGAGCCGACTTGCAATTTAAAAATAATGTGGCCTTGTGTGTTGTTGCTTTGTACAAATTTTTAACACTGTAGGCTTAAATAAAATCCTTGCAAGACACTGAAATGTCATGACAGAAAACAGATTTTTAATGTGATTAGATTCCCCATGCTTTATTGTCCATTTGCATGCACATGTGCTCTGAAAATGAGAGAAGTGAAGTGTTTGCAAGCTGGGAGGAGAAGGGCACAGTGAGTATTGCTGAAAGAACATTTATTTAAACACAATGTAAGGATAAGCCTCCTCAGATGCTGTTTCTGCTGAATTCTCCTCTGTCATGGTGCCTACTACATTCCATTCCTTTTGTCTGGGCTTGGTATTTGGGAAATTTTGGTGAGGGCTGGAAGGTGGGGGAGCATGCTGGAAGCTGGTCAGCAGTAAGGAGAGAAGAGCTGGTGTGGGAATTGTGGAGTGGGGTCAGGGTTTAACTTTAGTGGCCATTCATCAGATGATGATTGATTGCTGTGCAGTCCCGGGGGACGTTTAACAACATCTCCGCCCATCCCCCTGCCCCCTTTGAAAGCAGATGGACCAAAAAATGGGGAGAGCGACACCCAGGAATTCCTGCTGTTGTAAAATGTTTTTACGGTGCACTGTACAGCCTTTCCTGAAGCAATCACATTTATGGCCTTGCTGTTGTATTTCTTGGGCTGCTGTGGCTGTAAAAGATGAATAGCCCTGTAACATGGTTCACTGATTCTGTTTAAATTGAAGTAGGCTCCCTTTATTGTTTTGTGTCTAAAATTGTATGCCACCAATTCAGGAAATATTTCCTGTTTGGGAAATAATCAACCCATAGCTGATTTATTTTAAAATAAATCACTTTTAACTATCTCTAAAACTAGTCCCCTCTTCCTTCTGATTTCTCTCTTTCACTTAATTCTAAAATACTAATTAATGTAGTAGAACAGTTTAAAGAAAGAAATAGAAGCTTCTAAACTTGCTTATTAATTTTTCCCCTACTGGATAGGGTGTTGTAGGACACCAGTTTTTATCTTAAAATGGTATTTTTACTTAATTACTTAATAATTACTACAGAAAGAAACAATTCATTAAATGCAATTTACCCAGATTATAAATTTCTTTGAAAGGACAAATCTGCCTCTGCTTTCATACTTGTTTCCTTGCTACCCATGTGGTTTGGAAAAACCCACAAAGTTTGAAGGTGTTCACTTATAAACCAGTTTTTCTTATGTTTGGGTAAATAGTGAAATTAACAGGACCATAGTTAATTTACAGCTTGATGGATCTTTTGGCTGTTTCATCTCTGCCTCTTCAGATAGGGAGGGGGGGAAAATATTTAAGACTTTCCAGTAGGTACTGTTTTGGTTTTTTGTTTTGGTGGGATTTTTGTTTTGTTTTGCATTTTTGGGGTGGTGTGTAATTTGTTTTTTACCTGAGTGTAAGCTGATGTCCACTAAGGAAGACTTAGTCTTACTCTTCCCTCCTGCTCCTCCTGCCCATCCACACTTCAAGACCAGTCTTGTTATTTGTCCTGGAAGGAGCATTGCAAAGCTGCAGTAGCAGTGAACTGAAATGTGGGCAGGCCGTCTCACATTGCTGCAACTGGAAGGAGGGGGGCACAGTGATGCTCACTGTGTGTGCATCAGTTCTGAATTGAGAACACAGCTGTGCATTGTCCTACACCTATGCTCGGTATGATTTTTTTTTTTTTCTTCAGGGAGTTGCTTGTTGGGGGGAAAGGGGAGCTCTGGCTCCCCCCATCCCCCTCTATTTAGAACCAGGCATAGAAACTTAATCTAGCAGTACATGACCTTTGTGGCCATGACCTAGGGACTGGGATGTGAGCAGGCTTGAGCTTAACAATAAACTCCTGGCTGTGGCTGCAAGCACAGGCAAGTTGGATGCTGTGAGCCAGCCCCATCAGCCCAGCTGGCACAACCTCCCCTCACTGTTGTACCCTGCACAGCCAGAGATTTCCCAGCTTTATCCTCTGGGAGCCTGCCCCCTTTGCTGGGTAGAGCTGATGTACAGCCTGCTGGGTGCCCCTGACAAGTGTGCGTAACGCTGACTGCAGGAGGAGACCTGCCCTTGTACCCTTGCCAAGTTTGGGGCTTCTCTTGTAGTCTTTGTGCCCAGAAAGGAGTTTCTGGGGAATTGCTAGTTCACCTTGAAGCTGACTCCGTCAGTGCTTTTCTGGTGGCTAGGTGGCTAGCTCCCCTTCCCACAGAGAGCACTAGGGATTGTGCTTTTGTGATTTTCCCCTCTGTGTACTTAAGGTAAAGTGTAGTGATGGAGATCAGATCAGCATTATCTACTTCTTTTTGCCCCAGCTTGCTAAATCTTTTGCTCTCTGTTTTAAATCTATGTTGTTTTTATCTTTTTTGTTTTATTTGTTTGTTTGACTAAGAAATTAATAAGGCCATATCAATGGCTCTATAGTATTTTCTATCCAAGACCTTCCCCTGCCATATCCTGTGTAATCTGCCTATTTCCTAAATGAGAATAGGGCTCTTGTAACTCTTCATTCTAAGTTTAGGAGTGATGTTTCCCACCACATTTTGGTGGATGGCAAGAGGCAACTGAACAGTTTAAGTGTAGTTTTTTCTTTGGCTTGAACAGCTGGGTGACTCTTTTACCCAGTGGATGCTGCTACCTTGCAGCAGGAGTGGACCAAACGCTTCTGGTATTGACTATTGTGGAGGACTAGTAATAGATTTAACTTGCTTCTGGACTTCTGTTCATATGGTCACCATTTTCTTTTCAGCTGCTCTGCTTGACTGAGGCCCCAAATCCCTGCTGTATGTTTTTAAAGTATATCAGATTCATATGACTTAACTTGATACCTTGTCTTGGTTTTCATTCTCTCTCAACTTCTCAGTTTAAATGGAGTTATTCAGCAACATGTAATAAACATTCCCTGTAATTTCAACAGCAAAATTACAGAACTTCATGTGCAAGTGAACATTGTATACATATTTAGACAACCACAGTGTAAGGACAAGGATCCCTCTAGTTGAGGAAGATGATGTGTTTCAACAATGCCCTTCAGAGCTAAGGTATTTTTTTTTACTTGGAAAAATGGGAATCTCAGACACCACTTGAGGATTTAGTGTTTGAACAGAAGCAAACATAAGTCTGTTCCAGTTTCCCTTCAGCAAAACTTAATTTCAGAAAAAAAATGGCAGGTTTTAGTAAAATCTGACATGTGCACATGAACACACACATACCCCTTTGAGGAATTAATCCATATACCACTTCAGCTGTTGTGCTTATAGGAGCTTAAAATGTCACTTTATGCAGCCCAAGCAATCCAAGGGAATCACCTGTCCTGTCCTTCCCCTTGCTCTTGAGGGAGAAGGGAAAGGGGGATGTTATGCACCATATCACGAGCTGTTAGCTGGAGTGGGGAGTGGCTGGATGACAGCTGGGAGAAGACAGGCATATCAAACACTTGTCCAATCTTTGTTCTGCTCTTGCTCCTTTCTGTGAGGTAGGCTTCAAATATCTGGTGATGGAAAAGTTGTTCGTAGTGTGAAACTTTGTACTGTTCCATGGTAATACAGATTTTCTATTATTACACTCCAGAAAAATAGTGTGTGTAGTTAAGAGCAAAACTTGAATACAGAAATTTTTTTTTGTGTTGGAGGGTTGTGCTCCTTCATTTGCATCTTTGGAAAGAAAAACTTAAGAGAGCCAGTTTCTGCTTCCCTCTAAGAAGGCAGGCTTCAATGGAAGTTGCTATTTCTGTGTGTTACTTCCCTCTGCTGGATGGAATGGGAGCAGCTATGGCTGATGAATGGAACCAGCTTTCTAGGCTAACATCTTGGTCTAAGTTGTGATTTGAATATAGGGTTTGGGAGTGCTTTGTGAACAAAACGGGATTTCGTGGTTACCCACAGGTCACTGTAGCATTTAAATGCTCTGATGGGCACGATAAAGTTCCAGTCTTGTTTTCCAACTCGAGCATCTCAAAGCATCACTAGCATAGAAAACAGTGTAATAGCAAAGGATTTTTGCTTTGTTGATGGAAGTGGCAGGGGGGAGTTTTGCCCAATATTGTTGCTGTCCTGAACATAGGGATTTGCATATTTTGAAAAGAGAGGATGGTTCTTGGCATGCGTGGTTGGTTTTCCCCTTGTGAGCAGTGGGTGTGCTACTGTTGCAGCTCTCCAGTGTATTGATTATTGAATGGCCCTCTTAAGAGAATTTGGTGTTTGTAATTGCAGGAAAAGTCTTCACCTGAAACTTGCCATAGATGCCATCTCCAATCTGTAAGTGTTGGCAGATGGCTTCCGCTCTTAAGAGGAGCTGATGTGGACACTCTTCCTAGTATTGTATTGCAAAGAAAACAATGACACTTCCATCTAACTGTTAGGGCATGATTTGGAGTTTACTGGGAAGGATAGCTCTTCCTTTGTGGAGACACTATTGTGAAGTCTTTGCCTATTGCTACTGCCTCTAACCATCTCCCTTATAGCTGAGCTTTTGGATGTTTTTTTAACACATCCTGGCTCTGTTTTCTTTTCATTTCTTCTTTATGTAGTGAGAATTTTTTACCCCTTCTTCCAGGTACTGCATTTCTACTGTGATACCTGTTCTGTCCCCATATGTCGGGAATGTACCATGGGACGACATGTGGGTCACAGCTTTATCTACCTCCAAGACGCCCTACAGGACTCCAGGACTCTCACCATTCAGCTCCTGGCAGATGTTCAGCAAGGACGACAGGCTATTCAAGTAAGATACTCCCAACTTGACTACTTTATTTCCCCCTCCTTCTTCTCCCCCCTCTCCCACCCAGCTTGTCTGTTACAGGGCAAGGTGTCAAGGCAAAACGCTCTCTGCTTCTGCTGTCAGTCTTCTCACCCCTTCTGTTTTCTCAGATCTCTGTCAGAAGTGGCGGTGGAGCTGAAAATAAAGTGCTGTTATATGGGTTTTGCATTCTTGCAGCATAATCCTATCATGTAAATCACAATATATATGAAGCTCTGTACAAATGCACTTGAGTGTAAAGTGTTTCAAGAAAGCTCAGATCTTGTGTAGCAGTGCCAAACCTGGTTTTGTTTTTACAGCTGAGACTTTCTTTGAGCATCTTCCTGCCTGAATAGCTTCTAGCACTCTGCCTACCTTTGGCTCTTGTGATGTCTTCAGTGTTGCCACCAAATACAAAATACTAATCAGCTGCTGGATTAGTGTGAAATTCCTTAACCTGTATGTGCAGAGGGTCTAGAGCTATCTCCATGAGAAGATTGCTCTGCATACACAGAGGCACACTCTTCCTATTACTGTGCTCTGCCTCAGCTGTGTTTTATAGTGCAAACATCTATACCTGGCAAGGGCTGGAAAGAAGGTAGCACAGTGCTTCAAACTAGAGAAGGAATTTTCATCAGGAATTAAACTGCAGCAAAATGTAGATACTTACTTTTGCTGAGTATTACCCAGTGGTAAGTGTGATATTATATTAGTAGTAGTTTTGTCTATAGGGGAGACTTTGGATGGGGAGACCATAGTGGAAAGCTTCACTCCACACCTGCTGCCGTGTAGTTTTGTTAGTGTCATGTCCTAAATTTGAGTTGGGTATTACAAAACTCAACACTATATGCTTTAACTACTAAGATTTTTTTTTTTTTGAGTAAACTTTTGTAGAATGTCATGGATAGGGAGTTAACTTACCTTCCAAATTGGGTGGGCTTTCCTGGCATTTGCAAGATACAAACAGTAATTTAAATAACCCAAAGCTCATAAGCTCATTGTCCTCTCTCTGCTGCTTGTTTCTAGTAAATGAAGGAATTAAGCTTGTTCTGTAAGACAAAAGCAACTAATTAGTCTCTCATTAAGTCTTTGCACCAGTGGAATGATAATATTTTATGTTTGTATATATAGTAATCAGTTGTTGACATTTTCCTTCAGTTTCTGATGTTAACTTGTTTACTGTGCCAGTGTAACAAGTTTCTGGAGCTGGATGGCTAACTTTAAACTCCAGCTTCAGGCAGAATCCTGGAAAACATAGCATCTTCCAAGGTTTGTTTTAAACTGGATTGTAAAGCTCTTTAGCATTATGCATACTGAAATGCTTTACACATCCCCAAAATGACAAGAAGGAAGGAATTATACTAATTTAAAGACCATCACTGAATTTCTCCAGGCTGTCCTAGACAAGGGCTTGCCTGTTAGTAATTAAATTACTGCTTTTGACCTCCAGGGCTCTTAATCATCTAACTGGTACAGCTAAATCATCTAAGGACTGTGTTTTGGAGTAGAAACTAGCAGGAGATCATGGAGCTACTATTGCATAAATGCTTTTGTGCCTGATTTTCTTCCTACTGAGTTTACTTTGCTCATTCCTCCCTTATCTTTTTCTGGCCTTTATGCTGAAGGCTCCTGCCATTGTGATGTGCTGATTGTTGCTTGATGGTGCAGGTAAAAGTTGTGTGCTCATGTAACTTGAACATGCAACTCTACTGAACTTAGCTCATGCAGCTTTGCCCAGGCCTGGCTACAGCCCATCCAGGTTAAGAGGCTGTCTTGGAAGTATTAGTTGAGCAGCTTGTGTAAAGATCTGTAAAATGAGCCATGTTTTAAGAGCTGAGTTGTTTCATTAGTTTAGTGGGGTTCTTAGTCTGGACCATTGCAGAAAAGAAGAGTAGTGAGCAAACAGATCTGTGATAAAGTTCAGTGTAGAAATCTGTGTGTGCATGTGCAGGAATGGGAAAATTGTTCGACCTAAGCCAGCTACTCCTGAAGCAACATCAACAGGAGCCAGAAGAGCATGTGATGCTGTTAAAAGCAGAGGTGCTCAACTCAAAAGTTTTCATGAAGCAGAGCTCTCCTTATTCCTGGGACAATATGGCTGTGAAGCTATATGTTTATCTGAGGGAGGAGACAGCATGTCAGCATGATTTCAAAACAAACTCTAAAATAAGTAGTCTGTAAGTTAAAAGAAATTGGCTTGAGTGGTTTTCTTAAAAGTATGGAAATAGTCAACAGAGAACTAAATGCCAGTACAAGCTGTAATACGAGGGACACAAGACTGGAACTCTAAGAGGCTTTAAAAGTAATACATTGTAGTACCGCTTCTTAGTGGGACTGATACATACTGCTGCACCATAAACGCTTTCGTAATAGGCTCTGAAAGTGATAGCTCCCCTGACAGGAGATGTTGAGGATGGATGAGGAGGGGTAGTTGAAAGTAAATGGGAAAAGGTGGAATTTGAAGGGTGGCCTTGCAGGAGAGAGGAAATCAAGCCATGAGTCAACTGGCCGGAGAGTATCTGGTTAAGCAAAGTTGAAGGCTTTTAGGAAGAAATGTTTATTTAAGCTCTTCCTGTGGCTTTGGAGGAAAGATTGTTTTTCAGACTTAAAAAAAATGCTGTGAGTTGGGATACATTTCAACCTCTTGATCCACTGAAGCCTGATGTAGCCTGTCACTCCAGAAGAGTCCAAACCTCACTTTTCAAGGAAGTTCAAGCCCTCTGTAAGAAAGAGCAAGAAGCTTGCTTTTTTTTCCTCAGAGATATTTCTGCAGCAATGGAAAGCCTTCCATGCTTCCTTGTGCTATGATGGTCCTGGCCTGCATTCCTAAGCCTGTCTCTAACTTGAGAACTTGTGCCTGTGTGATGAACTGATCCAGCTGAAAGGGTGGCTTTTCTGTGGGTTTGCTTTTTGGCTGGGTCAGCTCCCTGGCTGGTTCACTGCAGTGCTACAAGGTCTGTTGGTGGTGCCAGGGAATGAAGCAGCAACATCCAACTGGGCTGCTGGTAGGACTCTTTCTTATTTCAGCAGAAAGCTATACTCCTAGCTGGGATACTTTTCCTGCCTTTTCAGAGACTCAGAATGATTCACAGGGTGACGTGAAAGCCGAAGCTGACACTGGATAAATGGTGTGGGAGGAATCAGGACTGCTGCCTTCCTATATGTGGGGAGCATGTCCCACTGCCTTGTTTTACCTCATGAAAGTGCACACTTAGCTGTTTTCTTTCAGAATTTTTTCCAAGGACTAGGTCACAAACTGAACGTAAATCTGTTATGGTGAAAGATAGATGGCTTCTTCAAAATGTCACCTTCTTAAAATACATCTATACGTGTGTAACTGTATATATGTATGGATGTATGCATGTAACCTAATGCACTTGCGTAACAGTAAAGCACTGAGCACTCATGTTCATTTAGGGTCAGTTTCCAGGTGAACATGTTAAAATACATTTGAATTTGTTCATCTCAGATGTCTTAAAGAGTGGGTTTATTGGAAAGCAAGATAAATTCTTTCTTAGCTGAGCCTATAATTGGTTTTGCTGGGGTGCTTGACCATGCATGCTTCTCACTGCCCTGTGAGACTGATCATGTGCAGAACATAGCGGGAGCTGCTCTCTTATCTGTCATGAAAGGCTTAGGAGCTTCCCTCCCAAATTTGTGGGGGAAGTGGTATGAAATAGATTACCACCTTTACGGGGGGTGAGGGGGTACTTGTAAGAAACTTGTCTGGCCAGAGGAGGAAGCTGATCTGTTGCCTTGAGCCTCTACCCTTCAATGGGAGCTTCCCTGTGGGTTGCCATATGGATCTGTGCTGCTGGGAGGTTGATACCTGAGAAGGATGGCACTGCTGTGCTGCAAGGGATCATTTTGGGGTTGTCACATTGAGTTAGCTCAGGCAGCCTTGTGCGTGGCTTAGAAGTCAGGCTTGCAGGTTTGAGAATCTGAAATGAAGCTTTGTCAGCAAAATGGAGCCAATTGTGCTTTTCTAAAGCTGGGATTTATATCAAGAGGCTGAATTTCTTTATACTTTTAGCCACTGTTTTGTGTGGTATTTCAGTGAGTTCCTCAGTGCAGGATATGAGCAGATGGTTATTGGGGAAGATGCATTTGACACGTGTCACTGTCCAAACTACTGTTCTGCCTAAAACTGTGGGCAAAAAGTCTGTTCTTGCAGTACAAACCAAAATGATTGTTTAGTTGTATCTGGCATGAGTTAACCTGGCCTCTAGCCCTCCCTCCATCAAAGCTTCTTTTAAAATTATCTTTGTGAGGAACTTCAAGTGAAGCTGCTGTAGTGTTTTACATGCATTGGACTGAAGCCTTTATATTGGTCCAGTTACTGTGATTTGTGCTATAGCTGCACCAGTATTACTGCAAATCCTGGTACCTTTCACTGCAATTATGTAGGATCTTCCAGTCAATTTTTCTAGTGTGAGAACATTAGGAGGTTTGTATCCAGTTCTTGATGCTGGGGAAAGCCAACTGTTATGTCCTGGTTGTTTTATCCTGCTTGACACAGTGATAAGTAACTGGAAAAGTTCAGTGAAACAAGCCCACTGTATCTTTTTGTGCCTTAAGGAACTGAAAGCAAACCACTTATGGCTGGAACACCTTCCATTGGTGGAAGAAGGCTAACTTGAGACATACCA
This sequence comes from Anomalospiza imberbis, assembly GCF_031753505.1. NCBI lineage: Eukaryota > Metazoa > Chordata > Aves > Passeriformes > Viduidae > Anomalospiza > Anomalospiza imberbis. The sequence continues at coordinate 110,574,900 of NC_089681.1, forward strand.
AAAAGTTTCCTTTAGGATTTTTTGTAGTTAATGTGCTTTTAAAATCCAGAAAGGAGTTTGTCAGAGAAGAAGCATCTCGGCTGTTTTTCCCCCTCTGATTAGAGTTAACTTAGTCTTAAATTCTTTAATGGTTAAACTAAAAATCCTCCATACTGAGGTAGGAAAGTGTATATTTAATATTTTTTATTCAATACCTGGGGTCCATTCACCCCTGAAATACTGAAGAATTCCTCAGTAGAACCAAAATTTGCTTTTGAATTTGAGTTTTCTCTCCAGAGATTTGCACCTTCATTGGAAAACTTGAGATTTGGAAAGTTAAATGTCAGAATTAATGGCTGAAAAATAATACCTCCCTCCCATCTTTGGATGGATGGAATAAAAATCCTAGGGACCTTTTCAAATATGTTCATGCAAGCCAGCATTGATGAGTTGCAGTACAGTTACCATAAGCAGCCTTTATTGCATCTCATGGTGCTTCCACTGTGGTGTGTTGTGCTGCAGTTTGTCCAGTTGGATAAATTCCTGGACTAAATCGGTGTGATCTAACATCATGGCTCAGCACCTAGGTCAACAGGTCCTGCTGTTTCAGAGACCTGAGGTAGCCTCTTCAAATAACTGTGTGCTGTGTGGACATAACTGTGGGCATACTGATTTAATTTGGGTATCAGACAGCAGAAACCATTCAGTGACGGCATCAGCACCTCTGTCACAGCTCTTCAGAGCACAAGCTATGTAATAGCTTGTTTTTCTTTCTCCTGGAGCATTTTATGCTTTGACCATTTTTTTTTCCATTTAATAAAGCAGCAGCACTAGCTAAAGCCTGGGAGTCTAGAACATTATATATCCCATAGGAATATTTAGGTAAACATGAAATCATAGAAATTTTTTTTGTATCTTGAGGCTCTAGTTCCTACTGTTCAACAGAAGACAGGAAATACAAAAAATTACTGAATGTTGCCATTCTACAAAATGGCAAGTCTTGATTTGTGCACCTCTGTAGTCAGCATAGATACCCAGAAGCATGGCCAAGTTCTATAATGCTACCCTGCTACTTCTGCCTCTTGCAGTTGGTTTCTTCATAGGTTCATGTTGTACCATCAGTTGCTGTAGCCACTAGAGCAAGACCATCACTAGTTTTTCCCTCAGGTGGTGAAATGTAGATAAAGGGGAGCTCCCAGAGGTGTCCACCTACAGGGAGCTTGCGAAGGACACCCAGGTTCCGATACAAACCTTTGCCCTTCACCTTTTACTCCAAACTGAAATGTGCTGGTACCAGGAGCTAGTGATGGATGTCTGCAGTGCTTTCCTTCATGGAAACATGTTTGTCTGCCTCACTGGAAGCTCTGTGTGCAGTTTCCTTGTGTGGTGGTCCCCTGGAACATGTCACCTGCTACTACTTAAATTTTGCTCTTGAGGAATTGGAAGTACCAGTTTGAACCCTAAAGTTTACAAGATACACTGCAAAGTAGTGTTTTACTTGTTTTTACTTGTTTTTAACAAACACAAGGCACTGGTGACATCTCTAATAGAATGGGGAGTGGTATTGGTCATCTTTAGAGACCTGAGAAGCCACAGTAGAGAGGTACAGCTGCAAATAGATTATTTACTTTCTTGGCCAACAGCAGGAAACAAAACGGTTGTTTTCCATCTCGCATTCAGTAACTCAGCACAATTCTTGGATAAACACAGGCCTTGTCTTCTGTCTCCCTAGTGTGTGAACCGGTTGACCATCTAATTCACTAGCACTGGGAAAATTATGACATACCATGAGGAGAGAGCATGATAAAAGCTATTCTTATTTACAAGGATCTGTTATTAAAAATATTGTGTGGTGTCTGACCAGAACAAGAAACACTGCTGCTTAACATGCTTCCTAAAAAGTTGACCTCTCCAAGACAAGTTCAGTACAGAAAATGCCTGCAGAAACAGCAGGAGTGAGTTTTCGTGGCAGAACTCTGACATCTTACAGTTATGTAATCAAAGTGAACAAGGGATTTCCATGTGAAGAAGACTCCCAAAAGTTGTACTTAATGCTCTTGGCTTTTGCTTCAGATATGGATAACTTGCTATTGCTGTTTCCCCCCATCATACTTTTGCATGTTTGTTGCTGGTCAGCCTTCCTAGGCTGTTCTAGCTTATTTGGGCAGAGTGCAGAATCCTATGAATTTTACCAAAACTTCACCAATATCTTGGATGATATTAGAATCTTAACATTTTGGGCATCCCCCACTGATCTGAGCTGTCATACTTGGGCAAGTAAAAATAAATCCAGATGATGACATGAGTAGTTGGTAGACAACTGGTTCCTATAGCTGAAAGATCCCAGCATCCACAGGAAATTACTACCTCTCCTGCTATGATGGAGTTCTTGAAAGGTGGACTCTGGTTTTAGTGGGGATTAATGAAGGAAGTTGGGATTGCTCTTATCCCTAAGGTATAATAAGGGGTGCATATATGTAGATCATAGTTCTAAATGGGTACTGAGTACAAAAAGCAAAAATAAGTAAATCAAGATTTTTATGTTTTCACAGAGATCATTGTTAAAATGGGAATATGGGTGGATAGTTTCCCTGACACTTCTAAAAGTGCTACCTCTTTCTCTTTGAAAGGGAACAAAGGTATTTTGCTGTACTGGATGGGAATCGAGGTCTGTTTTGGAAGAAATGCATGCTTTTCCCCTGCAGTAGGGCAGCTTCTGTATTTGAATGGCAAAGAGGTCATAGAGGCACAGTATTCTTACGTGTGGCCTCTTCTAGCTGGGTCTGAGGCCTATTGGCTTTTATGAAGTCTTAATACAAGGCTAGTTGTGACTTCATGTCTACTTTGCTAACTGTTGTAACGAGATTTTCATTTTTTGTCAAATCTGCCTGCCAGATGCTTTGTGAGAGGGCAGGGCAGCCTCCATTGGAACTGGGATATATAGGCTGTCTATGAGTTTGAAGACTTTCCCTGTTAAAGACTTTCCCTGTTAAAATTGTAGTGATGCTGACTCTGGAAGTTCATGAAGGAGGAAGCGCTGAAAGACCTGTTCCTCTTACTGAGCCCTGGGCTGCAGGCTGGCTGTCAAGTAGCACTCCTGTTTTCCCCTGACAGTTTGCAGGAAAATTCTTTGGAGCAAAGACAGAAATGTTGTCTTGTCTGATTTTGTCAGGGTTGTCTTCAACTTGTCTCCAGAGAGCAATCACCTGGCCAAGTTAGTCTTCTTTTTTTTTTTACAGAAAAGGATCGCCCATGTGACCTGGAAGAATAAGTCTAGTTCAGACTAGTTGTCTTAAAATAACTTACCTGGAATTAAAATGTCCAAGTAATGCTATATTTAGGTTTTTATGTTTTAGCATTCCAGTTGTTGGCATAAACTAGATGCTGCTGAACAAAGAGTTCAAAAATACTATAGCTATTCAGTGAAAGATGACAATGTGTCCTGTCTGACTTCCTCAATGATGCTGGATCACATTGGTTAGTTCACAGATGGTTGCAACAGGTGGTTCTTAGATTGATACATCCTCATACGTGCAATTAAAATGAGGGTATCTTCCTGAAGGTTCTGAATGTATGGTAAAGCCTTTAAATTACTTTTTAGCTGATTGAACCTGTTCCATTGGGAACTGTGATCCTTCAGATTTGCCTGGTCTTTGTTTTTATGCCCCTTTCTGTAATATTTTGTGAAACTTGGGAGTAGTTTAGGATGGATTTTTTTTTTGCGGAAACCATTTTTAATTTAAGGGGGGAAAAAGAGACGTGCTCCTTCCGGGTCCATTCTGCAGACTACTACTACAGAATATTTAAAAAATACTAACATTGCAAGGTTATATTAGAAATAATTTGAATACTAGAAATAATTCACACCTCTACCCAAGATGTCAATAACTATATGAATACTTTTTACTGATAACCATTTGTTCGTTGATTTTCTTTTTAAATTTATTATCTCCATACTCTTTTAGGGGTATTTCTGTGCAGCTCAAATGCATAGACAGCACAGTCTCTTCCCTACAGTGTCATTTTTTACTATAAGCAGACCCATCACGTCTGAACCATTTTGAGGGGGTAGAAAAACCTGGGTTCTCTACATGGAAGAAAACATGAGTATGAATTTCTGTGCAAGTCTCTTGTTCACCATATTAGCTGCTTGCTGCAATTGCACAGGGAATTTAGTGCTATGGTGTTGGTGCAAGGCACAGTGGAGGTGTAAACTCCATGTAATAGATGTATTTAAAGAATCCTGACAGATTTTAGGCTGCAGTGTACGAAATGGGTGAAGAAGGCCTAGTAAGAAACTAAGAGTTGTCATGTTACGCCTTTACCTGAAGGCGTAGCATGTGATGTAAAATATAAGCAGCAGTCCTCTGATGCATTTTTTTAGTTGGTTTGGTCAAGCCCTAAGTGTGTGTGTCTTTTTTCCTCCCCAGCTGAGTATTGAACAGGCCCAGGCTGTGGCAGAGCAAGTCGAGATGAAAGCGAAGGTGGTACAGTCTGAAGTCAAAGTAGTGACCACTAGACATAAGAAGGCCTTGGAAGAGCGGGAATGCGAGCTGCTCTGGAAGGTATGCACCCTTACATTTGTGGTTTGCACTGCTGACAAGTGCTTTTCACACTGAAAAATTACTCAAACTACTACACAGCCAGATTCTGATATTCAAGGAAAGCTGCAGGTTTCCTTAACCAGAGCCGCTGGTGGGGTTTTGCAGGGGCTGCTGGATCCTCGGAGCAGCACAGCCCCACACATGGGCTGGTCACTCCCCCTGCTGGCCCAGCAGCTGCCCCGAGAGGAGATCCCCTCTAAACAATGTCTTCAAAATATCTGTAATGGGCTGCTCTAGAATTAGCTGCATAGTATAATTGGTTTTCCAATCCACTCCTTATAAAGGACAGGAGCAAAGCTGTATATCCTATCCTGTCCCTTTCTGTTTTTAGAAATGCTAGTAGAAATTCTTTGAGACCAACTTTCACTGTCCCCATCCTTAAAAACCTATACTATCAATCAAGGTAGCATCGTCCCTCTAAGTAGTTTTTTTTAACTAATATAAGAAAAGAGTACTCTCCAGCAAGAGTATCTGCACAATTCTGAACTGATGGGCTCATTTCAGCTCAACAATGCATGTGTGATATTTTGAGAGGAGGAAAGGAAGTAACAGGCAAGTTTGTTATTCCAGAAATGTAATTCAGTGGTCATGGTCGCCTTCAAGAGAAGCTTTGTTTTCTTTTGTAAGTGTCAATAGCAAGATTAAAATTGCGTTTTATGTAGTTAGTGTACTTCAAATGCTGCTGTTTTAGCTTTTGGATTGAGGGTGATGAGCTCACTTTTCACTGTTAACCTTCTGCAGGAAGCTTGGCAGCCTTCTCTTTTAAGGTATTCCTAGTACAGAAGGAGTAAGATCTGCCCCTGAGCTCTTTTTATCTTACTGTGCTGTAGAAATGCACTTTGTTGGACTGTCTGCACTGAGAGCAAGCTCTCTTAAAGTTGCAAAACATTATTTTAAGAAGGAAACACAGTGGTGGCAAATGATTTTAGCAAAACAAACTCAGTCTATCAAGCTCTTGTATCAAGCATGCTAATAAACAATTTTGTATACCAGAGCTGAGTCTAAGGATTAAGCTGAGACCTAAGATCAGTAATTTGTCTTGGACAACTATTGGAAGAATTATTTTACAGCTTGGTAAAACCTACATACCTCAACTTACAGCATGTTTGTACATGTGTTATCTAGTTAGAGTCTAACCAGGAGTCTTCAGACATTGAGTCTTCCTTCACTAAAATGCATTCCAGATATTGTTCTGAGGCCAAGCAAGTATTCAGACATCAGGAAATGTACTTTTGTAACAATAAAACAAAGACACATTACATTAGTTTTACGAAGCAGGTGTCTTCGCCAGATGGTCCAAAGTGGTTTTTCACAAGTAAGGGTAGACACAGGCTTATATAGATGAGTTACAAACCAGGCATTTTTGCACCAACATCAGTCTCTCAAGCAGGGACTGGCAGCAACCTTCTGTGTTATTTGAAGTGACATTTACAAAACATCCTGTTTTAAAGAACAAGCTCGGCATGACTGCCAGTATTTACAAGCAAATATTAAAATAACTGGACCCTAAAAATCCCTGGAGATAGATATCTGGTATTATCCAGTCACATGAAAAGAGTTCTGGCAGGCAGGGGAATGACAGGAGCCCACTTGCATTAGCTGGTACTGACTTCCAGCTCAGCTCCATGGGACAACCACCCACCTTCTGAAATTGGTCTCAGTTCTGGTTAGTGGAGCCTCAGCCTCTGCTCTTCTCAAGAGGCTGCAATAACTTGTCCTCCCTGGGGGCTGAATGAGATGTGCCTTTGGATGATTTGTCAAGTACCTTGCAACTAGAAAACAGAATAGCATTTGAGGAAGCAAATAATTACTAGTAAGCAAGTGATTCTCGCTTTCAAATGTCACTCTGGTGCAGCAGATCTGCAGAGTAGGAATGTATGGTGTTGCCTGGAGGGTAGGAGAGACTAATAATCCTAAATTTGGATAAGTAACTAGTTTTCCTTGTTTCTTCTTGTCTACATTGTGATTTTTAGAGGTTTGTTCCGCAGCTGTGTGTCAGCATGCTATAAAAACTGTCCAACTGTCATTTATGTAGAAGGGAGACTGAAGGAAATCTGTGTTGTGGTCTGTTTTTCCTGATGTAAGTGCACTTTTCTCTCCCCCATTTCCAACAAGGTGGAAAAGATTCGCCAAGTCAAGGCCAAGTCACTCTACTTGCAAGTTGAAAAGTTACGTCAGAACCTAAACAAGCTGGATAACACCATTAGTGCTGTTCAGCAGGTCCTGGAGGAGGGCCGTACCATGGATATTCTTCTGGCTCGGGACCGCATGCTGGCTCAGGTGCAGGAGCTGAAGAACGTCAGAGGCCTTCTCCAGCCACAGGAAGACGACAGGATCATGTTCACCCCCCCTGACCAGGCATTGTATATGGCCATTAAATCAATGGGCTTTGTCAGCAGCGGGGCTTTTGCTCCCTTGACCAAAGCCACAGGGGAAGGCCTCAAGCGTGCACTGCAGGGCAAGGTGGCCTCGTTCACCGTGATTGGCTACGACCACGACGGGGAGCCTCGCCTTTCAGGGGGTGACATGATCTCTGCAGTGGTCATGGGCCCAGATGGAAACCTTTTCGGGGCAGATGTCAGCGATCAGCAGAACGGAACCTACCTGGTCAGCTACCGTCCCCAGCTGGAGGGAGAGCACCTGGTGTCCGTGATGATGTGCAACCAACACATTGAGAACAGCCCCTTCAAAGTGATGGTGAAGTCCGGGCGCAGCTACATTGGCATCGGGCTACCGGGGCTGTCCTTCGGCAGCGAAGGAGACAGCGACGGCAAGCTCTGCCGCCCCTGGGGGGTCAGCGTCGACAAAGAAGGCTTCATCATTGTCGCTGACCGCAGTAACAACCGCATTCAGGTGTTCAAGCCATGCGGGACCTTCCATCACAAATTTGGCACGCTGGGCTCCCGGCCGGGCCAGTTCGATCGCCCTGCCGGCGTGGCCTGTGACATTTCGCGTAGGATCGTCGTGGCCGACAAGGACAATCATCGCATCCAGATCTTCACGTTCGAGGGGCAGTTCATTCTGAAGTTTGGGGAGAAAGGAACGAAAAACGGGCAGTTCAATTACCCATGGGATGTGGCTGTCAACGCAGAGGGCAAGATCCTGGTCTCTGACACGAGGAACCATCGCGTTCAGCTGTTCGGGCCCGATGGCGTGTTCCTTAACAAGTATGGCTTCGAAGGGGTACTCTGGAAGCACTTTGATTCCCCCAGAGGTGTGACGTTCAATCATGAAGGCCACTTGGTAGTGACAGACTTCAACAACCATCGCCTCTTGGTCATCCATCCAGATTGTCAGTCAGCACGCTTCCTGGGCTCCGAGGGCACCGGCAACGGCCAGTTCCTGCGCCCACAGGGAGTGGCGGTGGATCAGGAAGGACGCATCATCGTGGCCGACTCCAGGAACCACCGGGTGCAGATATTCGAGTCCAATGGTAGCTTTTTATGCAAGTTTGGCACTCAGGGAAGCGGCTTTGGTCAGATGGACCGTCCTTCAGGTATAGCTGTCACCCCTGATGGCATGATTGTTGTGGTCGACTTTGGAAACAATCGAATTCTCGTCTTCTAATCTGTGTTTGAATTAGGAAGAAACTGTCTCAGGGAAATTCTTCTAAGAGAAAATGAAAAAATACAACGTTAATTCAAACCTACCTCATCTTTAATTTTTTTACAGATGAATGTACTTACCTTTTCTGCAGGGAGTGAGCCTGTAAAATTGAATTCTATCTACCTCATTGTCCTCCCTTCCCTCCCCAATTTCTCGCCCCCTCCCCATCCCCACATACTCATAGTTCAGAACGTTTTACCTCTTTCCCCCCAATGGGGTTTCATGCACAAACAAGAATTGCTGTGCACATTAGGTGGTTTGTGTGGTGACTTCTGTTAGACTAAGCCAAGATAGGCGCTATGTAACTTTTTAAATGGAGAAAATGATAGTAGGTGTTTGTAGAGAATTTGTGTTCTTGACCATTCTGCAGTTCTGTGGGTGGGGACATGGGAGGGAGGGACATTTGTTGCTGTTTTTGGTTGGTTTTTTTTGGGTTTTTTTTTTTTTTTTTCATTGCTGCTGCAGCAGAGAACTTTTTCCTGTTCTCCTTTTTATACCTCAGTGTGTTTGATTTACTGGCGAGCACAGCATCTTGTTCCCAGACAACTTTGAACGCTTTATGAAAGTGAGTGAGATTCACTCGCCAGGAAGAGCAAGTTTGCATCTTTTTTGGCATTTCTGTGTATTTTTTTACTGAAACACAGTAATTTAACAGCACAAAGTGAAGCTGATGAAAATGCACAAAAATTCTTTAAGTTTAAACCAAATTGTTCATTTTAGTGGCTTAGTGCAGTCCTTGTAAAGTTTAGATAAAAAGCAAGGCTTCCTTTAATGTATCCTGTAATTGAGAATTTCACTTTTACCCCTTTTCACCTGAAAGCTAAATTAGTTTGAAAAAGTTACAGTTTCTTTTTATCAGAACCCCTAATCCAGGTAACAGAAGAGGTTAGGAGGAGCATTGAAACAGGGAAAATTAAACCCTTTTGATTTACTTTCTTGTGAAATGACTTAGTGTTTTTGCCCCTTCCCATAGAGAAACCTTAAGGGAATAACATTTGAATTTGTTAGAAGTGGTACCTTTTTCCAAAAGTAAGAAATAAGCACAGCTTTGGAGATTCAGGGTGTGATTTGGAGAAATCAAGAGTTGTTTTGCTTTGTTTTGTTTTGGGTTTTTTTGTTCAGAGAGGATTGCAATAACTCTATCACTGATTTTTGGTTTTTTTTGTTTTTTTGGTTTTTTTTTTTTTTTTTTTCATCTTCCGGCTTCCCCAGAGAGCTGGACTGAAGATTTTGGGAATAGCTACTGTAGCTTTTAGGGTGGGTGGGGTGGGCCTGTAGCTCCCTGCTGCAGGAACTCTGGCTACAGATCCAAGTGAAGAGTTACCAGTACCAGCTAAAGGCAAACTGCATCAAGGTGAAACTTTGCTGCTTTTTTCCCAGGGCAGTACCAAAGACTTCTGTGTAACATTAACGTATATGATCCTTAAAAGCTTGGAGGCAGAGGGAAGTTTGCCCTTTTGGGGATATAGAAACTGGTGTTCTGAGAAGCAGAAACCTTTGGAGAGAATAGAGATCTCTATAGCAAAATGTGACTTTGAGTCCCTGGAAGGATTTTGTTTTATTCTTCAATTTCCTGCATTCCAGTTTAGCTGTTCATGCAGATATGGTCTCTACATACCTGTAACTTCACCCTCTGGTGCTGGCAAACAAGAATTGCTTAAAGTGGAGAACAGAGGGCTCTTCTTGCTCTCTGCAATGGAAAAACTCTTGTCAGTACTCTTGAGTTTGGGAATGCCATGGGATTTACCTTACTGTTTGTAAGAGAAGATCTCAGAAATGTAAATGTAGTCGTTGTCAAAAAGTCTGAAGAGCCTTAACCATCCTGCAAGAAAAGGGTTCATCTCTCTGCCAGCCACCATGCACAAAAGTGACCTGAGGTTGAAAGGCTCTTTACAAGTTCGTGAGAAATCACAAGGTGCACTTTCCTTCTTGCTGCTTTTCCCCTCCAAGGAGTGTTAACTTTCTGAGTTTTGTAGAAATACCAATGATGTGTGCAGACAGAGAGAGCTGCTGCTTTAGAGGAGGCTTAAACTAAAGGACCAGAAAGAGACAAGAAAGGTTCATGAGATGGCAAAACCTCTTTCAAAAGAAGGGTGAGGAAAAACACCTAAATTAAATGGGATAAAACAACTGTGCTGCCTTTCAGCCAAAGCCTCAAGGAAGCAAACTCTTCAAAGCAGTGTGTTTCAGTTAGGCTTAATCTTAGGATGGCATGGTTTAAAAATAGTCTTTAAAGGATAATCTTTTATACAGATGTCTGTCATTAAATTTCTGTGGCCACACAAAACATGTATGAGAGAGAGCTAGTTTACCTTATTTGCAAGTTCTGCCTGTGTGCACACCTCCCTTCTTGGGGGTGGCCTACAGTTGTGAGAGATGTCTGTGGTCGTCTTGTATTATTCAGCCCAAGAACTATTTGCAACTTGGACTGTGAAAATTAATAGCCTGCAAGATCTAGATACCAAAGAATAGTGGTTTAAAAAGCTTTAATGTTTAGTCTGCAGCATCCTTGCAGTTATCCTATCATGTCTTAATGAAAATGCCAGGTCTCTAAATAATTTGATCAGAGTGGCTGACAGTGTTGAAGTGTCCTAGAAATGCTCTTGTGCTTAAATGCTTCTGGGGTTTGCCCTTCTCTGTAGCTAGAAGGGAGTTGTTTTTCCAGGCATTAAAAAAAAAGCTAAATGTGCAGCCAGGATTGTGTTGAACTGGAGGAATGTTTTGCCCCCTGCACCGTGTGGAAGGTGACAGACACTGAAATTGCCATTTGCTGTTTTGAATGGAGCCATTGCACAGCCCCCCAGCTCAGTCAGGAAGAGGAATGACTTAAACTCTTTCTAAGCTGCTGTCTATTTAACTCAGTGGGATTTGCTTGCAAACCAAACCTTGAGTGTTTGACCTCGTGTTGTTGGGGAGCTTTTTCGTTTTAAAAACACTACTATTTAGCTACCCAAAAGAATTCTTATCTTTGTGATAGATAGTGCTAAGCACACTTGGTCTCATTGAAAAGTGGTAGTGTAGCTTATAAAATGGAGTGTTTATATGCAATGAAAAAAAGTAGTGCTAATACACAATGCCAACATCAGATGCCCCATAGAGGCTTATCAAAAAGTAATATACACGATTCCAACCTTGCTCTGCTTTTCCATGCATGTTCTCAGGTTAATGCCCCAGTATCGTAATGTACATGCATGCAGAGAGGAAAAGCAAGGCTTGGAAACTGGATTGCAAACCAAACAAGCATTCAGAGTAACCTTCTTAACTAGGGGCAATGGCCTGAAGAAGGGTAAAGTGAGTGTGTGCCTCTTCGTTGGGGAACAGCAAATGTAGGGGACAGAGCTGTTTACTTGAACTCCCAAAGGATTTTCTCTATGCCAGGTTAAACCAGTGGCTCTCTGTAAACCTTTTGCTTGACAAAATGTTATCAGCAATCAGTGTGGCTGGTTTGGGTGCTCAGCATATAAAGCAATCTTGTCCTTTCTCAGAATTATTTAAGCAGGAACTTTAGTAGCAAACTGAAGTAGATTCAGTACTTGATAATGCAGGTCCTTCACATAACTTGCTCCTTTTTATTTAGTGCATTTTAAATATAACTTATTTAAGGAGGCCCACGAACCTGAAACTTTTAAAGAAAGCAGGGAAAGGAAGATAACACCCGAAGACTAATGCATGTTAGGGCCAGACATAACCAACCTGGGAGAGAGAACAAGTCACTTGGATGTGGCGTTCCCTTGGAATTGAAGGAAAGTGGGCCCCAGTCCATTACATTACAGTTAAACCAAAATTGATTTCTGAAGAGAGCGGGTTTATAGGCTCATCTTGCCATAACTTTGATCATAAGATTTCCTTGTTCGTTCTAGTTTAAAAAAGTATTGTGCCAAAGTTTTGTTTATTTTTTAAAGGAGTGTAAGCCAAATGGTGCCAAAAGGTAATAGGGTATTTAAAAGTAGAGATATTTAGACAAACAGTTTGGAACTGTATAAAAAAGGAACACTGGTACTTGCGTTAGACAAATATTGTACCTTTGGTCTTTGAGTCCTTGGGAGTTTGAAACCCAGTTTGCTGTGGTACAAAATGCACAACTAGAGATGCCACTATCTTTTGCTTGAAGTTCTACCTCACTTTGCAGAAGTAAATCATCTACCTCAATTTAGCATCAGACAGGTTTGGGACATAGTTGAGAATCTGCCTGGGGGAAGGATTCATCCTGCCTGTTGGAAAAGCATTTTAATTGAAACAGAGATACTAAGTGTGTACTATGTGGTGACTGCTTGCTTTTGTTTGCTTTTGTTTTTGCTGCCTGCCTATGGAGATATTAAACTGCCCTTGCTAGAGAATCTGTAAATAAAACCAAATGTTCAGGCAAACTGGACCGAGACCTGAAATGCTTTCGGGTTTGTTCTGGTTTCACTACAAGGTATGGAAGTGTAAACTTTTGTTCAGTATTATGACACTACTGGCTGACGTGACATACTTCATGTTCATTTGCAGTGTTCTTATGTCCGTAAGACCTTTAGGTCTTCTCTCTACAAGAGAAAAACTTTTATGCATGCCTACCAATGTGTCCTGTTTGGGAGGACTGGTGTTATGATTGCTGTAAACACAATGCTATACCAAATGCTTGAAGGGAATAAGGTCCTGGTTTTTTATTTTATTGACTTGGTGATTGTATTTGTAGCTTGCTTGACTCAATGGGATTTTTTCCACCATGACAAAGCAATCGAGTTCCTATTCCTGGAGGGCAGCTTAGGTTCAGACATACTCAGGAGAGGCAGTTGAAAACCAGTGTCTTGGGGTTTTAGGCAAGTTAACTAGTGACGTGCAACATACCCTGTTTTACCTGTGGAGTTAAGTTGCAGAAGCATATTTTCAGACTACTCTATTGGATGAAAAAGAAGTCCTTTTTCCTCCCAAGCTCATATTAAGGGGTGGCAGAAGTGGGTACAGGAGACCCCTAGTAACAACAGGCTGTGTTGGGTTTGGTAAATGTTATGGTGGGAAATGTACATTGATGTCTCTAAGTGATCTTACGGGTTAACAAGCCAGACTGGCATCTTTTTCCATCATTGTTCAACCAATAATGGTTCTAAAAATGCTTTGTGTACCTGCATGGTCTTAGACCTTCTATTAATGATTGTATCAACTTACAAACTCAGGTAGATAATTTTTTAAGCTCTTTTCATAGAGCCTTACTGACTGAATGTTAAGTGTCTGTGTACTGATGTAGTTAAGTAACTTCCTTTTGAACTACCAGACTAGTTTAAAAAAAAAAAAAAGTCCTTTTATAGGTTTGTAGAGTACTTTTCAGACAATGTAGTAGCTTTTCCTTCAGAGGGAGGTTTGTTTCTGAGGGATTTTTTTAGTTTTTTTTTTTTTTTCTCTAAAATGACTAAGAGGTTTTTAACTAGTTTGTAAGGTTTGCTTAGTCACCTGAGTTGGTGGAGGTTTCTTACGTCTGTGACTCTTGTTTGTATTGTGCATTACCTGTCATGCCCTGCTCGCTTCATGCACAGGTCCTTGGAGCAGCTGAGGCTGTGAAATGCATGCCTGCAATTTAACTTGAATAGAAGTTGCAAGCCTTGAACAAAATGAAGCTCAGCCCCATGAAACCAATGTCAAACATGATTTTTTTTTTCTCCTCCTCCCCCTCGCTCCACTTAATTGACTGTAGATGTATGCCCCATTTTGCAAAATTTTCTGATTTATAAGTAGCATTGCTGTTTTATAAGTAGCATCGATTCATAAGTAGCATTACCTCAGTGCGGGTTTGCATCAGGATCCAGGCTGATCTTGTCAATTTTTGGATGTTGGGCATCTTGAGTTGATTTGGTTTCTTAGTTTCCTCTTCTGTTATTTCTTTTCTACTTTAGTAACTAATCATGCTGCTCTCCTAATAATAATAAAATATGTCAGGAGGTCAGACAGTGCTCTGCTTTTAATGAGCTGCTCAGAGCTTTTGTATCTAATTGAAAATGAGTCAGGCTGTGACAAAAATTGCTGTGCTCCAAAAAGGGCATCACCTTTCTACTTGGACAAAAAGTGATATAATTTTTACTTATCAGATGTTGAGTACTGCAGAGAAGAAAACATGACAGGTTATGTGCAAACTTTTACGTAGAATAAGTGAATAAAATGTTAGAACCCTTGTGTTAATGGAGGCTTCTGAATGTATCTTTGTGGTCCATAGGGAAGGCTGAAGGATGTAGCAAGGAGACGATGTATCAGCTACTGCAGCCTTAAAACAAAGTCAGTGTCTCTCTGGACTTTAAAATGTTCCTATGCAGTTTATTTTATTTTTGTTTAATCAAATAAATGTGAGGTTTTTTTCACGGCAAATCTGTGTGTGTGTGTGTGTTTCTGTACCATCCAGGAAAGCCTTCTCTTCTATCGGGATGCAAAAAAGAAAAAGCCCCTCCTAGCTGTTGTGTGTTATTAGAAAAAAGTCCTCATTGTCATGACTGGAGAAAAGAGTTGGAATATTGGACTCACTGCTTCAAAATCCATCCTTTTTTCCCCAATATTTTGCCCAAACATTTCTGGTTTTAACTTTTTTAGGTCCATTTCTATGTTTGCTTTCCTTCACCTTGGCCACTGAAAGAATGCATCTTCGGCATGGCAGTGTAAAGCAAAGCCACCAGAACATTGACTAAGTCTCTCTGGCATCTTACAGGGCAGCCTGTCAACAAAAGTTTGGTTAGTGAAAAGCTGCCATTTTTCCTCACTACCTTGGAAAAGGTTTGAAAAGAAATTGTGAGCATAGGAAGATGCTCTTCAAGTGAGGTTTGAGAATTAAAGCCCACTGCCTAAATTCCCAGCATGGGTAGCAGTGGTGGTGGATTCCAGGCTCTGGAAGTGCTGGCTGCTTTAGCTTTTGAAGCCAAGATGCCTTCAGGGCTTGTACAGCTGTAGGGCTCTCAGCACCATTCATCAAAATCCTTCACCAGACCCTTGCTTTCTTCCTGCTGGAGCAGCTGGCAACATGTCAGGAGTACAGCAATCCCTTCAAGAGGGAGGGAGAAGGCCCTGTGGAGGCAAGAGGCAAGGGACAAAGGCTGCCCAGGTGAGTTTGTTCAGCTTCCTGTGTTACTCTGTATTGCCTTGGCTCCTCTGTGCCCTCTTCCTGAAGACAACTGGAACCCAAAAGCTCCCTGAACACCGGGAGATGGCTCAGGACACTTCTGAATGAGTGCTGTCCAGTCCTTGCACCGGGGCCATGGGCAGAGCTAAAGGTTCTGATGAGAGAAACAGCAGCGGCCACAGGCATGGTGCAGGAACAGTTCTGAGGCAGCAGCAGGGCTTGTGGTGGGGGAAGAGGGAATGCCCCCTCTTTCTCCTGCTGTGGAAATATGAGCCAGTGTGCTGCTGCAGGGGAGATCCTGGAGGGAAAGGGAGAGGGACAAGCACCCTTTCCTTCAGAAGTGGCCCAAACCAAACTGCTGAGCGTGACTGGGTTTACTAACTTAGCCCATTGCTGAGCCTGGCCTGCTCATGCTCCCCGTTTTTCTACCGAAGGACAGCACCATTTTACTTGACTTGCACTTCTTTCCTACCAGAGATTAAAAGGATTGAAGGTAGAAGTTAGGTGAGGTCCCTGGCTGCTGCCTCCCTTGATGTGTTATGATATTTAATTTTCCTTTCTGTTTAATAGCAAACGATGAAAGCCGAGAGCCGTCATGCCTCTGTGCGAGGCAGCGCCGCAGCTGCTCTGGGGGCTGCGCCGCCCCGGGGCACCGAGCCGGGGCGGAGGCTGCGGCTCACGTGCAAACGCGGCTGCGATAAGATGTGCCTTATCTGGGGAACAACTGCATCCTTCACCGAGCCCGGGCATGGCCAGAGCATCTTTTGCATGTGAATGCCCCGCATTCCTGGGGGGGCGGGGAAGAATCTTTTCTATTCAGGGCCCGGGACCACACAGGGAGCATATTGAACCTTCTTGTATTCAATCAGTCAATCTACTCTGACGTAAAAGATCTATCAGCTCCCTTTCTTCCTTCTTTCAGAAAGGTGATCGATACCAACTTACTCCTGATACTTTTTTTATTCCTAGTGTTTCTAAACTGTTTACCCCTACCAGAGGACAAGGGTGCATTGCAGCTCCGGCAGTGATAGAAAAGTTACTGAAAAAGGCAGCTACTGGGTTGTATTCTGAAAGGACTGAAAAGCAGGGCAGGCACTTATCTGACACGAGACAGAGTAGTGGGTCTCAGGCTTGCTCTGTCCTGCTTCCTGCTGGAGACACACCTGTGCTCACTCCACAACTTGCACATTGTTTAATACACTTGCTGTACTGTGTCTGTCAGCCGGTTTCTCCAAGATGATGGATACAAAGCCAGGGCTGTCCTGCTGCCTTCCTCTCCTGGACACATCGTCATACTGAGAGCAGAAGTGGCAGGCCCTGAATCCAAGGTGCTGCTGGGAGAAGTGACCTCTTGGTGCTGGCTGGAGGCAAAGTACAAAGGCCAGCAGCACAGGGAGATAAGGTGGTAGCTCAGCTCTACCCTGGAGATTATCGGGATAGCTGAAATGGCACAAAACAGCCCTGGAGGGACTGTGAGAGGGCTCTGGGCTCCAGTTATCTTATGCCTCCCCTCCTGTGCTCAGAGTAAGTAAGCAGAAGGTCCTTGATTATGCTCCATCTTCAAGTAAAAGGCAATTTTGTTCTTTGTTAAAGAGAGGTATTCCTCTACATTGGAAACTAGATTTAAAAACTGCCACAATCCCCCCTCCCCAAAAACCAACCACAAAAACCCCAAAACCCCATCAAAAACACCCCCAAGAAACCCCCCACCCACCCAATACCCTGCCCCCCACAAAAAAATCCACCAACAAAAACCTACAAAAAAACCACCCGAAACCCAACCTTTTTCTTATAGCCAGATCCATGCTTCCTCCATACCTGCACCATTACACTGTTCTGTTGGGCAAAGGAAAACCAGGGAGAGGGGAAAAAAACAAACAAAAAAAAGAGCTTGGCTTACCTATGTCAAAACAGCAGCCAACACAACAACTAAACTGCTCCTTCAGAAGGACTTCAGGTAAATGGTTTTCTCCACTTCTCCACTCACTCCTCTCTCTTCTCTTCAAAAAGAGCTGAATTACACACTTGCATAACTTTTTTTTTTTTTTTTTTGGTGAATAAACTGCCACTCCCATCAAAACAGGTACCAATCTCCCATCATTCATGAAATAACCTGTACAAGTCTTTTGGTTAACATCTTTTATTAAAAATTTACATAAACAAACACACTCCAGCAATTGGGGTATTCAGGTGTCCTAGGTTAAAAAAATATACAAAATCCCAAGCCCCCCTGACCAGGGCAGCAGCAGGTTAAAGCACAACCTCACTTCCTTTGAACAGTGGTGAAAGCAGGCATCTGAATGGGCTGGATGGAGTGGACTGGCTGGAAAACAGGCTTTTTCCGCATGTCAGAGAGTGTTTTCACAGAAGGGAGAAGCTGGTTCCTCTTGATGATCTGCAGTGCCAGCTGTGTGTTACCTACAAGACAAGTTTCCATTAAAAATCCCGAAATACCATTTAATGACATATGAATTACTGTTCAGGGACAGAGCTGATGAACCAGCCCTGGGCCCAGGCCAGGTACACCAGCAGTCCTTCCTCTGCAGTGGAATGCTGGCATGGATAGGAAAAGCAGTAGACAACAGGATATTTGAAAAAAATTAGTTTTGATTGAGTCCAGCTATTCTGGGCTGAAGACATCAAGCTTTTACCTCAAAGCTGGAAGATGGCAAAGCAACTTCTAATTTCCCAAAGGTCACCTCTTCTCTCTCCCAGCTGCACAGTGAGGCACTAGATCACACACAAAATGCCCTCACACTGTGACATTGCAGACAGTAATGTGAATGCCAAGGGGATAAATGATGTTTTTAAAAGAAGAAATCTGATTTTTAACTGTATGTATGGTCCATCAAACAACTACCAATATACATGGAAAACTTACTTTTTGTTAAAAATTAAACCTGTGGAATTACAGGAGAAAAGGAACTGAGTTGTGAGGAGAGTTTTTCTCCCTCATAATTTTCTTTCCCTGAAGTTTAAGTTTCAGAAGAGATGCACCTTTTTGTTGTTATCTATGGAACAAATAATGTCTTTAGCCTCTTTTAGTTATGTACTTAGAAGAGGGTGAGGGATGTAAATCCCACTTTCTACTCTCTTCTGCTCTGTACATCTTTGTTGCAGAAATAAAGGTTTCCAAAATTCCAATTTAGAAACATCTTTGTAAGAAAAGCTTTGCAGAAGTCTCAATTCCAAATGCAAATGCTCAAATCCTCTGCCTGCAATGCAACAGCACAAGGGGATGTTGGAACATCCAAGGAAGGGGAACAGGCACACAGAACATTTCACAACACTTGGACATGAAGTGCCCCCAAGGGGCACAGGTCTGCAACCATGACCGCTTCAAGCAGCAGATGCACCAGTCTGCTCACACTGCAGAATTCAGGAGTGCAACTTTTCCAGTTTCCCATTATGTACAGCTTTCCCCTCATACAAACAAAGTGAACCTTCAAAGGAAAGTATTGTGGAAGAGAAAGTTATCAGTATTACAAGTTTTGCTGCCATACTTGCTCCACTTGCTCTACATACTTGACACAGCTTCTTTGAGAAACTTGGATTGTGGTTGCCTTTTAACGGAGAAAGCTTTTCAAACCCTTTTAATACTATAAACTTCATCAAGGGTTTTACTGAGCCTATCTAACACTGATGACTTCTGCACCAAGATAGAAAACTTCAGCTCAGGAAATGAACATTTAGGAGGTCTGGAGTGTGTAGAAACAGGATGGCAATAAACTATGGAAGTGAAGGTGCACATAAACGGATCCACAGCAGTGTAAAATGGAGGCAGGGCCTAAAGGGTATAGTTCAAATGCTCTCTAGATAGAGTAGGAATGATGACTACTGCCCTCCTGCCTTTGTATCCCAAACTTAGGCTGCCAGAACATCTCCCAGCTTACCGTTCTGCAATTCAAGATACACAGCCAGCAGGATGGCCTCTGGAGGGATCTCTTTGGGGTGGATCAGCGAAGCAGCCTCATTGAAAAAGAAGAGGGTGGAGAGAAAAAATGCTTAGCAGAAAGTTCCAGAACAAAGAAAGTGCCCCTTGACAAGATTGCACCATCTTGGGTAACAAAACTAAGTAATTCATCAGCTAAGACCAGATTTTTTCAAACTCATACACTCCATCAGATTTAAGCATGCAAGGAGAGACGGCAAGATTATCTACATAGCAAGATTGTTTCACACTAATTAGCAGGACCATCTGCTGTGTGCTTATGTTCATATGGATCTGTATTTCTTGGGCCAGCCTAGCATTGTTTCCTGGTGAGGTGACAGGTGAAAAAGGTAACCTCCACTGCTCCAAAGTTCAGAATAAAAAATTAACAGGGATTGTTCATTAGCTTCCCATATACAACCATTTTTCAGCTATGAAGTCAATGAATTTACTGTAAATTGAGAGCCCTACTGTATTTTACATCCATGGGTGGCCTTGCACTCCTTTGGGCTTTACTCAGGTGTTACAGAGCCCAAGCAGAGACACCTGCCCCATCATAAGAAACCTCAGAAGGAAAAAGAGCCAGACAACTGCCTTAAGTAGTTGAGAGCCTCACAGAATTTCAATCTTCACAATTACTGTAAAGTAATTTGGAAGCAGATGTTTCAGTTTGTAGCTCAACAATGCATCCAAGCAGTCTTCCTGACAGACAGGAGTGGCTGCAAAAAAAGAAACATCATGACTGAAAGAGATGGGTCCCAGCCATGAGAAAGACCAAGTGATGTGACACAGGCTAAGTGGAGACAGCATTTCAAAAGCAGTACTTGAGAATTCTTGGGACAAGAGGCAGACAAGGAGCATACTTCCAGCAGAATTGCAGTTTGTTCTCACAGCCCTAAAGATAACAGTTCTGATGGTGAGTTATTAAATGACATGAGAGAAAACTTTCTCTGAATTATAACAATTACTACTAGACCATTAAAAAGACCACAGAAAACCCCAAACAAACAAGTAAACTTAAACGTGAAAAGGCCATCTTCCACTGTTCTGATATGACCTAAGGAAAATAAAGTGCTGCCTACAGTGGTACTGAACTTCTTACACAAGTAAAAAATTTGGAATTAATTTTGTTTTTAATAGAGACTGGTTCATAAAGCCAGAAGAAAACCACCATCTCAGCAGGGTCTGCAAATAAGCCTGGGCTGTGAAATCACCAGAATTCACTGTGATCTGAATGGCACTTTGAAGGAAGTACATTTGTCCCTAAAGCTGCCTTGAGATTTGTTTTTCATACCTGATGAAGACACTTTCGAGCTTTGTCATATTCACTCCTCAAGCAGTAAGCACTTCCAAGGTTAAATAACATCATTGTTCGAGCAGACGTGACCGAACTGGGGTAACACTGTGGTGTCTGCTTGCCAGCTGCAATTAAAAAAAAAAAAAAATTATTTTTTCCTTACACTTTTATTCCAGCTGGCCAAGTAAGTTCTTGTTCTCTGCTGAATACAGTGGCTGGTACTTACAAGATTCCATTGCCTCATTCTCTCCTTTGTCAGACCCTGCAAAGAAATAACAAACACAAACACATCATGTTCTGTGACCTTTTTTAAAGGTTATTACAAAAATAATACAAAGATACAAGTTTTCTGCTTTCTTCACAGTCTGACATTAAAGAGAGAAAACAGATCAGTTTGCTCAAGAGTTTATGTCTTTCAAGACTTCCTATCTTCAGTGTTGTGCTTTTAGATTTGCAGATGAGTACAGTGAGTTTAAACTGTAGGCATGTTACTGGAATCAGAGCTGCTGTAGACTCCACTATACAGGTGGTTCTGAAGTACTTTTCACTTACAGACTACACACTCCTAATAAGAAGACTAAGATACAGATTAACTAAGTTCTCCTCACTCCTACATCTCACTAAAGTAGACTGCAATGTTATGACAAAGCCTTTAAAGACCAAAAAGCTGGAAGAGTTGGTATAAACCCCAAACTTAACAATAATAGCACATTTAACAAAAGCAGCTTTCAAAATTTTCCTTCAAACAAGTCAGAATACTACAATATACAGTCCTATTAATGCTACAGAATTAACCACCTCATAGGAATGACAAACAAGGAAAAGACACACCAAACACTAAGTGGGAACTGAAGCCAGGAAAATAAAAACACAACAACAAAACCATAAAAAATACCCTCCCCCACCCTGCAATAACCTACAGCTCTTAAAACAAAATGTCTTAATCATCATTATATTTGTGTCTACAAAGTTAGAGCAGGAAGGCAGCTTGAAAGCATAACCAGTTATAATGAAGTGTGGATGCATTAACCTTGATCCTGCTCATTTGAAGAAATCCCAAGGGAAACATCAGTGACATTCTCGGGGTTCAAATGAGTGATGGCATCAGATATTCTGTCTAGAGAGATGAGAGCTTCTGCTGCATACAAATGCCCGAGAAACCTACAAAAGCAAAGGGTCAGGGTACAAATGTCAGCACAGCCATCCCCACAGTTTGTTATTAGAGATAAACAATGCAGTTTTTAATGTGAGCACATAGGAACTATTACAGGGAACACTTGCATGGAAGTTAACTTGCTCATAAGGTATTGTCAAAATACCTAGTTCTACCATTTACTGTTTTTAGGCACCAAAGTTATAAAAAAAAATCCACACATGAATAATGACAATTCATCCATGCACAGGAGTTTCCATTCCACAGAAAAAGTACCTTGGTGGGGCCTTATTCAGAGAATTAAGAAAAGCCACCCCAGAATATGGATATATCTACAATTTAAAGTGCTACTTTATTTTACATTCAATAAAAATAAAGCACCTATTTTCCTGGGACCAAGATACACACCTCTTTGTCTTTGCAAAATACCTGTTATTTAGCATTTCCTTCATTACATAACAGTAACACAAAATTACGTGTTACCTTGCAAACTCCTCAAAGATCTTGCTAATACAATGACTGTGCAAAAGGATGAACTGCAGTAGTGTGAAGAACTGAAGCCAAAGTATTTAAATGGCATGGACCAGTTTAAAGCATGGTGCCAGCATATAAAAATAAGCCCGAGTTACCTGGCCTTCCACAAGTACATTACCAGTCTTGAAAAATATTACTGCTGTAAAAACCTCTGCTATATTTTATCTTGTGCATTAAATACACAGTGTCAGAAGGATAGGACTGAAGTTGCCTTCTTTGAATTTGTAGATCTGTATGTGAACTGGTGGGTAGACAAAGAATGCACTTTGAATATCCTTCAAAAATACAGTGCCAAATGAGAGGTGAACAAGAGAAACTGAAGAATGGAACCTACATAAGCAGCAGTAGCAGGTGAAGTGATAGTCCTGCACACACAAGATCTGTTACCCTGAGTGACTGAGCACACCTTCCCCTCTGAGGCTGTAGTTTCATAAGTAACCTTTCAGCTGTGCGGGTTTGGGCTGATGTTGGCTACCCACAGCTGCACATCCCTGCCCCTTGTGCTGTGCCAAGCATGTGCAACCCCGTAGTGAATCACAACAGAGACCTGATGGTCCTGCTCCTGCATGGGACTCAGCTGGAGAAACAGTAACAAAAGCAGCAATTGATTCCAAATCATGTGTAATCCATACACAAAGGAGGGAATTCATCTTCCTGTGTGTCAATGGACATTTAGTCAGGGCTTCAACAAGAACAGGAGCAGGCCAAGCAATTCTTTGCATCAGACACAGATTTGGCAAGCAACTACAGAAATTGGAAGCTTCAACTCAGAATTGTCCAGCAAAAAACAGAGCTGAGAAAGAAGAAATGATCCCATCAGACTTACTTAAGAGACCCTGAGAGCTTCGGTTGCTGCAGAAGTTTATCTGCATGATTCAATGCCATAAGGTTATCCCCCAAAGCCAGAGCCACGTAAGCACTACATGCAAGGATTGAGCACCTGGAAGGCAACACAAAAGAAAAGGGGAGGGAGAGAGAGAGAGTCAGTATGTTAAATGGAGAATTCTGTGATTCCAAATACACCTGTTAAATCTTCTTTCTTGTTTAGTGCTGAAGAAATAAATCAAACTTTCAATAATGACTTTCCACCTAACTTGAAGTAAAAGAGTTAGTTTTCATTATTTATGGGCTCAATTGTCCTACCAATATAAACCAAGGATCACCATGGTGTGCTCAGCAAGATTTTGCTGCTTTCATCATAAATAATAGACAAAAAAAAATGGACTTCACCATGTGTCATTTTTCTCATGGTTAGTTTCCCTTTCTCACACTCGTTACTGGTCTTGCCTTGGACTCTCATTTGTACTCCTCTGCCCTCACCTTCTGTTGTAGAGAAGAGTAGCAGATTTCTAGATTGCTAGCAGACACAATCTACAGACACCGTAGCTATCAATTAAGCTGTAACATATTTCACTCTTCTATTGAACAACATCTGCACACAGGGAGACAAACACCGGAGAATTTGGCATTTCCAGTTTTGTGTTCAGTTGAGGGCTGTAACCCAGTGCCAAGACTCTGAGTGATCCATGGCATTTTGTTGCCATCACAGACTTGCTTATCTTTCCAAAACCAGAAAATCTCTGGCAGTTCATTTAATGAAATCTGAACTACTCACATTTTCCATCTTCAAACAATAACCCCACATCAGGACGCCATCATTAGGCCAAGCTTCACACTTTGTCATAACTGCCCCCCTCCCCAAACACTGTTCTTGGGGATATTTTCCACTTGGTAAAACATCTTTCAGTGCAGGCTGCCTTGTCCTCAGGGCACAAGCCTCTGCCCAAGATGCCCTGCTGTGAGCAGGACTCTGTTCTTCTCCAGGGAGGACGAGTGGATGCTCTTAGTGGGGTCTCATGTTGGGAGTGATGGGAAGAGAGCCGTCAGCTCTCCCGCTGGTAGGCGGGCTATTATTGCGCCAGCCTTCTGGCAACTGTCAAGCCCACTTTCGGTCCAGCAGTAAGTCATGTAATTCATGGCAGGACCTGGGGTGCCTTTATTCCCCTTTCCCAGGAGGCATGCTCCTTAATTATGCACAAGCAGGATAAGAAACTTCTCCAGTGTTTCCCCCTACCCCCCACTTCCTCTCCACCGTGTCCAGATGTCACATCAAATCTGAACACATACAAAAGCGTGAGAGAGGGAGAGGAAAGCTTCCCCAGCTCAAGTCCCAAACCTAAAATACTTCTGAAAGGTTGTGGCTGGGGAGGGGGATGGAATGGGAAAAAAAAAATCTCTGTAATAACAGCCTGCTTCTAACTAACCTGTTTTTGTCTCTGCCTCAAGGAAGTACAGCTTTTAAATCAGCAGAGATACTGCGTGTCACCAGCAAAATACCCTTAGACACAAGTCAGGGCCTGCAGAGTTGGTTATTACTGCCCTTCCCATCAATGTGTGTTACATTACCCACAACTTTTTAAAAGCCTATTTTTATTTCTGCAAGTGTCAATTCAAACACAACACATGCTCCAATCACACAACAGGATGAAACCTACTCCTCTGCTCTAAGCACTAGTCACTGTTTGCTACCACATCAGAGCTGGCAAAAGCCTTCAGCAACAGTCATCTAAGGAGGAAAACATTCAGGTTTCCTCCCATGAAGTTGTGTTCTTGCACTTGGATCCATTGTTGAGTTGGCTGAACCAAACACTCAGGAGAGCTGACAGCCAACCGGAGCAGAAGAATTGCACCACAAGGGAAAAGACAAACTAGTTTTTCACCCCGGTCAGGATTCTGACAAAACTCCACAGGTCGCCTTTGAGCACGGCAGACTTCCAGCATCACCGAGCCTCCACATGCCTGAAATAAAACTGCCTTTGCACTAGGAAAAAGAAAAATGTTTTTTTAAACTGCCAGATTATGTCAAACATCCACTTGTGTAGGTCTAGGCAACAGGATTTGTCAGCCCACACAGACTGTAAGTTTACGGAACTCCAACTCCACACCTGACTTGCCTTATTTCTCAGGGAAATGGCAAGCCAGAGCAAATCCAGTCCTTCAAAACTTAGTATGAAGGCACCAAAAATGACACTTCTAAACCATTAAGAGAACGTCACTAATCTGAAATAATTTCAAATAGCTAAACCCAACCATGGATACAAAATACCTACTTTTTATGTTTCAACACAGACAAGCAATACAAAATATTAAGAAATACAGTATGCAGCCTGTGCTTACTCCAAGGGGAAAATCAGCACCAGCAAAGGGGAGATGAGGGAAGAACTACACAGTGGCTTAGAGGGAGGAAGAAGAGAGTGAAACAGGTACGGGTGATAATAACTGTAAGCTTCTAGTATTGTGACAGGGCCAAACAGACCACTGCAACCTTTAAATGGTTAACTGAGGCAAAACTGGGTAAGTGTAGAGAAAACAAATGACCAAATGATTCCTTTATCTCTATCTGCTTTGAAGGGGAAAATTAAGGTTCTCACACAAACACCTTCAATCTAGGGAGAAAGACTACAACAAGGTCTGTTGCTGTCCATCTCAACTTTTACAATGAAATCCACAAAATTTTCCAAATGTAGAACTATGGTCTACCAGAATTTCTTTTCTCTTGATGTATCCAAATAGTGTTAGGTGGCTGTGGTGGGTGGAACATACCACAGCCTGAGAGCAGAGCTGGGGAATTGGCTTGTCCATGGACAACAAGCAGCAAGGAAAATTGTTTAGGAGAAACTCAGAAGAAAAACCTGGAGTTTCTACTTCCAATACATAAATTCTTAGCAATGATTGGTGTCCTCAGACTTCTGCTTGTTGCTTTTAAAACCTTGCAATTGAATTACTGCTTATTATGAGAAAAGTCTGCTCAACCAGTCCACCAATTTGTGGAGAAGTATCAAGCAATATATAGGACATGTAAGCCTTTTCTAGATGATATTTTTAGCTTTTAAAAACTGTTTGGGGCAAAGGTAAGTGAGGCATTTTGAACTCTCACAAGGATGCACAACTGTATAAAATCATCCAAAAAAGGCATTCACAGTCCCTTTTCAGTTCTAGAAGCAATAGTGGTTTTTCAATTCAGCAACCAACCAGGAAAAAATTGAGCAGATACCTATTCCTTAGGATAATCCTTGCCAACATCCAGAATTTTTTTTCTTCATTTTCCCCAACTCAACAAAAATTTCAATTTTCTCACTTAGCTCCTTAGTAGCAAGGCTACAGGAATTTACTGTTTACAATATAAATATAAAAGACTACTATTTGAATGTAATGTATTTTGCTAGTTACATCTCCAAAAACTTAGAAACATTTTCATCAGAAAAAACTCACTTTGTAGGAATGTGCAGTCCTCTAGATTAAATCAAAGCATGTAGTGAAAAAAAATTTAAAAAAAAAATCAATGCTTTTCCTTTCCTTATATGAAGTTCTTTACCATAAGCAGCTCACTTCTTGCTGAACTGCTAAGTTTTTCCTGACATATTGTCAGATTTCATCAGTAGATAACAACAGCTGATTGTGAAAGATAAGACTACGTATTAAAAAAAATCACAAAGTGACACCATGTAATTTTGACATGTGGCAGCCACATTTTCAACAGTCAGGAGGAGAAAAAACCCACAAAACCCACAAGCAACTCACATCACTGTTTTTAATCCAGCGTGTTCTATTTCAAGTAGCACACTCTTGTACCACTTCAGAATAAATAATCGACCTTGCCTCACAGATTCCTCCTGAAGTGCTTTTAAATGAGTACAAGAAGATTTGCTACATGTAGTGGAGCAAAGGAAAGGTTAAGCTGGTCATTATAAAACATAGGTTACCTGGGGTTAGGCTGAAACAGAATGTTTACCTAAGAGTTCAAGTGGGAAATTATTGTATGTTTTGTCCACAATGGAAACGTAAAACAGATTTCTTTTTTCTAAACAGGTGCAAGCTTTATAGTAAGAGATTTTCAACAGGCTGGAAGCCACCTGAAATAATTAACATTGCCAGTAAACAGTAATCTTGGGGAAAAGTAAAGGGGATCCAGATAACCTGATATTTATTTACACACACGTGAGTTATTCTATCTGGAGAACACTCGACTCCTGAACAAGCAGTTTAAGGATCTTTGAGAACACATAAGAAATTTACAGTGAAGTTTTACCTATATTTTTCCACTGTGAGAAAGTCAAATGCCTGGACAGAGGCATTTATGCTTTCCATTTTATGCAAACTATGGATTTATTCCTGCTGAAAGGAACACCATTCCCACTGGCAAAAGCAGCTATGCTGCTTCCCACTTTAATTTTCTTTCCCCATTCAACAAGCATATAAAATGCGGGCACTGAATTCTAAACAAGCCTTATTGTGGCTTTAAAGGGAAAAGGTACATACAGCAATTTCCACCCCCTTCCACCAATAGCAACAGCCATTCTCAGGTTTTTAGATTTGTCCTTATGGGACTTGATATTTTCAGCTTTGCCCAATATATAACACCAAACTTACAATAGTAGGATCAAACACACTGATTTACCTAAGCTGAAATTCTGGATGGCTTCTATTTGTTCAGATTCAGAGCCAAGAAGAAAGGAAACACACACATTTGAAAAAAAGATTACCAGCTACAATTCAACATCGCAGGTGGCTACAAAAAAACCCCAGGAATCACAATTAAGATAGAAGTGTTTTTAATGGTGGATATTTTATATTATTTACTTGCCTTAAATTCTCCAATTCCTGTTTCTTCAAAGGCGAAGAAGGAGGAGCTGCAATGAATTTATCCCCTTCGTGACTTTTATTGCTAGAATAAAAACAGTGTATTACTATAATAGATAATTTAAAAATTCTCAGTTTATTTATTCACTCCATTTAAAATAACATAAATTCTGCAGCCAAAAATAGAGGGAGTTGAAGTTATTCACAGATTGAGGCACATGCTCTTATCCTAACCACTCTATTTGAGAAGGAAGAAGTGGGACACTTGCTGGAAAGGATTTGACTGACAGACCAAACAACCCACACCATTCTTCACAGCCTTTAGCTATTTTTGAAGTTCAGTGTAGGATAAGCATTTTTAACTGGAGGGACACAGAATTTGCTGCATTTGTACCTTCTCTTCTTTTAGCCTGTAAGAAAAGCACTAAACTAGTTTTCTCTCCAGACCTCGTAAAAACTAGTTACATAAATACTCTAGAAAGATAACCCACAAAGAGCTACAGTTTCCTTTAGACTTCTAGCTACTCTTTATTACAAAATGTCTCTTCTTTCTTTTCTTTTTATTTTCCTTTCTCCAAATAAAATTCCACTTTCTTAAAATTACACCTTGTTTTTTTAGGGGGAACATTTGGGGAGTATCCATTCTATTTAAGAAGTATGAAACTTCACCCTCCAATAAGCTGAAAGAACCTCCTTCTGGAATGAGAATTGAAGAGACAGCTAATGGCTGTGTCTTGTCAGTGAGAAACATCATGGTCTAGACAAAGATTTAAAAGAAAATTCAGAATTGAAACTGAATCTGTCCACTTAACAAGAACTTAATTTATGATTTTAATGTCTGTCTATTACAAATAGGTAAGATAACTCCAACATTCAAAACATACAGCAGAAATCTCCAAGGAAATTAATATTCAATACTGCTGTGGAGTACATACTTCATGCCTTTATCAAAAATTAGTTAAAAAAAATACCCTTAACCACTAAAAGTATTCGCTGTTTTCTTGTGAATAAGAGAAGAATCTGCCTTAAGAGTCAGCCTGCTCAATTAGTGGGATTTGCTTTAAAACCATCCTGGTCAATTAGTGTGATTTTCTTCAAATGCCTTGTATGTTTTACTGTTCTCTCACAGAGGTTCCCTTGTCAGAATGAACAAATCCTTAGAGAACCTTTCAGAATGTGACACAGAAATTGAAGAACAGCTTCCTTTGTTGGATATTTTGAAATTGGCAATGACTACAGGGAGATATGAGGGAGTCCTTTCTTTAGCTTTTTTTTTCAGCTGAAGAAGCATCTGGTTTTGAAAGCAGAAGGTAGCAAAGGATCTTCCCATACAGGGCATGTTTTCCTTTCCTCACTCCTACAAAAATAAACAAAAACCACCGCAATAGAAAACAAAAAAGGAGGTCTTGTCTGAGTAAGGGCCACCACTTTGTTTTCATCGCTGCCCCTCAGTGAGCCCCAAAACCTTAAAACTGACGTCCCATTTAAACCAGAGAAGCTTCATCTCAATGGGCTGCATATACACCTGCCAGAGAACCTCCAACCTTAGTAAAGAGAAAAAGAAAAAAAAAACCCACAATAGACAACCAAACAAAAATAAAAACCCACAACTACCCTCTCCAACTTTTATAAATAATTTGGTCACTTGACAAGATAGATTGTAATTGGAAAAACAGGATTATATAGAGAGTGGCTTTCAAATATTGTTGCAAACAGTAACAGCTGCTGACCCCCAGTCTATCTGCAGACAGCCTCAGAATATATGAGGATGCACCTTGTGCCTACACAACACAGTATGTGTACAGTAAATCCTGTCTCGTGAGAAATGGATCTTATCTTCTTAACATCTATCTATACTCGGGTCTGACAAAACCAGCATGTTTTTTCATTACTCTCTACGTAGTTCAAGTTCTACCACAGAAAATTTTTCCAGATGAGTTATTGTAACATTTCTCCTCAAAATGGTCTTTAATGAAAGTTCAGACTATGATCAAAAGTTACTCTTCAAAAGGAAGTCCAGAATGTATGAAGTGATGCAATAAATTAAATCATCTTCCTTTAACTTACACTGTCTACAAACTACTTTTTCTGAAACTTTATTGACAGAAAAGATTTTTCTTAAATTCTTTCCTGCAAAAATATGATTTATTAAGCAACAGCTCCATACTATTACTTAATAAATCCTGCTTACTTTCTAAATCTAGTTTCCCATTTTAATGCAAATACAACAAAGCATACTAGGGCTGATGAATGGCAATTCTGATCATGGGGAAATGTTTACAGCTGAGTTTCCAGATATTCAGATATATACTGTATCAAGTACATGGCACATGTGCGCTCACACACAAAATCACTGTAACATGAAACTTCACTTACAATTAGAGAAATACCAATATGCACAGCAGGAGGGTGTGGGAAAACATAACATTTGCAGCACAGAAAAAAAGATGGCCAAGGGAAAAAATAATTTAATTGTCTAATTTAATAAGAGTTGATAGGGACAGGAGGCATCAACTCAGTATTTTATTTTTAAATTAAAACAACAAGCGGCTAAACAATTTCCTTGAACATACCAACATTATTAAGAGAATTTACAAATATGTTCTGTTTTTCTGCTGGCCAAACAAGGTAAATCGCAGACACAGACTGTCAGCCCAGAATTACTCTGGACAAAAAGAAGGGTTTATATTCAATTCCGTTTACCTGCATGCTTCACTGCTTTCAGTGTTTTCTGTATTTCCCCCCAGCTGATTATTAGTTTTAGATCCATTTTCCTGCTTGGGCTCCTGTTGATCTTCTGGCAGTAGCAGCAAGGCATTTCTTAGACAAATAGCTGCAAACTCCATGCTGGCTACAGGTATTGCTGAGGACTGCCCATCACTTAAAGAGACACAGAAGTTAACCAATAAGTAGCAATCCTACCAAATTAAAAATAAAAGCAGAGCTCCAGAAATATCTGAATGCAGAGAAAACTTCACCTAAAAATGTTAAAAATTAAATTTGGTACATTAAAATGTTACTTAAGGTGTAGTATCTTCTTATCTTTACATATTGAAAATACATCAAAATGCCCAAATAGATTGATTAGATTTTTGATTTCACTTACTGAAGTTTCATGGCAGAGCAACTAGACTCTTCCTGCATTTTTCTAAAGTGGATTACTGAAAATATATGTTTTTTAGTGAGAAAAAGAGGACAGATTCAGCTATCTGAAAATAAAATTTCAGATAAGTAAATTTTAAGCTTTAATGCTTATCTTACTTACAATAAACACACAGATAAGCCCTCTGCTGGCTATCACAGAGGAGGCACAAAATTATGTTTAAGACTCACCAAGCATTTTAGCATGCCTCTCTCTTCACTGCATGAATGAAAAGTTATTTGACAACAGTTTTAAAATCTCTGATAAACAGATATGTAGCCTTAACAAAGGTATAAAGACAAAATAAATAACCCATGGAACACATACTCACTTATAAACAACATTCTGTATGGACTGGGATGCTAGGACTATCTTACGGTGGTAGCCTTGACCTACTATTGATTGCACAATTCCCTTTTTGCTGGGAAGACCTTTAGTCTCTTGTTCTGATGTCTAAAAGGAAAAAGGAAAAAAGGAGCTTAAATATCAAGGCTATTGAATGAGAGCTTGACAAAGTAAGTGAAGGCCGAAAGAAGACCACGAACCCCGCTAAAATATAAGAATAATGGATACAGTTTTAAATCTAAAGTACAATGAAGGATCAGGCACCTTCTATTGTCTTTGTGTTGCAGAAGGGTTTTACTGCACACAATGTAAGCACAGATTAGTTCTGACAGCTTGTCTGATAGCCTACTGACCTAGTTTCTCCTCTGTTTTGAAAGCAAAAGAACAATGAACTAAGTCATATTAAAAGGACTGACAGGATATCTAAAAAGAAATAATTTGATCTGCCAAGTAACATTCAGACTTGGCACTTAACACTTGCCATCTTCTCTCCCTGCTTACACAGCACTCAAAATGCTCTTTGGAAAAGCTGCTCCCAAACTGTTCCATGGGGAGCACAAAGCTGAACAACAACATATGCAAAGATACATTAAATTAACTTGTTTAATGGATTGCTGAGTATGCAGACTCATTCTGGGGGTCAAATGAACTTAGGGTACCCTAATTGTCAGTCCCAAGTCTACACCATGTTTACTGGTGTTTGTTTCGCTGCTTTACCATGAGCCATCTTAACTTCATTGGTAAGTTTAGTGAGTGATGAAGAGTTCCAGTTTTAAGAAAAAAAACTTATCCTAAATCTGGACTTTCAATAGCTGTCACTTTTCAAAAAAATTTATCAGAATCTATTGTAAAAATATTGACATGGTAGCATTTGCTACCAAATAAAAAATACATACACCAAGTTTGGATATGAAGCACATATTTCAAAAAAGGTGTTTGAAATGCAGGTGTTTAAAAGGGAATCTTCTTCCATTTATATTTTATGTTTATAAAATACTAGTGGGTGAAAATTAGCTTCAGTGAAATTGCTTTTCTGCATGGTGTTCAGAGTATAAATATGAATCTATGCTTAGATATAAAGGAATACTACTGCAAATTTACTTACAAGGTCAAATTGAACATATTATTGACTTTAGGACCTCATTTGTCATGTTGCAAATCTAACAACTTAAAGACACTTTCTCTTTGCCTTTAATATTAATAGCATCAAAAGTTATTTTTTTTTTCTTTTAAGATTACAAATTTAGGGAACAACAAGCCAGTTTTTTGACATGAATTCAAGCTCTCTGGTATACCACACATCATAACTGTATGGGAAGAAAGCCTCAGGAACCTGGCATAATCTACTACTTTGGCTAGTACGCAGTAAATAGAGAAGTGCCCCATAAAGATCTGTATCTCCCATTTCCAGATTGCTAAACACTGTCCTTGTAAATGGAAATCCTAGCATTGGATTTTTGCCACAAAACCAGTAATCCACTCTCATATTCAGCTTTTCATTAGAGATGATCAGATGTGTCTTCTTTATCTATTTGTGACTTATACCCAGTAGGACTGATACAGAAAATTGCAAAATTAATATGAAGAAAGCTGTTCTTCCTGCATTTGCTGTGCTTTATAAAACTCAAGTAACTGTCAACAAGTAACACATACAGAATCACAGTCAGTCCAGTTTTGACCCAACACTATTGAATCTTTCAGCCTCTGAAATCTTATGCAAGCAAACTTCTGCTATAAAGTTGTATCATTCTTAAGTTCTCTGAAATAGAGATACTAAAATATTGAGTACTATTCAAATTCTAAAGGGAAAAGTTATTAATTTTGTATTTGGATAGTGTGCAGTAAATAAATGTACAGAGGCCACCCAGAGAGGAAAAACAGACAATTCATGGGTGGAGGGAAAATACAGTGAATATAGCTATTTGTTCAATTCATCTCACACATCCTGTGTAAGGAGTTAAATTGGCATACTGTGGGAATAACTGCATAGGATCATGCAATTACA
The DNA here is from genome assembly GCF_031753505.1 of Anomalospiza imberbis. Taxonomy (NCBI): domain Eukaryota; kingdom Metazoa; phylum Chordata; class Aves; order Passeriformes; family Viduidae; genus Anomalospiza; species Anomalospiza imberbis. Next base: position 110,608,214 of record NC_089681.1, read on the forward strand.
GACTTTATCATCACTCCCCCAGACTTAAGGGGTGAATTACAGTTTTACAGGGAATCATTACAGTGTATCTTAATTTCACAGACGTAATATTTAGGTGCAGATTTCTCTTCTAAGAGCAAACGATCCTGTCCTCAGCCCTCTGAATTTTATCATATAGGTTTATCCTAAACATACATGGATCAACAGGTTGAAAACAAGATGACATGCAATATGCCTGCCATCAGTAGGCTTCCACCAACTTTGCCATGAGAAGAAGGTGAAGACTTAGCAATCAGAGATTCAGTTTCCCAGCAGGTGTGATCCCAACAGCTTCAGGATGGAGAAGGCTGATCTCTGCTTCTTCAGCCTTTGTCACTTTCAGGCTACCCACACTACAAAGTCTCACCCCACTTAATCTCTAGTGGACAATGAGTGAGGAAACAATGAAACTTCAGATGAGCTTTGGCTGCACGAAGAGAAAAAGACCACATGCAAAGAGTTCCCTTCACCTGTTGCAGCTCCAGATTAAACACATAAAAATACATATACACAAGAAATAATTAATCTGGATTTACAGAGGTGTCACAACATCAGGCCTTCAAAATACACAGCTTAACTCTAGGTATTAGTTCTACCTTTCTGTAATCACATGCCATTCTTTAGAAGAATTTTCCAAAGCCACTTACCCCTTTATTGGCAGCAATGCAGCATTCTGCTATTCTCAGCCACAGACGAGGGTTTGAGTGATAAACCTGGACTGCCTCAATCAGGCATTCAAAGGCAGCTAAGGGCCTCCCAATATGCAAGAGCTGAATTCCACAGTTATAGAGTAACTCATATCGTTTGTTAGTCAGTAGTGTACACATGGGTCTCCCTGAAAATTTTTTACCTGCAGAAAAGGATTACATCATATTGGATGTGCAGCTCAAGACAGCACAAACTCTAAGAGGAAGAGGGAAACTGTGAGAAACGCCCCAAAGCTACCAAAAGCCTCTCTTATTGCTGAAATCCACTAGCCTCCCTCTGTAAATTTCTTTCATACCAAAACTGATTTCAAATACAAATTAATTGTATTCTTAATGAAGATTGAAGTACATTAAATGCTAACCTCATACGTTCCTTATCACACAAGCTAAGTGTTATACAACAATACTGAATCCCAGATTTGTGAGAATACACACACCTACACACATTCCAGAGAATACAGATTCCAGAAGAAAACCACTTTGCTGTTAACAAGCATAAAACACTTTCTGTATTCACTTTAAGAGCTAAGGCTACACTTGGGTCCAGGGGAGAAGCAGGAAAAAACAATAAAATGCCTGATAGTGAATATATTTTAGAGAAAATGAGAAATGAAGACAATTATAACTTCATCATGAAACAATGAAGACTGAGTGATGAGGCCCTCTATAGTCAGACAGGAGAGGTCTCACATTCACATGCCCTGGTCCTGTTCTCTAGGACAACACAGAAGGGCATAAACAATCCAGGAGATTCCAGGAATGTGTTTATGATAACTTCCTTCTCCAAATGTTGAAGGAACCAATGAGGACAGGTCCTATACTGGACCTCGTTCTCACCAGCAAGGAGGGGCTGGTTGGGACCATGAAATAGTGGAGTTAAAGATCCTTAGGACAGTAGGAAGTATGCACAGCAAGCTCACTACACTGGCCTGACTTCAGGCGAGTAGACTTTGGCATCTTTGGGGGTCTGATTGGTACAATACCATGGGATAAAGCCCTGAATGGAAGAGGAGCCCAAGAAAGCTGATAAATATTCAAGGATCACCTCTCCCAAGCTCAGGAGTGATGCATTCCAATAAAGAAGCTAGGCAAAAATGCCAGGAGGCCTCCTGAACAAGGAGCTCCTGGACAAATTCCAATACAAAAAGAAAGCCTACAAAGGGTGGAAGCAAGGACCAGTAACCTGGGAGGAATACAGAGAAACTGAGAAACCAGAGACCAGGTTGGAAAGCTAAAACCCTAACAGGATTAAATCTGATCAGGGACATCAAGGGCAACACCAAAATCTTCTATAGGTATGTTGGTGATAAAAGGAAAACTAGGGAAAGTGTGAGTCCCCTCCACAAGGAAACAGGAGACCTGGTTACTCAGAATATAGAGAAGGCATCCTTCATGTCCTGATGATTCTACACATTGTCAGCAGGACTACAAATAACCTAAGCAAAATAGGTCACAAGAACTTCTTTTTTGTCATACCTCCCTAACTGATGGACAAAGTCTATAAACAAGGGAGAAGTAATTGTCCCAGCACAATGGTACATCAAGAAAAACAAAAATAGAGAACGTATTTAATCATCATCATGTATTTCTGCCAACAGCAACTGCATCCTTACATCAGGTTATCATCAAAATTCTCACCCCTCTTACCCTGCCCTCCACAAAGAGATGAAAGGGGAATTTTGCTGATAATTACTCAAACCTTCTGTTCTCTATTTCCTAGACTTGCCAACCCCTCTCCCACCATCTGTTTTAATCTCTTGCTTACCTGGATCCGAGCTGCCCGTTCCCAGCTGTGCACATGCATTATCATTTTCTTGCAAGGCTTTTTTAAAGTAAAAAATTCCTAAATTGTGCTTTCCCATTGCAAAGTGGATGCAGCCAAGATTGTTCCAGAACATACACCTTAAGCATTCACCTAAGAGAACAACAAAAGAGCATTTTCAGAAAGTGAAAGTTGTTGCTAAGCCCACAAAACGCTCCAACCACTTTCTCATGGGTCAGCATATTCTGGCAGTCTATTAAACATGTTTTTCAGTGAGATGTTCATGGGTGACGGTGTTATATCCAATATGACATACACATATATTTATGCCAACCTAACCATACAAACAGGAAATTCACTCTTCTTCCTAAATGTGCGTTCAGGTAACACTGTGAGAGTTTTTTTCTAAATAATAAAGGACAAAAAATTAAATTTTTCACTTACCTGCTGGTGACTAAAGTTTTACAGGGTTAACATGGATAATAAAGACAAAAGAAAAAAAACCCACCCTAAAAATCCAAATAATCAGACCATTAGCAAATTAAATAGACATTATTTTAGTCATAGCCTAGGAAGACTACTAAGTGAACATTATACTGTGCAAAGAGGCTAATATAAAAAAAGCTATGTGATGGTAAAGTTTTCAAAAAATTTTAAATCATAAAGAGAACTTTAAGTGTAAAAACTGCCAGAGGCGCCTCAATTCTAGATCTAATATGTTGCCTTTTGTTTCATTTATTGATTAAGAAACTCAATTATGAGCCTTACAAATATAACACAGCTTCATAAATCCATTTTCATGGACAATCACAGCCTTCTGTAGAAGAACGTTCAATGAAAATCACTACACTGTTGTGTGAACATACAAGAAGAAAGATGAAACATATCTACCATATAAAGCCATGATTTGCAGGGTTGACACTGTTAAGTAATCATTAATATCCTTAAAATTGATATCAACAAGTAGTCCTATTATACTAGACACTGAAGTACCTGCAGGATGAAGGGTTTTTATTTTACCTGTTTTCATGAAGCCTGGATGTTCAGCAATGTTGGCACTGTTTAAAAGTTTGACAGCTTTACGGTAATTGCCTCTCAAATACTCGAAATTGCTCTTAAGAAAGAGAGAAGGAGCTGACTGTGAAGGAGAAAACAATAGTTAGTTATCTCTTGGTTGATGATTTCTACTGCTAGTGTTATATCACTTCACAAACTTGCCTCTGCTGCCATTTAAAAATAAATGGGTTTAGGCCATAATACTTCCAAGAACTCTCTCACGAACTTTAGAGAACCCTGTCATGGAAGTGGCTAACAGCAAAGGATTTCTAACCTGTCTTCTAATACCTTCCTCCTCACACTTCCCCCCCTGCAGAGTTCCTCGTAGGCTGTAATCTTCCTAGTCTACCAACAAAGACCTCAGGATCCAGAAGGTTTTCTGTTAAACTTGCTTTCCAGCAGGACATAAGCCTCCAAAAAATGTCAACTAAAAGAAAAAAAACAACCCAAAAAATGCCCACATATCCCAGAATTAATGTTTTATAAACTGGTTTAAACTACCAATTACATCAAAGTTTGTAATATGCATAACATCTACAGTAAACTAAAATTTATTTCATTTCAGTTATAAAGAATGCTGAACCTGTTTATTATATAGTGTTTCACTGTTAGTTTGGCACCACAAGGCCTATTTTTTTAGCAACTGAAAACAGCACAAATAAGAAAATTCTACATTAATTACATTTGCAAAGAGATTACAAACCCAATCAGCTACATAAAGAATTACTTCAAACATCCACCCTCAATAACAACTTTTTTTGTAAAGATGATTAGCAAATTCAGTTTTAAGATACAGAACACATCCAGATTTGAAAAACAACAGTCTTAAGAATACTTACATTCCCAGCTGTATTCATAACAGACTTGATCTCCCTTTTGCATGCTTTTAATGATTTCATCTGGATATAGGCTCTCACCTTATACTGTTAAAAAATTAAATTTGTTAAATAATATACAATAATTTCTGCATGTTTGCAAGACAAAGTGTATCTAGATATTTACTGCAGAATATTTTATATACATCTTTAAAATATGTACCAAAAAGCTATTCAAAAACTCTTCACAAAAAGAAATTCTATTCAGACTTTAAACATCACATTTATAGGGTTTGTATTTACAATAAGCAGATGAACACTTTGTTCAATGGCCAACAGCTGCTCCATATTCAAACACAGATATGAGCACTTAAAATGACAAACTAATTAAAATAATCTAATATCTTAAACCCAGACATTTACCTACTAAACTGAAAACACAAGTGAATGCTAATAGAGAAGCACTCTGATTCTTCACATTATTTTTCAACAGAAAGTACAGTGACACAAAACCTCAGCTGATTTAGACTGTTGGAGGTTGAACAGACAAATTCAGTGCAGCAAACTGCCATGTAAAGAAATTATTATAACACACAGGGACTGAAATTGTGCTGGTGGGCAGGATGTTAGGTCAGTTTTTCCTGCACATGGATCTTACAAAAAGGAAAGCTAAGGAAAAAAATATTTGTTTGTTTTACAAGGAGGGAGAAAGCATCATAATTTGGGCTAAACTAGCTAGGAGATGACGCTTAGATTTAGAAAACCCTTGAAGTAATGCTCCTGTATAAATAACATGCAGACCCTTACCTGATGTATCTTAGATTTAGCAACTTCTATCAAAGCTCCACTTTCAGCTTTTTGATTTGAGGAATCTTTATTGGTATTATTACCTGACTGTCAAAAAAAAAGAAGGCAGCATTACTGTTAGTCACCTTTTAAATTCACTTGACAGATTCACCTCACACGAAGAAAAATAAGTATTTAATAGTACTAAAAATAATACAATTTTGAGTGTTTAATATCAAAATATACACATTCCACCAGAAACTAACTTGAGATGAACAATCAAAATCCACGAACCATACCAGCCTTTGAAGAGATGAATTCTGTACTAACATTAGTGTTACACTACACTGCTCTGCAGTTAAGAATTCTTTTGCCTAGAAGGATGACGTGCATGTTCTAGAGTACCTCTTTAATACCGCCTTCAGTAGAATTACTATATACTTCAAAAGAGAATATTTTATCTTAAGTGTGACATTCCATCAACAGGAAAACACTGAAATGCCCTCTCTTCACTTCCAAGCCACCACTGGTTTTCTTGATTTTTCCAAAAGGCACATGAAAGATTTCATTTGAAAGTGTGCCTCATATTTTCAGATACTATGTAAAAAAGATACTTAATTCCCCATCCCATGCTGTGCAACTGCAGTTCCTCTGACACTAACTTTCCTTTCCAGCTTAGGGTCTCATATGGTCATAGTCAAAGACAAGCAATATTTGACCCTGGAGACAACTGTTTTTCCAATGCCAGTCTCTGACTGAAGAAAGACACTTTAGCTCCCTGGAGTAAGAGAAAAGGGTGAAAGAGGCAATAAACGGCTGTTGTACACAATTAACTCAGTTACTAACATATTTAAGCTGCTGTCTAAAGTTACAGGTGATCTAACATAGTCTTATAATTCCAAAGTCTTTTAAGATACTAATTTTGGATTGAGCTAAAACATACTTCTGATAAAGATTTAAAAGCATTTGTATGATTTTAAGCTTACCTCATTTTTTCCATTCTTGCTGTTGTTGTTGCCTTGTGAAATCATTTTTTCCAGAACAGCGAGCAGATGCAAGGCTTTCTCAGCTTGGTAAGTTAACAGGTATAAGTCTACAAGCAAGAAGCACACAGCCTGGGCAAACTTCTCTTCTGTGAAACGCAAAAGGAGAAAAATTTGCTTTACAGCTCTAATACCAATCTGTCCAAACATGGATGGAAAAAAAATTACTATAAAGTGCCATCTATGCAACATTATGAGAAAAATCAATATATTACATAAGAAAAAATAAAGCAGCCATGTCCAACCCACAGCTAAGTACATACACTGAAAAGAAAGCTCATTTATTCAAATGGCATAGCCATAGAAGCACAGACTAGGGACAGCTTACAAGTATTTCATGTTCATAGATTCTGGGAACTGATCTAAGTAGATCAGCACCAAAGATGCAGCATCCAAACAGACAGAGCCATATGCAGATGTAGAATCCCACAGAACTCACAAAGATTCTGTATAAACACATTACTGCTTAGCTGACTTCACAGAGAAAGTCCCAATTATGCATACTGAAAACTGGGAGGACTTGAAGCAGAAACACAGCAGCATTTACTTAATTTAGTGAGACCCACACACATACATCCTTCAACCTTCTCACTTATAAAATTTAACAAGGATTATGAAACTATTTCATACAAGTATGGTAATTCTACTACACAAGGTACCATAGCTCATAAAAGTTGCAGACTTTGTATTCAGATATAAGTACATACAATTATGTATTACCTAATGAAGGTATTTAAAAATGAGTGCCCTGAAAAACAGACACCCACCTGTGAAGTTGCAGGATGACTCAAAACATTAGATATAAAATAATTTCATTAGCTTGTACATTATTATTTACATTAATACCGTCTCAAGTTGAAAAAATCCATTTCAGTTTCATAGCACTTTGTCTGCTAAAGCTCTCTGAAGCACCTTCCCCCAAATTCATTTGTTGTCCTTGATGTAAGTAAAACAATTCATTCCAAACCCTACCTATTTACTTAAAACTATAACAGACAAATTACAAATGACTTGTCTGATCGTGAGAAAGACTGAATTGTCTTTCTGTAGTTCTTGAATGGACAAGATTCTTCTTTCTGCCTACATACCAAAAGGCTCTATGAACTGGTACAGCTTCTCCCCGACAGATATAGCTTCAGTATACTGACGCAGATGGTACAGGATTACAGCTTGATTGTAGTACAGCATACTGTTCTCAACGTCATCCAAACCATCCATTTCTTCAACAACAGAGTGAACCTGAAAAAATCCCACTCATTTTATTAAACTTTCAGTACCTATGATTTTAAAGTACCAGGTATTAAAAAAAAACCTCCAAAGCTATGAATTTCTTCAATGGTAAATTATGACTTATTGACCTAATAAACCACATTGTTGTAATACATTAACACAGCAAAAAAACACATACAATGAAATACAAAATTGTCAATTGAGTAGTAAAGTAATATTTTCACTTTTTTATAATTTCACAAACTATTTCACGTTAAGGAACTTTCTACTTAAAGAACATAGCAGGTCCTTCTATTGTTATAATCTCAGACCAATTTCAACAGTAGTTAAAAACACAACTACAAAAACTGTCCTACAAGATTAAACTGACTCAGATGTTTAAAAGTAATGTTACTTTCTTATTCTGTTAAATGTACAGTACAAGGGGCAGAAGTTTTACTCCTACATCACAGAAAGATTACACTGCCATTAATAGTACTCAAAATCAAGTACTATGTCACTACAATTGCCTTACCTGGTTTTTCAGCTGGTTAAGGGTTTGTCTCAAATTGTCTGTGGTGGTCTGATTACTTTTACAGAACTCTGCAACAGCAGTATTCAAAGTTATTTTGTAGTCATCTTTGTTTATGTCTTGAAGGGTATTTAGGTGTTGTAAACAAGCATCATAATTTCCAGCCTGTAAATTGCACACAAACCAGAAGCATGCATTAGAAGATACAGTCTTTCCTTTATAAATATAAATGAACTAAATGTGTAAACACATATTTCATTATTTATGCAGATTAACATGGATGAGAAGCAAGTCAAAATGTTGAAACCATATCCAAACTTCAAAAATAATTTGGTGGAGTAAGGACAAATTAAGTAGCTGATTATTATTAACAGAACTTTCCATGGAAAGTGTTATTCTCATTTATCTTATTAAGTTTCAAGACTGTTTCCTCAGTTTTCATAATCTTTCCCCATTTCAAGAACACTCAGCAGCTGCAGTTGCTTACACAAGTTCCAGCCCAGCATTTTATGTTCAGTCTTCAGTTCATCTGAATATAGAGTGATTTACAATTTGATCTACAGAAGTTAGCTCATATTAAGAGCTCATGAGAGACTCGAAAAAGAAAGTGCCACTTTCCCAGAATAGGTTTAAAAAACATTTTTACAAGCTTTAGCTGTTGGATGAAGTATTCAATGACCTAGGCATGCCTAAACAGAAACTAGGAGCCAAGCATGAGGTTCCACTGATGTGTGATTTAATGGGAAAATCCCTTTCTTTGACCACAAGAATAAACAAGGACTTCAGATTCATGCACCTCTGCCTACTTTCAGTTTTGGTCTTTTCTGTGTTGGTACAGGAGGACTTTAATGGCATCAAGGAATGAAAGAGAAACTCCTCACTCTTTCTCCTCACTCATTAAGCCTAGATTATGCTTCACTTTCAGCTGCTAAATTCCCACACAGGAATAATCACATTCACCTCTTCCATATCAGATGTGGTCAGACAGATAAGCAGATGCATTTCCATCTCCGCCAATGGTTCACACCCAAAAGCTAAGCTCTGGAGTACCACCTTCCACTTACTCCTCCTTTTCAGGTGCTCTTCCACAGAGCTTCTCCTGGACTGCTGAGTAACTTCATATTAAATGCAGAATACAACAGAGAAGAGCTCTGGGGTCCTTCTGCTCTCCCCAAGAAAGCTGCAATTCTGCAGCTCCTTTCCATGGAACCATTCCAATTCCTTCAGTCTCCCAGGCAGACACAGTTGCATAGCATAGAGAGATGCAGCAGGACATTGACACATTTTCACAACTCTAAGCAGCAACAGCGTGGATTGCCTTCTGATTATGTGCACAAACACAGGAACTTGCAACTCAACTGCTGGCATGCTCTTTAACTGAGACAGTTCATCTCCCAGTGATTCTCTTCCTGCACTCATGCTTGGAGCTTCTCTTCAGTAGGAGCTTTGAGATCACAGCAACAAGGCTCTTAATCATGGCTGGACTACAAACCTTGAACCTTTAAATGCTCAGGTTATTTTGTGATGTTTTTCATCAGCTAACAGTCCTTTATGCCACTCTCTAGATAGGATCTAGAAGATAATACCCAATTTTATAGGAATTCTGTCAAGACTGAAACTGGACGTGTAATATGATAAAGCACTATGGGAGGCAGTCCACAATGCTATCTGGACCTACTCAATAGCAAGAAACAGGCAAACAAGGCAGTAAATTAATTCTGCTCACATCTGTTGCCACCTCACTCCATGAACTCAGGAAATTCTTAAAGAAAAAAAACATGACAAGATAAACCAAATACACTGGACCAGGATAAAAGTAAAGATGAAATCATTAGCAGATCAAAAGTATTTTAGGCATTTAGATGTGTGGGCAAGGTAGAAAACAAATTACTCTCTCATGTGTCTTCAGTTCTCAGGATCAAATGCCACTAATTAAAATGTTATTGAAAAGAGTAATTGAGCTAGACAGCGTTCAAGAAGACATTACTGAACAGTGTTAAAAACCAACCATATGCACTTAATGTAACAAAATGAGCGAAACACAGAAGTACTGAGTGAAATATTGAAGAAAGAATTTCAAAAGAAAACACAAATTCTTCACTGACTTATTTTACAAATTTAAAACTGAATTTAAAGCAAGGCATTTTGGAGACAGAGATACAATTGAAAGGAAAAGCAATTATACTTCCTGTCACACTACATAAAATTAGGAGACAATACAAAGAAAGAAATAAACTGAAAGACCTGGTACCTGAACTTTAACACAGAAGAAAAAAAATCTTCCAAGAAACACAAAGCAAGTAGTAGATACTGCCTGTAGGTGTTACACATTCAGAAATATGTTTTAATGCAAAGAGACAGGACATTATACAACATTTTTTGTGAAAGAATACAGCATGATGCTAAAACGCAAGTGTTTGTTTCACTGTTTTTTTTAAATACATGAGGTTCCTTTAAACACTAACACACCATTTTCAGCTTGATGTGATTAATTCTTCCAAGAGATCATGCGCTTCCAGTGCTGATGCAGAACAGAAGCCTCATATTGCTTTGAAGGCTACTTAAGTTTTGAGAATCAAGATTAAAGGTGATCTTGTTCAAGTACCCTGTTCAGTCTTCTGACATCACAGCAGATAGAAAATGCATCTGCTGTCTTAATAACTCAACTAGCACTCCTTTAGAACATCCTCTTAATGCATTTGCAACTCTATTAAGAAAACAGGAAAAACAATTACACAAGCCCACATAGCAGCAATGTGGTAATTTAGAAGTCTCAGAGTCTGACTTTGTCTTACCTGAAAAGCTTGTAATGCACTGCTCGACAATTCCTTTTCCTGATCAGTAATCCCAGAAGTACCTGCACCTTCATGCTTTTCAGTACCTTGATCTGTAAAAGTGAACAGAAGATTACAACAAAGCTTGCAAGTGTGATAACAGCTGTGCAGCTTAAAAACTTTGTTTCTTCTAGTTCTCAAGGTCCTCCTGCCAATACAAGTAATTTTCCAGATAACTGTAGCAGTGTCCCTACTACACTATCTATATCCCAAGTTACAGCTCCTACCACAATATATCAAGTTATTCTATGCTCCTAGTGAATTCCTCTCCATAAAATGTAAATTATGGTGCTCAATGGAACAACCAAAGTCTTGCAAGTTAACTTACAACCCAGACATTTGAGATTTCTCTTTAAAGCTACAACCATACACTAGGATTTTCTTATTTTGCTCAAAAGTCAGCAGTGAAGGCCATATATCATGAAATATGTACCACAGTAGTTTAGATGAAAACCCACACAAAATCCTGTATAGTGCTTCCTAAACAGCAAGCAAGGGATACTCTAGGGTGCAATAAAAACCACAGTAAACACTGGAACTTCCCCACAGCTCCCTACTTTGGAAGAATATCTCCCCAAATAAGAGGCTGCACTTGAAGCATGATTGTTAATAATCACTGACAGATCTAATATATTATTTTTTAAAAAAACTCTCTATACTTCTGTATTCTTCAATATACTCCATCAAATGCTGTCTGGTGATTATATTGCAAGGCACAAGCATGTGCTGCATGCTCACTTTTTCAGCCTCACTCCAAATCTTATAGATCTTCCTTTGAATCACCTCTCTTCCAACATGAGCAGGAGCAGTTTATTCTCCATCTTCCTCACATTCTTTTCCCAGAATGGTCTCCAGTTCTACTATACCCTTTTCTAGACTAAGACAAGAACAACATGCAGCAACTATGATGGTGGCCCCTTTATGCATTTATATAGTAATGTAACAAGGTTTTAATTGCCTTCGATTTTTTACACAGAATTCCTAATGATTTATGTTTCAATCACTGTTGAGCATATTTTTCAGAAAGAAGTCTACTAAATCCTTTTATCATCATATAATTAAGAATTCTGTGAAGTTGCATTAAAAAGCACAGTATACACATTCCATGTCAAAGAAGCTGAAAAAAAAAAGAAAACTCCACTAAGCCCTCCTTTGTGGTGAACACAAACTACTGAGAAAAAATAAAACAACCACACAACCACCACACTGGAGAAAGTATTTCTAGGAGCATTAATTAACGTGCTAGAATATACAAAAATCATTTCATGTTTTTGAAAAAAAGGCTTTATAAACCAGCAATGGTTTCTATTTCTGCAGAAAAGGATTTCTTGAATTTCATAGCAGAAGATTTGCTCTAAAACACACTTTGCTATCTTAATAGACTATGTAGGCTATGTAAACTCAATGCCTGCTTTCTCTTCCTTATAATTTGGAGATGTAATGCAAATTCCACTAATTTTGTTTTCACTTTGAACAAATGAAAACACTTAGCTGTGAGCTCCTCTGCAAAATGCATTCCCCATCACCTCCAATATATCTTGATCTTCTACTACTGACCATGAATATTTACAAATATAGGACACACAACAATCATAAGGGGCAGTCAAACCTCAGAAGATTAATCATATAATATCCTCAGTAAGAACAAAACAGACTTAGTAACCTGTTAAGTTTGTGCCTTTGCTGGGAAATAGTGAGATTCCTTCCACCTGCAATAACACTATTGCCCCCTGCAATTGAGCAAGAATTATAAGTATTTGGTTGCGACTTTCATCCTGCATTAAGATGTCAACAAAGTAGAGATTATAAAATCTCAACAAATCTTACACCAGCAAGAGTAACCCACTGTCATTTGGACAAAATTCAGGGTTCAGCAATTTCAGCACACTGGAGGGATGCATCCTCAAGGGCTTACACCTGCTATGAAATCTGACCGCATAATGCATTGATCAACAGCATTTGCACTGCCTTGTCCTTCAAAAGGAATGGCAAAAGAGAAATTTAAACCACAAAAAAGCTCAGAACATTTTTGATGCACCAAAAGCTTTCTACAGTGAAAGAGGAAAGGAACAGGAAGTACCTCTGCTTCAAACTAAATATAGCATAGATCTGATTCCAGCTCTAAACCTTGTGATTTTACAGATGAACTAAAAGCTCTCACTCTCCAAGCATCTTTAGAACAAATAAGCAAATGCATCTTACCTCAAACTTTCATGCTAACAGTGGCATTATCTGCTTTATTTGCTCAGCATGCCTGTCAGATTGTGCTGGTAAAGGTAACCACAGTGCAGAGCCTTGAGACTCTAAAGCTTTTGAAGCTGATAACACTCAATCTCAACAGAATCCTCACATACAGGTTTACCTAGCAGAGAGCCATCAACTACCATCTACATTACTGATTACTGCCTTTGTATGCAGGTTTGTAAGAGCAGCATCTCAAAGGAAGTCTGAATTCTGAAGTAAAATGTCTTTAGTGAAGTGACAGATAAATCAAGAGATACTTGTCTAAGGTCTGCAATAAAAACTACACTTACATAGCTTGGTTGATGTAATTCCTAAGGAAAAATAAGGACAGTTCTTCAAATTTCACTGTCTCTCTGAAGTTGCTGGTACATTAAAAAAAAACACAAACAAACCCAAAACATAAAATGAAGCAGGGGACTACTTTAAGCAAAACCAGAGCTGGCTCTGTAATCCAAACAACTGCACCTACTAGCACTCAGCAAACAAAGCAGGTTTGTGAAACCTGAACTAGAAGCTTATCAAGAAAAAATTAAAATCCAGCTGATGTAGTTCACAGCATAACTCCTTCCTTTGAAAAAAGCTCAACAAACTACTTTGGCTACCCTGTACCCTTTTTTGTCCAAACACACCTGAAACTTGTTAAAGACCTAAAAGCCACTCCAGTCTAATGTGATACTGCCATTCTTGTTTAGACTGGGATCTACTGCTTCAGCTGATCTGATCTTTGCTATCAGAGATCCCTCCAAGAGGAGTCACCTGAAAGCTGGCTGGCACAAGATACAGAACAGAACCCACCAATTCCACTGAAGTGGAAGGGGTGGTGGGGAAGGAGTGCTCCTGTTCTCTTGGCTGCAAATGGCTATCCCGGTGCTTGCAAATAAAACTGTTACTTCCATGTGCCTTGAAGCATTTGAAAGTGAAACACATAGGAAACTTGTTCCCTGGAAAAAGAAACAGCATGCCTTGCTCACTTGGGCCCCTGTGACCTTTGGCACTCCTGCAGAAGCACGTGGTGTAGGTAACACATGGCACACCAGTGAGCTCCAATGTACTCCCATCTGTACAGCAGCCACAATTATCAGCTGAAATATCCAGAGCAGTGCAGAGTCTCTACTTCACAAGTGAGAGAACTTGATTTATCGCTGCAATTTGTATTTAAGTATGGACCTGTTTGCTTAACTTTTCATTTGTCCAACTTTCATGAGTACAGACCAACTCTAAAACTAAAACTTGTGCAGGTTCATGATGACGGGCAAAAGGGGCAACCCGGAACAGGATGTAAAAATCAACCACTAAGATTTTGATCTGGAGAAAGCTGCATTGAGTTGAAAGTTAAAGAATCAAGCCAGGAATTATCTTCCTAGCTATCAATCCGGGGGCTGAGCAGCAGCAACACTATGTCATGGAGGCTGGTTTGCTTTATACAAGCAGGGAGCTGCTCCTGTGGAGAAGGTACACCATGGTGGACAGCAGAACTTCAGGAAAACTGTCTCTACGAAAGGAGAACAAGGAAAAGTATGAGACTGCCACCTGAAAAGGAAGATTGCTTACCTCATGGGCTTGCTGCCAGAATTTCATAAAAGCAACAAAAGTCACATCTCCCACATACACATACCTGAAGACACCTGAGAGTGACTGCAATCATTATCCTTCTCATACCTGCTCTCCGTTTCTCCAAAGACTGCTGTTCCTGAGCTCTCTTGTTCCTACGCCCTGCGAATTACATCTTGCATGAACTGTGCTGTTGAACACCAGAGCACCTCTGGAAATATTTTTAATTTCCAAGCTCTACAGGCAGAGGGATAATCTCTTTCTTTAAAGGGGAGGAATCTATCACATGACTCTTGCTCCAAAATAATTTTGAAGGGTATGAAGCCCAGCCAGTGTCCAGCCATTACAGGACAACAGCTTGTGGCACAAAGACTTACGTTTTAATTTTTGTATGAAGCCCTTCACTACCAGTATAGGTAAGATAGGCTTCTTTGGTGCTGTGCAATAAAAAGCAAACATTTCTCAGTGGAAAGCTACCTATAGCTTGCTGCCATGAACAAGTGCAGCATGCAGAATATTCTGCCCTAGCTCACATCTTTGATTCACTTGGCACATACTTTCAAGAAAGTAAAACTGAAAAGTTCCTTCAACACTTCAAAGAACATCAACAAAAAAAGTATTAAAAACTTGATGCCAGTTTTTTTCTTGTAGTTTAGCAGTCACAGTTCTTACAAATAAACACATGACAGTTTAGTAAACATAATTCAGTGCACTATACTTATTTTCTCCGTAATTTTTCCCCCCAATACTGAGGCACTTCATATTTAGCATCCAGAGAAAAAAAGGCTTAAGGTGATTTTAAATAATGCTCCCCCCACATAAAAATAACTAGAAAAGGTGACCAGAAACAAGACCAGAAGGAATGGCATGAAGCTGTGTCAGGGAGGTTTAGGTTGGATATTAGGAAAAGGTTCTTCATTCAGAGAGTGTTTGGGCACTGGAATGGGTTCCCCACTTGGCACAAGCCCGACAAGAGTTCAAGAAGTGTGCAGAAAACACTCTCGGGCACATAGTGTGCTTCTTAGAGATGTCCTGTGCATGGCCAGGAACTGGAATTTGTTAATCTTTATCGGTCTTCCAACTCAGGATATCCTACACTTCTATTAAGTAGACCTATACAATTCCATAAGAAAGGCTTTCCTCCACATCATCCTGTTCTCCACCCGCCCACAAGCTGACATCTGATGGAATGACCTTTCCTGCAATGAAGACTTCTTGCACGATGAGGTGTTGTACGGGAGCTGGACGAGCAGTAGTTTATCAGTGCTACTGAGATTTAGTCTGTCTGTTTACCAGAACATAGCTTATTTTTTAGTCTCGGTGATTTCTCTCTGCAGTGTCTTTTCAGGCCCGAGTTCAGTGAGGACACACTCATCCCGTGAAACCAAAGCAGCATCCCTGAGGGAATCAGACTGAACTCCAGCGATTAAGCAGCACCACCAAGAGTTATAACCTCCCTCATACCTTCTGCATGCCCCAGTTTAACAAATTAACCCAGAAGCTCGACTTCTGTAGGGGTTATCAAGCCCTGGGTGACACAAACACACAAACACCCCCCGCCACCAATACGAACATAGGGCCCTCCCCACCGAGCCCTTCCCGGCCAAGAGGGGGCAACAGCTCAGCGCCGCTTGCCGAGGGCACGGAGCGCCCGGCGCGCCCACGGCCCCGCCGGTGACCCGCAGGTGTCCCAGGGGCCCCTCACAGCGGCCCCGCGCCCGCCGCACACTACGTCTTCGGCGGAAGGACGCGGCACACAGCCGCGCAGGCAGCTTTCCCCCGGCGGCGCGCGTCCCTCCGCGCCGGGCGGCGCAGGCCGGGGGCGGGCACGGCGGGGCCGCGGCCGCTCCCCCCGCACTCACCCGCAGCCTTGTCCGCCGCCATCTCCGCTTCGGCCGCAGCGCCGTGCGAGACCGCGGAGCCCGAGCGCGCCGGGAGTTGTCGAGAGTCCCCCGCGCGCTGCGCCACAGGCGCCGCCCGACCGCCGCCACTAACCGGCCGCTGCCCCCCGGCACTACTTTGCCGCCGCTGCCGCTGCCCTGCGCGCGTCGGGCCCGCCCCGCCGGTTGCGCCGCCCGCTCCGATTCGCCCGCCGCTTCCGGGTTCCCGGCGCGCCCGCGACGTCCGGTGGTTGCTGGGGCACCGCGGATGTGACGCCGGGCGTGGCGGGGCGGAGGGAGAGGTGAGCGAGGCGGGGCCGCCATGTTGGCGTGTGAGGGCCGGGCGTGCGGCGTTGCGCGGTCCTCCAGCGGCACGGGGCCCGCCGGCAGCTGCCGGCCGCTGTCTCGAACGGGGTTTGTCCTTTCTAGCCCGGTAAGACGTGCCGGCTCTCATCAGTGGATGTAAATATCGAAAGGTGGAGTCAGGCTCTGCTCTGTTGTGCCAAGCAATGGGACAAAAGGCAACGGGCAGAAACTCATCCATGGGAAGTTTCACCTGAACATGAAGATGAATTCTTTACTGTGCGGGTGACCGAGCACCTTAACAGACTGTCCAGAGAGGCTGAGGAGTCTCCGTCACCAGCGATATTCAAATCCCCCTGGACACAATCCTGCGCAATGTCTCTAGGATGGTCTTGCTTGAGCAAGGAGGTTGGACCAGCTGACCCGCTGTGGTCCCTTCCAACCTGACCCATTCTGTGACGCCTTCCGGAGCAATAGCGGTGGCCTGGAGGCTTCCATTCAATGTATTCTCTAGTTTATGTGGATTATCAGGCGGATGATCTAGTGTTGTTAGGGTGCTTCTCACCATGCTAATTTAATGGCAGTAAGTGCAGGTTCGTTTCCTGCATCCCACGTTCCTTCCTAAGTGGCTGTTTGGGCACTGGACACCTGAAGCCTGGGCAGGGGGATAAAACCCTCATGACACTGAAGACCCCAACTAGCCTTTGTAATGGTCATTATTATATTTCTTATTAAAGTAACAGGCATGGGATAAATGGCACTGGCATAGTCATGAATATCAAAGATTCTTAGGGTGTTTGTGTCCAGTTCCAGGCCCCTCAATTCTGGAATGACATAAAGGTACTGCAGTGGGTCCAGCAAAGGTCAGTGAAGCTGATTAAGGGTCTAGAGGATAATGAGGAGCAGCCAAGGGAGCCAGGGTTATTTAGCCTGGAGAAAAGGAGGCTCAGGGGTGACCTTATCACTCTCTACAACCAGTGAAAGGAGAGTGTAGGGAAATGGAGGTTAGGCTCTTCTGGGCAACCTGTGACAGGACTAGCCTCAAGCTGTGCCAGGGGAGGTTGGGCATCAGGATAAATTTCTTCATGGAAAGAGCAATTAAATATTAGAATGGATTGCTCAAGGAGGTGATGGAGTTGCTGCCCCTGGAAGTGTTTAAGGAAAAACTGGACATGGCACTTAGTGCCATGGTCTGGTTGATGTGCTGGTGTTCAGTGGTAGGCTGGACTTCCTCATCTCAGAGGGCTTTTCCAAGGTAATGGATTCTTTGTTCTGTGATCACTTGGATTTGCTATACATAGTATTTAAGCATTTACCTTTGCTATGATGTATCTTGGTAGGCTCAGCAGCCACTTCTTGTTCTGACTCTTGGGCATAGACTCGGTGGATGAGTGCAGAGGAGCCAGCTAGGGGATTCCCTTTTGAACCCTCAGAGTTATATTTACAACAGGAAGTAGGATGAGGTTAGAAGGCACCCCAGAGATGTCCCTTTCAAGCACCAGAAGGTTCCCTGTGCCTCTATCCCTTGGAGTCAGGCTCTAGAGACACAGGCACAGTTACCCTTTGACATTGACAGTTACCCATTGACATGCACTGTGTGCTTCTTCTGTGTCACTGTGGGGTTCCTGTCAGACACTGCTTCCACAGTGAGAGTCAACAGTTATCTGTTGATATGGGAACACTTTCTTTTATTATTTCTCCAGACGTGGTTCTCCAAGATTTCCCACTCCTTCATTTATTCCTGTTAAACATCACCTTGTTTTTCAGCTTGTGACAGCAAGGTTAGATACACTCAGTTCTGATTAAGAGACTTTAGCTTGTACAGTTTTTGTCTCGTTGACAACAGACAACACTTGTCAAGACAGCCCAGAGAGTGTCACGCACACTGCACCTATGGCGCGCCTCTTGCATGTTAGAGGAAAGTTGTCCTTGGGGAAGTCAACAGCTAAAGACTTTTAGTGGAAGCAGGATTTCTTAGCAGTCTTCTTGCAGTGGCCTCCAGTGACAGTGTTCTCCCTAACTCTGCTATCAGGCCCCTCAGAGAAGTCAGGTTTGTAGGTAAGGAAAGATTTAACACAGGGAAACAGTTGGGAAGAAATGCACTCTAACACACACCAGCTCTGAACACCTTTAAATCACAGCTTTTAATGAGAAAGGCCCTGTAATGAAGGATTCTGAAAAGGAACAGGATTATTTAAGGAATTTGAAGAGCAGGATGATTCTATTTTGTAACTGAAGTTCTGCATATTCCAAATTATGTCTAATAACTTACTATTTGTCACTGCTTCTTCAGTTCATTTTCACTCAACTCTGATCTTCAGGCTTTCTTTTAGACACATATATAGGAAAGAATCACACAATCCTTATTCTTAAATATCTTATTCCAAGTCTCAGAATTTGTTGTATCTTCTTTTGTATGAAAGAGCCGCTGGACAAGACCTGTGTGTATTTGCGAGTACCTGCAAGTAAAGTTGCAATAGCAAGTTCTCCTGAAGTGTATATATTTAACATTGTAATTATTTATTAATGTTGCCACTCTATATGTGCATATATATTTAAAAACCATGCTGTTTTGGTACCAAATAAAACCTATAAGGGGAAGAGCACTATGCTGCAAGTATAACTGCATATTCTCTCTGATTTTATCAAAACAAGGAAGTCACCAAAAATCTATGCCGAGTGACCATGCCAGAATGGCCAATGTGGACCTGACGTGAATGTCTGTGTCCCTGTCTCCCATGCTTGGTCCAGTGTTTATTCCCAGTGCTTGAGCAGAAGCCTGCTTGCTCCAGAGCATGTCACATCAGGATGGGCACCACGGTGAATTTGCTGTGCCGTACTGTAGCTTTTCTTTAACGATCACATCAAAACCTATTTAGTTTCAAGTGTGGCAGCCCTAGTATCCAGCTGGTCCTTTTCCACATCGTGACATCTAGAGGACAGTAGGAGTTTGCTTTATCCATGTCTTGGCTTGAAAAGACAGGTGTCTGCTAAGGAAGGCAGGAGCCTCCTTTGAAATGGAAAATGCAACCCCCCCTCCCTCCAAATTATTATAATTTTAAATTAAGGTGCTCTCAGGCAATGATATGGGAATAGGAATAATAGTTTTTTACTAGGAAAATTAAAAATACAAATGCGATAGTACAAAAAAAAAAACCACTGACAGAGTCAGAATACAACCTGACGCCCTGTTGGTCAGGGTGTTGGTAGCAGTCCCATTAAGTGGTGGCTGCAGTCCTCCTGGAGTGACAGGAGTGGTTCAGGTAGAAGGCTGTAGATTTCCTCTGACGGTCCAGTGGTGGTGTAGGTGGACCTGGTCTTCCTCTGGGAATCTAGTGGAGGGGACAGCCGCTCCTCTGGGAATCTGGTGGGAAAAGGCTGCTTGTGGTGTTCCAAACCTCAGATTATATCCAAGTAGGAATGCTTGGCTCCTCCCCCTGGGTGGAGCATCTCCCAATGGGATGATGTAATTTTATCAGTCACACAGTGATGTTCAATGGCCCATAAACAGCAGATATCTCTCTGGAAAGAGGGTTGGTCGTGGAAGAGATAAAGAAAACTGCCCCAGCTGGTTTTGACAGGTGTCCCAATTAACAGAAGATAACTTCCCCACCTCTAACAGATGGCAATAGAATACACACCCCCAGCCACATCTTGCAACCTAAGACAATCCATCCAGCCATAATTTTACCACAGGACTTGTTTACCTGAGGGGTACTTACAGCAAGCTTTGGTACAACTTCCATCATCATTTTGCCATATCTGTGGCTTGTAGTTCCAAAATAATTTTTCTTTTTCCATTTCTAGGGGGCAGACAAAGCAATTTTTATCAGCTGGCCTTTTTTTTTCAGTATGGATTATTTTTAAAAGGAACTTAAATAAAATCTCTTCTTATTAACACTCAGTTGCTTATGTGTGTGGAGGTTACTGAAGGAAAGGAAGAGATCTGCCCTTTATTACAATTCAAACACACAGTCATGCAATCAAAAATTTTGACATTTTTCCTTCAAAAATATTGTGATAGCATCACTACTTTCCTCTAAGGAAAGAGGAGCAGGTTTCTTGCATAATTGTTTCTTATACTGTACTACTGTTTCTATGTTATACAAGGTTCTTGTATCATTTGCATTCTGCTTGGGATCTCTGGTCTCAGGGAGGCAGGCACGCCATCTGCTGTGGAAGATACAGAATAAAATCAAATACCATTTATGAGAATTAAAAAAGTGTGTGGGGAAAAAAAAACACTCTTAAAATATTACCTCTGCTGGAATTTTGTTTTTTCAGGAAAGAAATTACCACAATTCAGGGTTTTAAAACAAATCTCATTCTGAAGAAAATAAACATGGTACAGAGATGGGCAGTTTTTCTGAGTTTCTTTTGCCCATTTCTAGGTTAAATCATTAGAAGCCCAAAGGAGCCAACTGTAATTTGTAATTTCAAGGACAGTGGGGGAAGTTTCAGGAGGAATAAAACCTATCTGCTCTCAGATAGAGTAGTCTCAGCATCTCATTCCTGCCTTGTACACTAACTTTCTTTAGCAGACTAGATTAAGTAGAAGTAGACCAGGGTTTTCTCTCTGCTTTTGGCCTCAAAAAGCAAACTTTTCAGGCTCTATTTCAAGTCCTTGGAGACCCAAACCCAGCAATACAGCAATCTCCTAGCCAGCCTTACAGCTGTAATGAGATGTAGATAACCTCGCCGCTGATCATACCAGCAAGACCTGGCTAGCAGAGGAGAAGATCAGGATTTGTGGCATCCCCAATCACTGCCAGGCTATGGAAGAGAGAAAAGAGTATGGCCAGCTCCAAAGGGACCTGTGAAAATTACAATTTTTTGCCAGATTCCACAGTATGAAAATCTCAGCAGCACTTTGTTTGCCTAGGATATTCCAAAAGAGAATTTAATAGAAGAAATGCTTTCTATGTTATTAATAAAGTTCCCTCTCCTTTGCCACTCTAGTTTAAAAGCCATTACCCCCTAGGTGGCACTGTCCAATAAAACAAGGCATGTTTAAATATTGAATGATCATTAAGAAAGAGTCATTAAAGTTGGAAAAGACCTTCAAGATCAACTTGTGGCCAAACACCACCATGTAACTAAACCATAGCACTTAGTGCCACATTCAGTCATTTCTTGAACACTTCCAGGGATGGTGACTCCAGCACCAGGAGCAACAGGTTGTACCAATGCTGTACCTGCCACTGGCTGCCTGGGAGAAGAGGCTGACCTCCACCTGGCTACAAGCTTCTTACAGGGGGTTGTGGAGAGCGATAAGGTACTCCCTGAGCCTCCTCTTCTCCAGGCTAAACACCCCCAGCTTCTTCATCTGCGCCTCACAGAACGTGTGCTCCAGGCCCTTCATAAGCTTTGTTGCCTTTCTCTGGACACGCTCCAGCACCTCAATGTCTTTCTTGCAGTGAGGGGCCAAAGACTAAACACAGAAGTTGAGGTGCCGAGCACAGGGGGACAATCACTGCCCTGGTCCTGCTGGCTATACTGTTTCTTTTACAGGCCAGGATGCCATTGGCCTTCTTGGCCACCTGGGAATACTGCTGATTCATGTTCAGCTGGATGTCAACCAACACCCCCAGGTACTTTTCTGCTGGGCCTGTGGAATTCTTGTTTACAATGTAAACTAGCATAATTATGTTGAATGTAGCTATTAGTCTCAGTTTGGTAATCCTCTTTTTGTGAATCAATCTCTCAAAGTCAATAAACACACTGCTGTGAATCTCATTTAAATACAGCATTTTTACTTTCAGAGCGCTATGGAACATATTTTCCTGGAAAATTATTGTGCATTGCATGTATTTGTTCTGTCTGTGCTCAGTGAATAAACCAGCAGAGGCTGTGCTTACTTTAGCAAGTTGTTCCGAGCAGCAGAGGCAGATTGACAGCTGTAAACTGCAGGGGCTGAGGTTCCTCACAGCTCCAGTATATTCTCACACAGAAGTTATTTTGCATCTGGTGGGAATTGGCCCAGTACTGCACATCATCATCACCTATTTTGAAACTCTCTGAAAAAAAGCTCTCTCACAAAACTTCCTCAACCACAGGACCTCTCAGAAGCACCAAGTTCCCCTTTCACCTGTCTCCCATAGATATGCTTCACACCAGTCTCCATTATGTACATAAAAACTCCACAGGCAGACAAAAGCCCTCTTTTCTCACTCCTCCAGGTTCTGAATGACACTGTTTTAGTAGTTTCATATCCTGCTCTTCACTCTGGTGCTGGAACATGGATTGCTTGGTGGTGCAGGGGAGGAGGAATACCCTTTGTCCTCCAGGCACTGTAGCAGTGCCAGGAAAACACCTTGAGTACACCCTTCTTACCTCTTACTTTCACGTACAAAAAAAAGAGAGAGGATATCTTTCTGACAGTGTTTACCACTGTGACAGCATTGTTCACAGTCAGATAGAGATGCTGAGCCAGGAGACAAACTTAGACAGGATGTTGGCATGTAGAAAGAGAACAAGTGGGTGCAAAACTTCTGAGAGCAAGGGGGTACCTCTGAGAAACAGGGAACTGTGGAGCATAAGGGATTTAGAGGAATGATGCCACAATATCATCAATTAATTTCTGTAATTCCCTTTTGAGAAGAGGTGCTCTGCTTTTCTTCATGTTATAGTACCTGGTAAATAACTCCATCACGTACCTCCTCTTTGCTCATTCAAGATCTCCTCTGGTTTTACTTGTTTATGGTATTATGTGTTGTCCCTTCCTTTGGGTCTCACAACAGCACCATTATCTTTTTTGGGTAATGGGTTTAAGTCCAGAGATCATCCAAATTGTGCCATGTAAGGCTTTCCTAGGATAAGAAACAAAATAAGGTTTTGTATAATCTTTTTCATTTTTCTCTTCCAGTGTCATTCAGAAGAAATCTGCCCAACCAATTACAATTACTCTGACCAACAAAGAGGTTGTGGGAGAAGAACTATTCACATATCACCATATATCCAGGGTTGTTTACCTTCCAGTAGAGAAGGCCAGGACAAATCTTATAGAACTTTGGTTTCCAGTTCAACTCTCAAATTGACTGGAGTACCTTCATTTCAATAAAAGTATGCTAAGACTCAATCCATAACTTGCAGAGGGGCAAAATTTCCAGTGTTGCCCAGTTAGGAATAAAAGGTCTCTAAAACATTTTGTGATTACATCAGTGCCTTTTAGTGCAAGCAGGAATTTATTTATTCCTAACAGGAGGATGTCTGCATGATATATGTGTTTATGTCCAATGTGTCAAGCACTACTTTATGCCCTTCAACCTTGCAGAGCTTTGACCCTTTTTAAGACACAGAACTAGAAAGCAAATGTACCTGTGATGAATCAGAGGCTTTGAGGTTTGGTTCTTTCAGCCCAGTATTAAGAATTCTTCCTGTGCTGGCCCAAGCTGATATGCACACTTAGTAGGAAACTCTTAATACTGAATGTCTGGTTTGCTAGCTAGGAGGCTAGGAGCTAGGAGACTGGAGTTTATTAGGAAATTATATTATGTCTCCAGGCACTGAAAAAGTAAATTCTTACTAATGACTTGTTTGTTGTAGTTATTATTCTCAGCATTTCTCCAGACATTCAGAAATAGATTATTCCTCTCTTGAGAAGTATAAAGCAATTTTTTTCACTAAAGAAACAAATTATTTGGCTGATAAAGCCTACATGAGATGTTGCAAAAGCCACAAAATGTGTTCAGTAGTTTTTCTACCTTAACAGTATGCAGTAGAATTTTTATGTATGTTCTCATTATTTTTCCTTATTTTTTTAAGCCCTCACAGGCATTTGAGTAAATTGGAAGTATTTTTTTCTCCAAAACCTTTAGGAACTTTGAAACATAAGACTGCCACAAAATTTGTTGAAAGATGTTATATAGTGATGGAGTTGGTTTTTTTTAAGAAATAGGAGGGGGTTTTACCTATTATTTGCCTAAAATTGTAAGGCTCTGTAAAACTTGCATCTAAATGCCTTCATGCTGCACATCTGAAGATCATACTGAGATATCCCTTTTTTGTTTGTTTGTTGTGAAAAGCAACAGAAATACCCCGTTGGCAGCTACTATAGGTCTCTGTGTGAATCTGTGTGGTTCTGACTCAGACAGTCTCCAGTTCAAGTCAAAACCTCAGGTTTTAATGATATATGATTAAATGCAAAGGGAGTTTTGTTGGTTTTTAAATTAAATTTAAACTTGCAGTGTTACATCCCAGGAACAAAATACTGCATCTGATCCTGGATGAATGCAAGACAAAAATCCTAACCCCTATGTTTTCTTTATTTATAAAGATTAATGTAGACTTTATTTTATTTCAATAGTTCATGTTGATTCTTGAATTTCCAAATATATTTGACTGCAGTAGTAATTTCTGAAAGCTATTTTAGCTTCTTTCTATCTGTCCTCCCTGCCTAATCTAACTCAGTTGTAAATGCATCTGGCTTCAAAGGAAGAAGGAAAAAAGCATAATGAAAATAGTCAATGTGCTTCAAAATGTTAAAAAAATGGAAAAACTATTTAAAGAACAAAACATGTCTCAGGAGCTTGAGAATCACTGTGGACTGACATATGGTAATCTTATGTCAGCATATGCCTGTGCTGCTTCTACAGCATATCTCCATTTGCTAAATTCTATTTGTGTCCAAAGTTGTAGCAAGAAGATCAAGTTTCAGTGCAGTTTAAAAAATGTACAAGCATGATGACATGTTTAATTTTTAATTTTCTGTAGAAACAATTCTGCATATTTTTATTCTTTCCTTGCTCCTTTTTCTGATTTCAGAGACCATCTTGACACTTCAATTTACCCATCTCACCCCATGTTAAATTCTCAGTATCAGGAAAATTGGGATCAACTCCAAGATTAACAAGTATTTATTTAAGTTGTGGGGGGTGGGGGGGAAGATTCAAAAGATGCAATGCATAGAAACATGTAGAATTAGAAAAGGGGAAACAGTTTCCTCCTCTAAATCTAGTATTTTAATAACCTAATCACTGAGTCATTGTGTGTATTTGTTTCTGGATTCTAGAACCCAGAAATCCCATTCTGAACTAAAGAAATCTCCCTTTGGAAAATTTTGCTGAAGTTAATATAATTTTAGTTTCAATTAAATAGAAATATTAGAAAAGTGTTGGGAAATTTCAGCTGCAAACTAGCTGTGAGTTATGAGCTAACCACAATTCTCATATTGTTTCCTAAGAAATAGTCCTTCCTCCATCTTAAAGCTGAGAATATCTGTTTCAGTTTTATAACCCATGTTAAGGCTGACAAACTACATATTTGACTCTTCTGGTTACCAGAAAAGTAGGTTATTAGGAGCTCCAAATAATGCTGATAATTAACAGTACAAATACTGACTATTGTATATGGGTATAAGATTCCTTCCATTACTACAGTGTAAATTGAAAGCATTTTACTTAAGGATACTGCATGACAGGAAAATAGGTTAGAGCAAGAAAAGATTCCAAGGGTAACACTGTGTTGTTTGGGTTACACAGAAAAAGTAAATGGAGCACGTATTTCCTTTCTATCTGGAAACAAGCAGTGAAGAATTTAAATTTCCAGTCAGATGGTCAGGGAGTGGATTCTCCTCTCAAGATAAACCCAAAATAACTTTGCCAAAGGAATGTCTCTAGATTGACACTGCTATACTCCAGCTGAGAAATTCCCCCACATTTCTGAGTCTCAAGCATGGATGAACACAGCAGACTGGTGAAGTAATCATTTAATCATTCAATTCCATTAAATGGGACATTGGTTAGCTGCATGTGTCAAGAGCTAGAAAAAGAAGAGCTACTTTGAACATGCACAGGCCTTGGGATTAGAAAACCACCACAATTTCTGCCCAATGATTGCTGCACTAAAATCTCTTGGAGGTTTCTGTCATAACCCAATGCTGTGGTGGTGGCTGGGGAGAGGCTGTGCAATGGTAGCTGCAGTTTCTGCTTCACTGCATTACCTTATAATGACATTAGCACATATTTTACATTCTGTGAGGGGAATACTTCCCTCCTCCTCCTCCCTGCCGCTTAGAAACAGTGAAGAGATGAGATCTGACACTTGAAAATGCTATAGTGCTGTGACCTCACCGGGGCATAAGATGGTCTTAGTGGAGGCAGAAAATTCAGCTGCCTGAAGTACTTTTTCTTCGTCCAGCTGGTGTCCTACTGTCTGCAAAGCTGCTTCCAGACAGCACTGCTTTGTTATTCACTTGACTTTACTAGCCCTTGTCAGAGTTAATTGGATTTGTGACATGGTCAGATGTTTATTTCTTGATTCTGTTGTCCCTTGCCTTACAGAACACATATGCCAGGGGAAACAACAGTACATCTAGCAAATACCAAACTATGAAGAGATACACAGAAATGCTGTCTAACTTTTTAGGAGATAAAATTTAAGGAAATACATGCTTAAAATATTTATTCCCTCTAATTTATGACAATATTGTCACTTAGCTCTGATTTATTACAATAATTAAAATAGTTATAAAACCTTTTATAATATATCCACAGCTCTCTAGATAGTCAAATATCACATTCATTAATATGGTCATGTATAAATGCCCAACTAAACCTTATTGTAGCTGTATGCTGTTTTGGGGACGAATGCACATAAATCACATAAACACAAGGTTACATTTCTGGTTAAAAATCTTAGTTTATTAATTATTTGAAAAACTTACACTCTTCATGAAAGCCACTGCCTACAGTTATAATTTTATTATACTTTCCTTTGTGTAGTAACTTCTGTTTTGTATGAGATGATATATAATAGTAGTTATACAACTCACTTTCTAAATCTTTGCTAGTATTACTGATGTAGTATTTTGCTGTAAAGGTTTTTAAATGCAATGAAAAAATGTTTATGAAATTATTGATACCTCTAAATGATTTAAATCGAAAAACAAAAAATTACTTAATTTACAACTGCTACAAAAAGCCTGAATTTTGGCATGAAATCCCAGAGAAGGTTTTATTCTGAAATGCAGTCTCCCTTTTTACAGAAGTTTTGGTTGGAAGAGAGGCCCACACGTGACCTTTGAGAGCAGATAAACACACATGCTCACACCACTCTGGAAGTCACAGTGGGTGCAGTCTTTTCTTCAGGCTTGAAACAAGAGTGAATCAACCACAGTTTCTTGTACAAGGAGTGTATAGAAATACCTGAACACTCATTCATATGTCAGCATGAACTAAATTTCATAGATGTTATATGACAGTAACAGCAGGAAGAGAGGGGGAGAGAGAGACAGATTGACAAAGCAGTTAAGCATGGGCTTAACTTTAAGTTTGTATCCAAATCCTCATGAAGTCAACAGCTATGCAGTTGGAGCTATGCCAGAATGTAGCTGAAGATGTGACCATCATAGTCTACTTTATGTAAGCATGTTATTATAAAGTTTGTAAGCAGAAATTGAGTTAGGCAGTTATTGATCAGTAAGTGTTATTAATCAGTAAGTACAATTATTAATCTGTAGGTGTTGTGAAAAACATGTTGGCAAATTTTTTTATATTGGCTAGTGCAATATAGTAATAAAATAAAAGAGAAGCTACTTGTCATCACATCAGCAAGAAACAGAGTGTACGATTTATTTCTATTTCATTATAATTTTATTATTAAGAGACCCCCAGTGCTTCAATACACATAAAGCTACAGTAGCAGAGGGGCAAATAAATTGAGCTTGGTGTCATTTTGGGCAGCTATTTGGAAGCATCTGAAAAATGCACAATAAGGCTAACCTCCACTCCAGCATATTGTACTAGCTGAGGAACAGGAGAGGAATGCTTAATTTTTTTTTTTTTTTAATTATAGTGCTTCCACCTTTTGTACCGATTTTGACAGGCCATTGGTTCCTTAAATAGGGCACAATTTAATCATTCATCTCTTGCACTGTGAAGTAACATTGTATAAGCCAAAATAATGTCCACCTAGACTCTGAAACTGTCACTCTACCCCACTAAGAACTTCAGGAATAGAGTTACTGCCTTTAGTGGGGTCTGAAGTAAAATCACTAAGCATATTTGCTGAAAAAGTTACTAAGCTGGAGAAATTTTATCAGAATACCATCTTCTTTTGTAGCACTGTTCCCATTTGCCAAATTAATTACAAGACTTTCTTATGCTCTACTGTACTATGTTAATTAAAAATTCTTCATTACATTTCCTTGAGGGCAGTCATAAAAAAGGTATCATCTCCAGATAATGGTCTATAAAATATTTGGTGTATCACAGTTCCTTCATTACATGTATCTTTCAATATCATTATTTGGCTTCAATAAAATTGAGATTGATTTATTTATTTACATGACATCAAGTAACAATCTACAACCAAAAGCTGGAACAGAAAAGATGGTTCTTCTCCAACCCTGCCTATTATTGTGTAATTGATTTATTTTTGGAATAGAGCTCCATTAGGAAAGGTAAGTTTTTCAGCAAGCTATTCAAAATGCAGCAAAATAGTAAAGAATAATCAGGAAAAGGAAGAAAAATTGTTTTGTGCACTTTTATTATTTATTAACCTGAGTTGGCACTTACTTTGATACAAAGAGTTACACACCCCAGAATGCTCCATGCTCTTAAATTGTACTTTTCTCAGC
Source organism: Anomalospiza imberbis (assembly GCF_031753505.1). Taxonomy (NCBI): domain Eukaryota; kingdom Metazoa; phylum Chordata; class Aves; order Passeriformes; family Viduidae; genus Anomalospiza; species Anomalospiza imberbis. Next base: position 110,637,531 of record NC_089681.1, read on the forward strand.
CCTAAAAAGATAGGATAAAAAAATTCTAAGGTCAACAACCATGTACACACCAGCATAAAGCTTATCAGCTTCTATTTATTCTTACAGTTCTTTCACAATACATTATTAATACCAAGGTTGTATCAACTACCATGAATATTTAACTGATTGAAAAATTGCATGTTAGTCCACAAGATATTGCTGATGTCTGATTGAATCTCAAATAAGATTAGATATTAGTAGGGGGGGCAAACAAGAATGTCTGTTAAGATAAAATGAAAGCACAAAACCTCAACAAAACCTAATGCTAATGTCAGAAGCCAAAATCCAAATTAAAAAGCAACATTCCTCTAGACATGCTGCTGCATTTTGTGTCATTTCTCCATGAACCTTCCTCAGAAGCAGGATAGCTACAAAGTGATGTGTTAAAGGCATCCATCCCTGCTTTCAGGTACAAGGCCTTCCTAAGTGACAGAAATAGAATGTCCACTTACGAAACAATTTCTTAAAGAACTACTAAAAGTTGGCACAAGATAAAACATTTCCAGGCCTGGAAGTTCCTTAGCTTCCAGCCCTGCCAGGAGGCGCAGTGTGTCACCTCAGGTGACAGGGACCCTTTGGGAGGGATTCCATCTGGACACCTGCTCAGGGACCTGCAGCCCAGCAAGTGCTGCTAGCCCTGCCGCAGAGGCAGCTGTAGCTCTTGGAAGGCTGGGCCACCTGCCAAGTGGATGGGTAGAGGCTGGCAGGCAACCAGCAAGTTTCTGGCAAAAATTTGACAAGCTTGGGTTCCACAATATTTCTCTTTTAAAACATAAGAATGCTACCTTCTCTTCACAACAAAATACTAAATAGTTTATATTAGGAAGTGCATTTTGTACAAATCCATTTTCTCCCTCCAAAACCACACACTGAGTAAAATTTAACTTGACAGTTTGTGGTGAAGTTCAGATAAAACCAAACATTAAGGAATATATGCCTAATTTTAAAAATCAGTATTGAAATAAATAGAACCACACAATCCACCTGGTAGGTCTGTGGCATCTGTTGCTTGAGTAGTGCAATAGGGGACACTGCAGAAATTCTGTAATTAGATCTAAGAAACACTGAAGTATCACAAGCAATGTATCTGTTTACCTATGGCACCTCCTCAGGCAGACCAGGGCCACACACAGGCAGACATTGACTGGAACAAGGGGTTAAAATGTAACTCTCCCAACTTTTTGTTGACTTCCTTTAGCTAGATATAGTAAAAGAACAACGTGATTGTGTGATACAGCTCAATATGAAGTTGCCTGAGCACAATATTTAATACGTATTTTAGACATAAATTAGCACATATTAATGTTAATGGAGTTACAGTGCTTATTGTGTCTGAGCTAGAACCTTCAGCTTGGGTTGTGCAGTTTGCTTACATATTTAGAAGAGCAGGAAAATCTACAGCCCTCCTACTGCCAAATAGCATAATAATTAAGTAATTTTTCAGCAACTACTTAGCTCTTCAACTAGCTAAGCTAAAGAATTCTAGCAGCTATACTTTTGGGGATTGAAGGCTGAATCCACACTATATATTCAATATTCCTTCCACATTTGTGTCAGTGCTTTACAGTCTGACAGGGCGGCTGGCAAGCCCCGACCCAAGTTCATATTCATATATTCATATATTGTTTTACAGTCGGGAGTTCACTATAAGGAATGGTGACAGAGTTGTCCCTTGTGAGTACCTACATCTGACTGAATTTGGTTTTCAATATTCCCCCTTCAGCTTTAAACAAATGCAGGTTTCATGCACCCAGATAAGTATTAATTAGCCTGATGCCTATCACTTGGGGGGGAAATAACTTTATGCCATGTTACATTCCTTCAGTTCTTATAAGTGTGAGAACCAGTTTCAGCTGTTATATGCATTTCTGCTTTTTTTTGTGCAAGAACCTAAACAATCTGGTAATGAAGGTAGAAATGACTGTAGCAGAGAATCACTGTCCCATCCTATCCTTTGACAGCATGAAAATACCAGCATTTATGGTATCCTTTTGCAGCCAGAAATTTCTGTTGTACCAGTACAAGACTTGCGGGAGAAAATACCTGAAAAGACAACAGAAAGTGCAAAGTCTTGTCTCAAAGTTTCCATTTTATATATTGCACTATTTAACTTCCTTGATCAAGGAAGGTGGTGAAGTTCAACTCTTCTTCCTTGACAGCCAGCAGGAATAGAGGCAGTACACATTTTAATGTGATGCTGTCTCCTGCACTCTCCAGACCATCGAGAAGAGCTGTGCATTCCCTGTAAGGCTTCCACTTATGGATATGATGATGAATATAATATATTTGGCTGCCTTCCTAACAATACCTAGCAGCATCCAGCACACATGCTTATACTGTATTAGAATATAACAATTTTGTAAATGTGGAAAAGGGACTCATTTTCTGAAGTCAATAAGTACAGCCAGCAAAAGCTGCATCAAACGGAAAGGACTGCACTGCAGACCACTTGTATAAATCAAAGCCTTTTCTTCAGAGAAGGACACCTTTATTTCACAAATTGATATCAAGCTCAATTTCTCTGTCCAGCTTATATGTTCTTGGTCACTGGCATTTTTCATGAGACAAAGCAAATGCTGATACTCTTTAGGCTGTAAGGGAAAGCAGCTGCTAGTCAGAACTGGGTTATTGAGAGCACTTGGTCAACCCAACTTCACAGAAGGTTTAAGTACCTCCAGACTGTATCACATCTGTCAAAGCAGCAGCAAATACAACACAAAATGTAGAGCAGGTCCAATTTTTAGTGTGTCAGTAGAATCAGCCTGCAGTTATTTTTAACTGTCTTGGAAAGCTTAGCAGGCAGATACAGTTAATCCTATAAAGGATTTGCAGGTATTCATAGCTTAATAAGTAAGTATAGTGGATTAAGCCAATAGGAAATTGTAGACCGTCAAAGACAATCTTTACATTTAAAAAATTAAAATAACAGATTCTTTTATACAGTTCGTTCCTGGCAATCACCCTAAAATGTCAGTATGTGAAAGAATCCCATAGAGTGAAATATGAAATAAAATATTCGTCATTAATGTCAATGTGTGATATTTATCAGAAAGCAGCAAATTACTCTTGTCTTCTATTTCCATTATCCTGTAAGTGCTTTGAAAAGCAGAACTGCATTGTGAAAACAAATTATAAATATGTCTACTTATGTAATAAATAAATAATAAAACTAAAACTGTACAAATCATTTTAGTAAGAAGAAAAAAGCCTGAATTATTTTTAAAGGTCATATTCTATACTGCTTGTATTCTTTTTCAGGATTCACTGAGTTAGGCTCAGCTGACAGATGTGGGCCTTCAGTATATTCAAAAACACTGTGAAAAAGAACACACATAATAAGACAAAGGGAAAAAATCAGATTACACAAAACTATTAGGCTGAGGAAATCTAGGACTGGCTATGAAAAGCTTTGGAAGTGGTTCAATACTGAATGGGTGATAAAATGCCAGAGGCTATTCAGTGTCATTAAGTCCAATGCACATCAAGAAGGGAAGAGAAAATACACATATATGTGTGTATATATATGGGGTGTTAGTATCACCAGGAAAGAAATATGAAAACATCTGGTGCTTAAAGGAACAAACATACCTGGGATTTATTTAAAAATTAACAGAGAAAAACATGAAAAATCTGCCCTGTAAACACTCAGGCCACAAACAAATTATGAATCCTATATGGAGCTTTAGTCATTCCATTATCAAAAACATCATGATAGAATTAGAAAAACATCTAGAGACAAATATAAGAGCGATGTATCAAGTAATGAACTTTATTCAAAAGGTGACCTGGTAACAGTTACTAACTAGTTTTCACAACATAAATATTGGAAGGCATGCCTTTTTTTTTTTTTAAATAATAAACTGACTTCCATTAGATATTGTGAGGCACAAACTGTACATGGACCAGAAAAATCATGACTTCATTGATTCAGCAGTTCTATTCAGTAGGTCAGCAATAACTGTTAAACAAAAGAGTCTCCTAGTCACTGAAGGCCCAAAGAGCATGATGGAAAAATCACTGTAAGCATGACTGCCTCTGGACATTTTTCCCATAAGTATCTACTTACTAGGTTAGATAGATTTTTCATCTGGCTGAATTCAGCAGTTCTCAGGTCCTCATGACTAGAATGACTGAAATCATGATGTATATTGTTTGGTATATTGTCACAAGAAATTTGGCCAAGAGCTCCCTGCTTCTATCACTGCTACTTCAAAAGAATCACGATAAAACAAAACTGCTTCATTAACTGTCCAACTGAAGCAGCCTAATTTCCTACACATTTTTAAGGCTATATATTCTGGCTACCAGACAAACCACTGCTTTCACACCTCAACTGTGTTAACTGAAATATAGTTGAAATATATGTAAGTAAGAGCTACATGAAAGAGAAGAGCAGGATATTACTCCACAATGTTATAATTAGGACCCTGCTCTTCCCAGATGAGTCAATAGTGGGATGTATTGTTGACTCTGATGCTTGAACAGAATTGTGAGACATACGAACATAGGACTTGAAGGGAACTCCTAAATCACTGCAAGTACTCAACTCTTACACTTGCAGTTGTATCACTTAATTTATTTCAGAAACTGACCAAAGTCCCTTTAGTAACTACTCTATCAGATGGCAGTCTCAAAGTGTCTCTCCTCTGACAGAAAATTCCGTTTGATTTTTAGAGTCAGTGTATTCCTAGTCAGTTGATTACTTATGCTCTTCTACTAACACAGTTCCTTGGCTTCAAGAGAGATTTACCTCTGTGATGGTGCATTCAGAGAAGGAAATTATATCATCTGTTAAAACTCGTTTAGCTTGACTCATTGAGGCAAGCCCTTTCACAGCACATCTCTCTTACTGTGGTATGCAATGTGAAGAGGTCCCAGCTGGCTGTGACACCAGGCCTGTCAGAGCAGAGACACTGCAGACATTCTACACCCGCATTGCCCTGGTCCCAAGAGCTGTGCAGATAGGTTAGCACATTCCTTTCAGGCCAATGTGCCCTGTCATTGAGACAGCCAGTCTTCCTCAGCATGCATTCAGAGCCAAGCTAAGGTGGCTTGGCTTTGAATTCACTAATTCACTTCTGGAAACAGTTTAGTGGTGGTTAGATTAATTATTTATGTACTATACTTCACTGTGTACTGTATTTACGCCCCTAGTTTCCCACTGTACACTTCCAATCCCATAGATCACCAAGCTCTTTCTCCTCACTGACTCTGTACTGATTTGCTTTTCTGGAATGCAATGTTTGCATGAAACAGACTCCAGTTTTTCCATACATCTCAAGGTCTATGATAACTTTTGACACACAAACTGAAAAGATTTTCAGCATTTGCACTAAGGGCTTTGCTGGAATGCTGAGCCCTGCAAGTCGCTACAATGACTCTGAAGCTTAGTGACAATTCTGTTATGAGAATGTCATGACTTATAGTTTTGGAAGAAATATCTTAATATAGTAGCGACATTACTATATTAAGTATCTTAATATATATAACTGACATCACCATCACAAAGTTTCTAAGAGATATCTGAGAAGGGAAGAAATGCAGTTAAAACAGTAGGAAATCAAGACTGACAGAACACTTGATAATGGTTCTGCACTTCTTAAGAGCAGTCTATCTTAATTTCTCACACATTCCAATCTTTCCCCTTTACAATCCAATTTTCTTAGGTGACCTGGACACCTTTCACTCCTCATGGTTTCTCTGGCTCCGTTCCATCCTGCAGATTTGTTGCTGCAAGTCATTCCTCCTAATAGACACTGCACAGAGAACACAGTTTCAGGAAATCCACCACTTATCTCACTGAGTGCTTCACTGTCATATCAGCAATTCTTATGAATTCAGGAAGGGCAGGGGTCTAGGAGTGGGAATGAGAGATATTGCTTAGGCAGTGGATTCTATCCTGACACAAGCATGAAGGAAAGACCAGCACAAAGATCAACATAAACATAAAAAAAAAAAAAAAAAAAAAGGATTTGAAGACATAAAAGGGCTCCAAAACATGGGGATACCATAAAAAGAGTTTTATCACAGAGCGAATGAAACATAGTATCATGGAATCACTTGAGTGGGAAAAGACCTCCAAGGTTATTGAGTCCAACCATCTGCCTAACACTGACACTAAATCATGTCTCCAAGTACCACAATATCAGAAGCTCCAGGACCTTAATGGTCCAGAGTGATTTGGTGGCTGGGAGGATGAGGGGCATTCAAGTTTTACAGATGACAAAGAAAGAACTGTGAAAGACAAAATAGCTTAAGAGAAAGGACACACAGAAAAACATTTAAAATGAAGATTTTTTTTTTTTTAATGTGTGGCCTTCTTCAGAAATTTAGATTTAGTTATTGAATATCACCACATAATAGCTGTGTATGCATATTTATTCTTATGAAAGCAAGCAAAATACTACTGAAGTCGAATATACAGCCTACATGTATTTACCCCAATATGAAACCATACAATGTTTACCTTACAGTAATTTATACTCTAACATATATTTTGAAAATCTGTAACACATACCTCAAATCAGACTATGTAATTAGAAAGATCTGTGTTTGCTTAGCAGAGGAAGCAGGAAAGTGGTACTTCCTCATTCCCTTTCTGCCATCCTAATGTCCTATTGCCACTGTACCTGGCTGCTGTGTTACTCACACATTGAAGAAATGAATAAATATGAGGAAACAGCCTGCAGGAAACAGCCTGCGTTTGACTATCCTTTCATGCCCATTTTGCTTTGTTGCAATACCTCTGGCTTAACATGGGTTTCACTTGATTTAGTTCAAGTCAAGGGAAGAATCAGCCCCATGATGTGCCCATATACCTATTCAACACAGCCTTAACATTCCTGACAAACCTTCTGAACACCTGTCCAAAGGCAAAACAAAGCAACTGGATTTCAGATGCAATCTGAATGTAATGTGATGTGAGCCAGACAAATGCTTCAACTGACCTTGATCTCTTTCCAAAACATGGAACACTGCATTAATAAATATCAATATTCATTTCAAAACCTTCAGAGTACTTAGCTGAAATGCTGTCATGGTAGCCATACAGTCAAGTGTTAGCAAATTTTCTTCTTAAAGACAGATGCTGCATTGGCAGTTTGCAAAGAATTTGGACAAAAAAAATTAAACCAAACACAGGAAGCCCCAGTGACAAACAGAATGCTGGACAACTATAGGTTTTTGGGGGAAAAAACCCACCCTGATTTTCTTACAAAACATGTAATGTTGAATAAATCAAGAATTTTTCTTTTATTGCTTTTTTTTTTCTATTATACTCACTGAGGTATACTTGCTGTGAATCAGTTTCATAGAATTGTACTTCCCCAAATTAAAATTTGATCCTTTTTCTTCATCCTGTCAAGATTCTTACCAAAGTAATGAGAAATTGTTTTTATGGTCCACAAGATGAAATATTTATTCCTTTATTATGAGTCAATAAATTTATAAAAATCAGTTAATCCTCAACTCCATCCATAGATGTGCTCCCATCCTAAAGGGATTAAGAATCAAACAGAGGCCTTTCCCTTGAGTGTGGCATCACTGAGCGAAGGGCAGGGGTAAGAACCTGGGAGGGTGCCATGAACGGGACAAGAACAGAGCATCTGTTCCTGTGTGGCTTTTTCTCTCCTCCCACACATTCAAGGGAGAGATGCACACAAAGTGCTTTTTTCTAACCAGTCAGGCAAAGGGCCATCATGGCTCTGTCCCATTGCTCTGTTTATCTCAAGGACAGCTACAAAAGCCTTGTGCCGAGTTCTGAGGCTCTCCCCTCATGCCATGGCATCCCCCTCCCTATTCTTCAAATGTTGCCTTATGTGTTAAAATGTGTCTCAACAACACATATTCTTGGCACTCTGCAGGCAGTTCTGCTTGTTGTTTTTGTGCATCACATCTCTTAATACAACAGAAGGATAGATCTTGCCAGGACTTAAACAAAAGCCAAAAAACCCCCAAAACAATCAGGCCTCCTTCCATGCTAAAGAACCTTCATAATTCTGTTTACTGAATGTATTATTTCTTTTAGGTTTGCTTTCAAGTGAGAACTCTCAACTCTCATTGCCAGCATTTTGCTTCTTATCATATTAACTTTTTTTGGTTTTCTGTTAGACATCCTAAGACATTTTAAGGCTATTCTAAGGCAGTTTCTCATATGGTCAATTTTTTGTTTATTTTCTGTTTGGGCTATGTTTTTCTACCAATTCACAGAGAGCACAGTACAGGTTAGTCACACATTCATAACTTGATTATACTAACCAAAGTCATCCATTTATACAGTTCTGAGGAGGAGGATGATTTTACCAGGCAATTTTATTGAAAAGACATCATCCTCACCAAAGATTTTCACACAAGAGTAATATGGAAAAGAATATCCTCCTCCAACATATGAAACAACATACCCCTTAGTTAAAATTGTGATTTCTAATCCAGTAGTTTAAGGAAGTACATATGTATATATATATTTGAACTCTGTAGGGCTTCAAAGACCAGACTGTGAAAGGGAAAAAATGAGGACATTACATGTATCATTCTCATTTTGCAGTAAATGAAGATATCTTATTCCTACTGAAGACAGAGCAAACACAAAAATCTTCACGGATACCTTGAGACAAAATGCATAAAGTAGCTGCCACACCACAAACACATCCTTATTTTATGTTAGTCTATCCAAGTAGTCATGCCATCTGGCAACCAAAAAGCCATTAGAAAGAAAACCAGCTACTTGAGAAACAGTCATTCAGCTCCCTGAGGTAAAGAAGTCCCTGAAAAGGCAGAATTGTAAATAAAATACAAGGAAGTACCTGCTGCTGACTGCCTCTACATTAATCTGAAAAATTATTCATCCATATATATTTTTTCTGAATAAACAGTATTGTATTAAATAACCAAACCAAACAACCAAACCAAACCTGAGACATTTCTCTCTTGGAAGAAATTATCCTCCTCAAACCAATGGAACAATTGTACTTACACCATGTGGCCCTGAAAGAGCTGAATGTGCCTTGAGAGGGAATGTACCTGGTCTCCCAATGGAAAACAAGGACACTCAGATCCTGGCTAATTAGACCCTCCATAGTTATGTATCTTCTATATATTCATAGTAAGCACATATTTTTAATCAGCAATGAGACATATAAAGCACATTTTAAATCCCACTGATTTCAAGTAATTTTAAGGGTGTACTTAAACATGTTTAAGATGCTCTGGTAACAATTTAGATTCAAAAATCAAATATTGAAATAAAACAGTTTTTGTTTCCTTTTCAGCAGGCCATAATATACTGCTTCACAGTTAACTAGTCCTGACCATTCTTAAAAATTTACCGTGCAGCATGTAGAAAATAAATTTAGAACTAAGTGGTATATAGTTACAGTCTGCAGAGCTTATGTTACCAACCAGCACAAACCATAACTGGATGAATAAGAAGATTTATTGGTCAAGTGAAAAATAGAAATGTGATACATAAAACTGGTCAGAGTGTACTATTTCTTAGGATTAATCCCAGTAAGGCTCCTGAGACATGTTTGTTATTCTTAAGTATTATCTATACAGCTTATATGAACAAATTTCAGCATACAGATTGAAATATTAATTCTGTGCTAAAGTAATCCATTTGCAAATTGCAGTATTGCAACTATTCAGGTAAGTCATGCAGTATTTTTTTCATTTCTTGATAGAATAACTTGAATTTTGTAAACAAGATCAGTAATTCACTTTCAAGATTAAGTTTCAGATGACTGGCTATTAAAACTAAAAAAAGCCACTTTCAAAAATCATTACCAACTTCATGAATGCTTTCTGAATATTAACTACACACAAATTCTGATCCACAAATAATGACTAATCACCCTGTCTCTCTTTTAAAGACTTAGTTTTATAATTTTTGAATACATTGCAGCCAAAGGCAACAAAACATCTTTTTGTAAATTTTATGTATTCTGCTTCTTCATTGCTGTCTTTCCAAAAGGAAGCTTTTTGCACAGCAAACTACAAGCATGTATTGAGCACAGTGACCTCTATAATTCTGATTTCAACAACAAGGTCAACATTGCTAAGAAGCCAGTTTTGCCTTAAAGGCAAAAGTCTCTTTAAGAACCCAAACTGGATCTTTTAAATGTAATTGAACTATAATAAATTCATTTCCACAGGCTTATGAAAAAAATGCCTTTTAAATTTGCAACCAATTTTATAGTATTTGGCCACTGACAATAGATGCAGACAGGAAAGCTGGACCATTACTTTTTGAATTTCATACACTGCTAACTCAGACAAAAGTTTTTAAGTGAAGAGAGACAGGCAACAAGGAGCCCCCTGTTAAGAACTAGCACAGGAGAGTCAAAACACATGAGAAAGTGAAAAGGCACAGAGCGTGAGAGAAAGCAAGACTCTACACCCAGGATCACTGGCCAGATGTGCACAGGTGGTGTCTCCCTGTTGGTGCCTCCTTGGTCAGCACAGCACAGCTGACACAGCTGGCTCCCTCCCAGAGTCTGCTCTTCAGCATCACCCCCGGGGCAGCTCACAGAGGGATGGACAGCTTGCCTGTATTAGGAAATTACATTATTTCACCAGTGAGATGCTGCTGCAGTTAGTCTACTCTTGTGCATGCGTGTAGTTAAGCTGTTGGTAGCGCTGCTTCCAGTTAGAATGGTTGTAACAATCAGCTGAAAAAATGTTATTTCTCAGCATAGTTGAGGGACCTGTTTCTTCATTACCTTTGTATTGGATAGGCATACCTATCTCTGTAAGTGTAACAGCCACTGAGTATAACATAGTATCAAATCAAAAACTTTGACTTCAACACTTACATTTTGATGGCAGGTAAGGCCTTGTATTTAATGTCCTTGGCTAAATAGCTACAGGTTGGGTGAGGTAGAAGAAAATGAGGCTTCAATGTTTGCTAGGCATTTTTGAAAATGCTACATGGAGTGGTTTTTACTATACATTTACAAGATAATTTTGGCAGATAGAAAGTTATTTCACAGGGTAGGAAAGGAAAAAATGTATTACTGAGTTCCCCCCTGCTTTTCTATGGTTGCTTCATCGTAGTTTTCCTAAATTTCCTCTTCCTATCATGATGTACAGCTAACTCTATGAATAATTTAATTGGGATACTCTATCAGCACACCGCAGTTGATGAAGGCTTGATTCTCTCAACATTTTTGCTTCCATCCTGATTTTTTTGTAACCTAACATGAAAGCATGATGACCAAGCATTTCCATTTTCACTTTCTCCTCTGCAGCTCTCGAGACAAAAATAAAATGGAGAGGGGGCAGAATGGGAGGGGTGGGATGCCTTCTGCTAAAGGCAGAAAACACATCACACAACCATCATCAAAACTTCATGTGTGACAATCTGGTAAGTGAATCCTCAGGGAATTTTAACTATACATGTCCCTTCACAGGTACATAGCAAAATCCTCCATGACAAGAGGATGAGGCAGTGAAAGCCACCTTAAAAATACTCCAGAATGAATGGATGTCAGGGGAAGGAGGAGGGAGAAAGAAAAGAGGCAGTCTCTCTTTCACTGTGAATAATCCTTGGTAGCTTTATAATTACCAGGTTTTGGTTTTGTTGTTTCTTTTGGTTTGTTTTTTTTTTTTTTTTTTTCCAGATAGCAATATTAGCCTCCATAACAGTAAAAAATCTGGAAACTTGCACCATCTTTTCTCAGTATCAATATGTTCCTAACTCAGCACAAAGCAGCAAGCTTTTATTATCATCATTCTTACTTGTAGCTTTTTATTTTCTGCTACTTTCACATATTTAAATATTACTTCTGTCATCTACATTCTAGCTTCAAAAAAAGTCCTAGGGTTATATCATTTACATATCTCAACTGAACATAGTTCACATATGAACAATATTATAAAGAACATAATTTAAAATAACAAGCAACATGAAGTAGTTTAAAACTCTCCTTACTTTCAGTGCCTCTGCAAGTGAGGTGTTTAAAGCTAATTCATCAAATTTCAGTGATCTTCTCCTTTTTAATAAAGTTTCACAAAAATCTAAAAACCATACATCAGGATAAACAGCAATCTATTTCTCATTTTATATTAAAAGCAATGCTATACCTATTGATTGAAGTAGGTGGTTGAAGTTTGGACTCTATGAAGTTGTTTCTTTTAGGAAATGTATTCCAGAATCTGTTGGCATTCTTTGTGTATTTCCCCCTTTCCCTTAGAACATGAACTCAACCTGCAGCTGTTTACTGTCACTGAAAAAGCATTCCCATCCCATCCCACTCTTTCCAAATTCAAACTTTACCCTTCTTTTCCCCTTACTCTCTGGTCAATTCTGTTCCCCACCCTTTGTATTGGCTCTGCTGCTTGTCAAACACTTCCCACAAGCTGATTCAGCTCATTAAATTAGCAGCGTTATTCAGCCATTTCAAACATCATTTTTTTCTGTATTTCTGTGATTTAAGTCAGTTGACCCAACATTGGTGAAATCCAGAGATAACAGGTGAAGGCAGTTTACAGCAGGCAATAAGGAGGCCTTGCAGGGTGGTCATGCAGAAAGGATTTTTTCTTGGCAGCTTTTCAGCAGCATTCATCTATTCAGTGGTCCCTGTTTACCAGACAATGCATCAACATCAAAACTTTGCAAGTCTTCTGCACCTACATTCTGTCCATGACAAAATACTTCTGATCAATAACTGTGCATGTACTGTGACAGATACCTCCAGTTCAGCATATGGCTACCATCACTTCACTTATTTTATACCTGAAGTACCTGAAAGAAATACACTTTCATGAATGGTGACCTATACAACAGCTGGTCTCTATTAAAACAACAAACATGAAAGAAACCTCTGTATTTTGGGTTGCAAAGCAACAGAGAGCCATTGAGAGAAACACATGGCTAAGAAAAACAGATTTTTTTTCCCCTGTTTCAAAATACTACTTAAAATCAGTGTTCTCCGGGAAAGAAAAAAATCAATACAGCAGCAAGAAAAATAAAAGTACAAACTGCTGGCACGCATAAGTCGCTGATACAGCCAATACCTTTCCGCACGGCCAGAATCTCTGGGAACGTGCATCCTTTGTTTAAAAGGGGGGACTCAAGGAAACATCCCCTGAGTTAGGTTTTCCCTGAATTCCCCTTAAGGGACAAAACTCGACCATTGAACTTTTACAGAATTTACCATCATTCTTGTGTTACCCTAGGAAACGTATAAGGAGAGGGTTGGCACACGTGCTTGCTTCTTCTGGAATTCTAGCCAAAGTCGAGCTGTTAAAATGATGGCGATGTGACCCATCTTTTCCGAATTCTCAAGCGGTACTCGTGAAGGAAGACCAAGCAATGAGGCCTCTTGAGTGGGGGACCACCCTGTCCTCCCCAAAAGGCACATCTTGCCCCTGAGCCGCACTTACTTCTCTTGGACGAGAGGTGCTTCCTGCAGGGCCGGGGCTGCCCGGGGAGCCAGCGGCACGGCGCAGACCCCTGCCCATGGCAACACCTCGCACGGGGAAGCGATGCCGCCGGGAGCCGCTCGCTGCTGAGCCAGCGGCACGGCGCAGACCCCTGCCCATGGCAACACCTCGCACGGGGAAGCGATGCCGCCGGGAGCCGCTCGCCGCTGCGGGACGCGGCTGAGGGGAGAGGCCGAGGGCAGCGGCCGGAGCGCCGCTGCCGCTGCCCCCGCCCCGGCCCCGCCCCCCCGACATCCGGGTCCCCGCCGGCGCCGCGGCGCCGCCGCCCGCTCCGCGTCCCGGGGAGGCGGCGGGGCAGGGGAGGGAGGAGGAGGCAGCAGCGAAGATGGCGGCGGCGGTGGGGAGAGCTGGTTCCTTCGGCTCCTCTTCTTCCGGGCTCGGCTCGGCTGCCAGCTTTTCCTCTGCTTCCTCCGCCGCTTCTACGGCCACGGCCAACAACAACAACGCGGAGCTGCGGGCGGGCGATGAGGACGATGGGCAGAACCTCTGGTGAGTGCCCGCCCCGCCCCGCGGACCCGGGCGCGCTGGCCGCCGCCCTCGGGGCGCCTCGGTGCCCTGCGGGGGGCGAGGGGAAGGGGGCTGGATAATGCCCCCGCCCCCGCTGGGGCTCAGTGCCTCTCAGTCACTGAGCTGGGGGGGCACCTCCCCTTGGCAGTGGCAGCTCCTGCCCTGCCCCCCGCCCCTCATGCCGTAGCCCCCCCCATCCCCATGAGATGGCGAGGGTGGGGAGCGGGAGGAAGCGGGAGACTCTTCCTAAGTGCTGTCGTCTTTCCGTGCCAGGTCCTGCATCCTCAGCGAGGTGTCCACGCGCTCCCGCTCTAAGCTGCCTTCGGGGAAGAATGTCCTCCTGCTGGGTGAGGAAAGCATCCCGATCCTGCTGCCATCCACCGCACACAGGCTGGCTTCTGAGCCCTCTCTTGGGTGCCTGAAGCTTCCCTTGTTCAGAGCCCCAAGGGGAGGGGTGGTGATGGGTGGCAAGGCGCTGTCTTAACCCTCTGCTTCCTCCCTTGCATGGCTTTGCTTGATTTTGGAGATTGTCCACAGATGCTTTAGACACGCCCCTCATCGTAGGTACCTCGCCATAATACCCTCACTGTCCTTCCCCCACCCCGGCTCCGTAGGCGGGGATGGCGTGGATGGGAGCTGTTATTGTCTCTCCCCCGTGAGCGTTGGCTTCGGGGGGCGTGCGGCTCCCGAAGCCTCCCTCGCCGGAGCTGGCGGGGCCGCTTGCCGGCGCTTGCGGTGTGTCATACGGACACAAAACCCGCTTCCGTGGCCCGAGCGGCATCAATGACGGTGCTGCCTGCGGGCCGGAGGGCGGGGAGGGCCCGGGGAGGGCCGTACGAGCTCTGCCCTGCCCACTCGCACCCAGCGTGGAGGCACCAGCGGCAGCGCTACCGCCCCGGGATCTGCACCCAGGGCCTTAGTCCAGCCTGGCCCTCGGCAAGGTGAGAGGTACGGAAGGGGACTTTGATAGGACGGTAATGAGACACCCAGCTGCAATTCATGAAGGAAAATGATACGTCAAAATTAAAAACTTCATGGAGGAGAGAGAGAAATGAATGCTCTCAAGTGTATGAATAACTATTAGTATTATTATTCGTGTGGTGTGTTTTTTGTTATTTTGTTTGGGGTTTTTTTTCCCTGAAAGACTATTAAATACTATTACCAGTAGACAACATAATGAGTTCAGGTGTATGGATTTATAACTAGCTGCTGCTTCTGCTCCTTTTGCCAACCTCCCTATCCCCAGAAAGAACTGTGCTAGTATTTGGAAAGAGGGTTAAAATTCAGTAGAGATATTCTTGCAGACTCTGTGAACATTATGATTCTGCGTCATTTTGTGGCTTATATTCTCTTGAGGTTCTTCGAGTTAGGCTTTTCTTTTTTTTTTTTCCCCTCTGTAATCCTAAAGCAATCACTGTGATCCTTTTCTTCCTGTTTTGATAAGCTGAGTGGTTACTTAAAACTTAGAAGGAGACTGAGAAGGAGAAAACTGTTCAGGGATGATCGCATGGTCTTCTGAAGTTCTTACAAGACTTACTACCCTTTAATTTGTTGCTTTGTGTGTTATGTAATTAAGGAGGATATTGAGATTGGAAGTTGCAGTAATATTAAACAAAGGAAATATTTCATAACGATTGACAGCTTTTTATGTGACACTTTGAACCTAAATTGGATGATTGTCCTTGCTGAAGTTGGAAGATTCTTCTTCAAGCTGTGATCCTTGTCAAGAAGATTACACTGTTTGTTTTTCCTCACTCTTTGTAGTCAGGTAATCCTTAGTGCTCAGTAACTGGAGATTTCTTTCTTCAGAGCTAGAAAGGTTATCATAAATTGTTTCCAAATGCTCATTTAGTTTGTGCTGTATAACCTGTGGTATATAAATTTTCTTTCTTACCATTTATGTAGAGCTGATAGAATGGCTTAATGTAATACCCTTTTTCCTTTAATTAACTGTTGCTCTTTTTTTTTTGGAAAATGTACAGATTTATAGAAGAAATTCTAATTCTTGCTTAGAAATTTTGTTTTCTGGAAGGCCTTGATCCAGGAGGTGGTAAAAAAACCCCAAATTTGGCATGTATTTAGGAAAAAGAATATCAGCTCTGAGGACTGGCCAGAGAGGACCATGGCCATGTTTATCATGAGAATGCCTAATCTTTGTTGTTCACTTGGAAGTCGTGATGCTGCTCCTGAAGCACACCATCACAGGGAAAGGAGAGGTCTTATGTATTCTGTGTTGGACAGATTCAGTATGTGAAGTTCTGTCTGTTTGGATTCTTGAGTAACAGTTTCTCTGTTATCAAACATTTCCTCTATGTTCAAGCTTTGTTCATTTAGATAGTTTTGTACTAACTTTTGTTACCAATACAAAGCACTTCTTGTCATGATTGTTTTCAGATTCTTTATACTTTCAGTACTTTTAAGGAAAAGGTTTAAAGCTGACCAGCCTCTTGATGGTTTTCAGTCAGTTTGTGGCAGGCGAATATTTACTGTATAAACAGTCATATTGGTCAAAACTTGCCAGATGAAATATGGTTTATAGTAACAAATGAGTTATTATTTTCAATACAAACTGCATTAAAAAAAAAAATCCCTTAAACCTCCAACTTCTCATGGCCTCAGCCCTGAAAAACCAACTGGAAAAACCCACCATGCAGTATTCTTTTGTTTGCTAGGACAGGTTTTCTAATTTGCCTACAGCATTTTTATTTTTCAAACAGTGCATATAGTTGTATGCCTAGTTGTTCTGGGAACCTGTCTGTGTCTGGCATGCTAATTCTGCTATTTCAGTATTTATTTTTAGCTGTGTTAACATCTCATTTTTAAGAACCTGGAAAGCAGTTGGAGTTATCTAACTAAAAGAGACCGGAATGCCAAATGTTAATCTCTAGATATGGCACATAGTTTTATGAAGTGAAGGTTAACAAATAACGTTGGTAATCTTTTGCTCGAAATCAGTTCAGAATTAGTTGACTTACAGTTTTACTTCTCCAAAGTTGTTTCACTTGCAGACATTTTTTCAATAACTATTTTTCTTTAAAGTTTAAACTCTGATTGGCACCACATGTGGCATGAAAGCTTCTCATCTTTCTGTGCTTGTATGAACAAATAATAAAAGTGCAAGCTTTTCTAAACTTTACTGTAAGTCCCTTATGCTCTGATTCTTAGGTAGTTTTGTCAGAGTGGCCACAGCTACCTCATTTAGCAAACTATACCAGCAGAAAATGTAAAGTGTCCATGCTTTCTTAAGGAAATTGAGTGGTCTCATTGACATTTCTAGCTACTTTTTTGTAGATAGCTGAAGCAGTGTTTTTGTTGGTTTTGCTTTATTTTTTTCTCTTTTTTCTTCTACTCCTGCACTGTCTTTTGCTCACTTGTGTAATAAAGGTTGATCACAGGAGATGGTTTTTGTGATGAGAAAACTGATGCTCATAGTTGGGAGCTCTCATGTTCATTCCCTTTCTGATATTATCAGCAAGTGGTAGAGGGGAGCAGCTGACAACTCACCACTGCAGATTGAATGGAATCCATAGTGCTGTAGAATGTGTGAAGGCTTGAATTCAGAGACCTGAACTAATAATTTCTCCAATAAACTGCTGCATGCATTCAAGCAGTAATGTTCAAAGTCATTCCAGGATGCACCAGAACACACACTTCCAGCTGGCAAGCTAATTAAATAGTTGGTTTTTATCTGGCTTTGTGTTTCATACATTCCTCTGTCTCTGAAGCACAGTATATTCTTTGCCTGAAATTTTAACAATGTCAAGCCATCCAGTGACACTCATATGCCTGACTCTGTAGCTGTATTGCACAGTACTTCTGCTGAATCACTAGTGGGCTTGGGTGTTTGTATGCATTTTATTTGACTTGATGATAAAAGCTTTGAGTTTAATGGGCGGTGAGAGTTCAGCTGCCTCATGTCCACATTTTCTCTTTACCCCAGACATCTCCCTTCCCAGGGCTAGGCCTGTTTGTTTGAATCTCGGAGCTCTGCTCCTGTCCAGTGGCTGTAAGGATGCTTGGTAAGAAGCACAATCCACAGCTAATTTACAGGTGCACTTTTCTGTGTGCACATGTACCATTTTCTGCAATAACAGCCATTCCCAATATATCTTCAAGAGCAGATTTAGCTTGCTGCTTTTTTCTAGTGGACCTGTGTATATGAATAACTTGAAAATTAAGTTTTAATACAGCAAATTTTTGTGAGGCTATAAAATCTGCTTACTTAAATTTGTACTCAAAACTATAACAGTTAGTTTTTCTTTTATTTTTTCCTTTTCAAAAGGCTGACAGCTTGTTATCATTTAATAATTGAAACTAATAAAATACTGCTTGTTCATATTGTCCATATTATTCATCTCAAGTATTTTAAATTCCCTAGTACTGCAGAAGTTAACTCAGAGGGTTTCTTTTTGTCCTCTTCTTGCAACTAATTCACCTTCTGCAGGCAATGAAAGCCTTGCAAATGTAGTCAAATTGTGTTTAGGTCAGCAGAGTTATGCTTCTAAAGTGTCAATTGTTTTGATGGGGCATTGACCTAGATAAAATTCTAATTGCTTGTTTTGTAGCTACATTTTTTTAGAATTAAGTAGTACTTCTTTGTTGTGTCCTTCCTGCTATAATACCCTTCCAAAAATCCAGAATTACAAGGATGCTGTGTAGTAGAAGTCACTTAGAACAGCACAGAAAGTTCTGAAATTCTTGAATTGCATTTATTTTAGTTTGTCTTCTTAGTGTCAGAGGTACTGCTGGTTACTGGATGTATCTCAGAAATAGCTCCAAAGGTGAAGAACAGTGAAAGGAGTTGTGCTTTTGTGTTCTCCAGGCAGGTTAATGGCAGGAGTACCAATAAAGATGTCCCATGGATAGTAACATGGGATTATTCTATTTTGGTATAGTGAACTTGGATAACATACACTAGACAGCTTCCTGCTATGTTAAAGGAGAAGGACTGAGTTTGGAATGGATGCTGTTCATAGTCACTGTAGAATTTTCTGCAATATTTGCCTTTCTCTGACTGTGGGTCTCTCCAAGCACAGGTAACACCATTACTGTTTCCACAGTCAGGCCATGTTCTCTTGTGGTGCAGGACATGGCAAAAGACTTGCTGGAAGAGTTGTCTACATTCTGCTTTTTGTCATGTTCAAAGGCTGAAGTGCAATTAAGGTGCTCCTCAGAAAAGTTATTTAATTTTTCAGTGTCACAAATATACCAAGCGAATAATTTGTGAGGGGAAAGACTTAATCTGGCAGAGTAAAATAAACTTGGAGAAGAAGACAATTTTTATTCAACAAGCAAATGAAATTTAGTGACAAGTTATTTGTAAACTTGTTATGGCCTAGTTATTGTGAACTTCCATGTTGGTTTGAGAGATTGTATGCTCTCATCAGCATAATGAATTTTGTTCTTTAATTCTCTGAAAGCAAACTAAATTTGGCTTAATCTGATTATTTTGGTCTTGTTCTGTAAAAGACTTTCTTCAATTAGTATAGAATGTGTAAACAAGCCTCTTTCACTAATATGCAGCTGTAGAAGAGGCAGTTATTAGCTTGTGACAAGTATTTTATCTTGAAAATAGCTATAGTGCACATGTGCTTGGTTCTAGTAGGAAGAAAATCATTATGTCTCTACACCACTGTGTCAGGATTCAGGCATTCCACATGGTATGGAACAGAGATTGCTCTGGGATTCTGGGAAGGCATCTTAGCCCCATTGAATAACTCATGTTTAGACCTGATGGCTTTGTTCTATCATATTTAAGCAAGATAGATTTTTTTCCTATTAATAAAAATATTCAATATTTTATGCTGCAGATATTGAATGTTCTGAATTTTTCTACCCAGAAGCTGTCTTTTGCATTGTAAAAAGTATAAAGCTGATTCACAAAAGTATGCTTGGGTATGTGGGGCGTGCAGAAGATGTTAATTGGGACCATTACTTCTAGTTTTTTTTGGCGTTGTTTGAACACGACTTTTTAGAGATGAGCTGTAGAATTCCCATATGAAGCTGAATTTTAATTGATGGGTTTAAAATGCAAACAAAGAACTTCTTTCAAGGAAAATCTAGGATTAAAGACTACAAACAAGTAAGGTATCCAAGGTTTTTCAAAGATCTGTTGAAAAAAAAATCACAGTCCTGGATTGAAGAGGGACAGGCTACCAATACTGATGACACAAAAGTATTCACTTCTTGCTTCTTTGCTTTGACATGTTTTAAACACACTGGACAGTTTACAATGGAGAAACAATTTAAACAGACAGTCAAAGCTCATGTCTGTCCTGGAGATAACACATTGATTGCTCCTCCATGTACAGATTTCTGTGACAAGTAAGAAATGTCTTGTTATAGGACCAGTGAAATTCTATTTCTGTTTTCATTTGCTAAACTGAAAGAATTGTTGAAATAGCATGAGTAGTAAATATTTTGAATTTGAAAATGTTAATTGAAAGTTTGAAGAAGTTCTGTAACAGAGAGCCTAAGTCCTCCCTAATGTAAGGCTGAACAGTTGGTGTAGCAGGACATAGATAAGTGCCTGTGTTTGCCGGTACTCACAGAAGGACATTGATTCACCTCACTGCCCATCCTTCCTGTCTGGAGGGACCACTCTGCTAAATTCTGTATTGTGGCAGAACATTTAGTGATACTTGATTTCCTGCTCAGCAAACATGCTTTTTGCCTGGAGTAGTGAGAAGGGAGGAGGCTGGGAAGGGTTTCTATTGTTATAGTTTCCTGTATGTTTGAGGGCAGTAGCAAGAAGGATGTTTTCAAAATCTGTTTTGTGAACTGAGTAGCACCTTGGACAGAGGAACTTTCATAACCCCAAACTGGAGCTCATCAGAGGAATGAAGTAGTAGCAATGTGAGGATAAAAAATGTGACAGTGTTTGTTTAGTTGAGTATAAGACTTTCCATTTTGTTAACAAGACAGTGAAATACTGTGTGTAAGCAGATTGGTTTGGCTTTGTTTCAACTGCTTCCTAGCCTGACTTCTGTGCAAAATTAAATCTGTTGTTTTTCTTTTACTTGTATTCAACTTTGCATAGCACCCCTTGCTAGAAGCATCACTTCTGTTTCCTCACTGTTGTATTAATGTGTGAGTGCAGTTTGGTATAATGGAGAAGTATTGTTCTTTAGTATTTACTCTGCAAAAGGAGGCCTTTTTATATTATCTGCAAAAGAAGGACGCAAAATCTACCTGATTTTTATTCTACCTTGAAATGCTATATCAAAAATGCTATGTCAGAAATGTTTTGCTCTGTGACCTTATGTATGGAAGTCAGTTGTTAATGTAATTATCCCACAGTAAAAAATAAAGAAGAAATTACAGGATTTTCCAAAATTCTTAAATGAAGTGGAGGATGACGGTAATTATTCTTGAAGGTGCATAAGGCTCTGTTTTCTCTGTTGCTCCAGTAGCACTTGAAAAAAATTGTTTCATAATATTAATAGGCAGTGATGTTTACGCCTAGGGAATATGAAATTTTCCTTTTGTCTGATACTAAGCAGCTTTACTTCTTCATATACTTTAGAGAGAAATAAGAAAGGTAAATATGTTAAATGTGTTAAGGTTTGCTATTTGAAAAGCCAAATGTGAGTATATATGTATTGTGATTGACATTTTTTCTAAACATATATACTTTTATATATGTCTCAGGTAGTAATTAACATTAACTATATTACTATGTTGTGCATTATCAATCAAACCTCCAACAGCTAATAGACTTTAATTCTCTTGGCCCAGACAGTTATCTTTTCCTCACCTTTATGATCAATTGTTTGGGCAAAAAGGAGGAAGTCCTTGTGTCATAAATGATAGTCCTGTTTTTACTTACTCATGGCTTTTTAAATAATACTGACCCTAATTTGGCTTAAATATATCAAGAACTCTGCATCTCCTATGGGGTAGGGCACATTTAGCTAGGCAGCTATGTTGTACTCTTGCAAGTGGGTCATCCTGTTTGTAAACTAGTTGGTTTATGTATTACTAACTTCAGACTTCACTGATGCATCATTCTGGCTTTCCCTCATGAAAGATGAGTGCTGTTCTCTTCATGCAGTAACTTGTACAGCACTGTTATGTGTGTCAGTGATCCACCTGCCTGATCTTGATGTTTTGAAATGGGCGAGTATTTGCCAAGGACAAGAGAATAGTCAGGCTTCCTCATGGAACAGATTAAATTCAAGTTCTTGGAAGGAACTGATGGAAGGCTGAAATAACTGCTGTGTGTGCATATGTGTCCAGAGGTACTAATTTTACATCAAATCAATTTGTCTTGTGCTGTACTGATAAAATTTCGTTCAGCGTAGAAGGGTAAATAAAATTCCAGTTCTTACTTTGCCATAAAGTATTAATTTAACAGTGTTGAATTCCAGTTTATTTTAGGCATTTGGAAATACAGGTTTGGAGAGGAAATTACATAACACAGAGCCATGACAAGTAAGGGGCTTGTGGAAAGTGTATTTCTAATTTGCCTATATTGCTTAGCATAAGCACTCTCTAACAATAGTTGTCTAGATATTAGCATCTGTATAATAAGTATGGTTTAGTTTACTCTGTTTAGGTGCATCTTTTATCAGGTGCAGAGCTTTTTACAACTGTAGATGTTTTTTAGACTTGTTGCAGCTACTTTAACAACTGGTAGATACACACAGGAGATAGTAAAGTTTCCCAAATTCAAGCAAGTTGAAATCTTTATTGTCACCTGTATGGATCAAACTCTAGTATGCAAAAGAACTTAGCTGGAAGTCAGCTGTTCTGAGAAACTCAGAAAGCTCTTAAATGCAACCCCTCATTAAAAGGAATAAGAAATTTTAATTGAAGCTACCAATTCAGAAAGGTAAAATAGCATAATGAATCATACAGACATTATTGGCAAAGTTAAAGCAGCTTCATAATTTGTCAGAGCAGCAGCAAATAAAGTCTTCTCAGTTATTTGTAGATGATAATTTCAAGAAGCTTGGATAAATACAGAGGTGAGGGCAGAGGAGGAATTGTAATTCATCTATGGTGATGAAGCTTGAACTCTTCACTTTTTCATCAGAATTATTTAAAAGATATTCTTACAAGAGGAAAAGCTTGATGTATGACTGGAAAGTAGCACAGATTTCCAATGGTTATTTAAAACTAGCTGTAATTGCACAAGTACATCTTGATTTAATACAGGAGCTCACAAATGAACCATTAAATTGTGGAAAAGTTAAAGGGATACAACTTAATTTTTCATTTGACTTGTCTATACTTAACTAGACTTCAAACTTCAGTTCTGATCTTATTTCTCTCTTTCTCAAAATATATTTCATTTAAAATACGTTCATTCCATTGAGTAAAATCCCCACGGCACTTTAGACTAAGTCTTATGTTTTCCAGTATTAGTGAAATATTCAAATAAAGCTATCCTCTAAATTGAAGAATTAGTGTGGCAGTCTTGGGGATGTTATGTTAAGCAAATTCAAAATCAGTCCATCAAAGTATATTGCTGTTTTTTACAGTGGTTGTAGCTATAGTGTTTTTAATGTAGCCATAGTGACATCTATAAGATCCTGGTCAGTTCTCTTTAAAGGGAAAATGTCATTATGTTTAGCAGTGAAAGTTACTGCCCTCGAACTTTTGTCTTTGTTATGTGATTAAAAGCATATGTTTAGACATGCTCTCTAGGAGAGCATGTCTCTCCTCTATCTGAGAGACTTGGGAAAAAATGTCCTGTTTTAACACAAAATTAATAAAGTGCTTCTTAGGGACCTGGGATTAACCTTAATTTTATAAGCTGTGAGTGAGTTTCAAGAATTTTGTAATGTCTGTTACATACTCATCATTCTGCAAATTAGAGAGAAAAAAACAAACTGGCAAACCCCTGCTTTGTGTCCAAATTCAGCTTGATTACTCTTTTGAGCTGGAAAAAATGCACATGAAGTTTTCCAACTCTGAGACCTAGGACGACAAATGAAGTTTTTCAAGGGTCTCTGTCAGTTGTGGTGTTTACATTGTGCATATGCTGTAAGGTTCAGTGGTTATCCATGCTCCCTTTGGAGGGGAGAAAACAGGAGTGAATGGATCTGGATTGCAGGCTTGTCTCTGTGCTATCCAAATACACACACATGTATTGTAAGGCAGTGAGCTTACTATTTGTCACTTCTTTTCAAGGTCTCTTGAGACCTGTAACAGAGAAAATATTCAAAGAAAACCAATTCATAAAAGCTGAGGTAACAGATTTGCCTTATTCAGTGTGCTGTTTGAAATGAGAGAGTTTTGAACTGGAAGAGGAGCTTACTGTGAATTAAACTGTACTTTAGAAAAATTTAGTTACTACTTAGGTTGTAGTTGAAAGACTGAAATTGTTTGAGGTGTTTAACTACTCCTTAGCATATCCTTTTAAAGATGGGTATAAGAGCCTATTTTGATAGCATGGTTGGTGGCATAATTGCATTGATCAATAAGTAGAAATAATATTTGAAGCTGAAACATGCAGTTAGAACAGATGGATGATTTGGGCAAAACTTGCTGTGTTTCAAAACTCCAATGAGCTCAGTCACCCTGTTGGGATATGGTTTTCTTCTTGCCCCAGGTGGTTTTTAATATGTAACTGTGATTAAAGACTGAGTGGTATTTTACTTCTGTCTCTCCAGGTGAAGATGGAGCAGGTAAAACTAGCTTAATAGGAAAAATTCAAGGAATAGAGGAGTACAAAAAAGGAAGAGGAATGGAGTATTTGTATTTAAATGTGCATGATGAAGACCGAGATGGTGAGTCTGCATTTGTAATATCTTAAACCAGTTTGAAAGCAATGGTTCAGTAGTGTGATATTTGAAATGACAGTGGGATGTTTTTCATTTTTATAGTATGCAGGAACCCAGCTTATGCCAGAAGTGATTTGTATCATAAGGAATTTTGTCTGTGTAATTTCTTCGGTAGATACCAGGAATGACCACTTAAGTGGTAGAGGGGGAGAGGAACCTGTCAAAAGAAAAAGCTAAAAAGAAAAGACCAGGGAAGCAGACTTAGCTGCAACATTCTGAATAGATGTGTGTTCCTCAGGCCTAGAGGAGGAGGTGCCCAGGCTTCTATCTTCCATTTAATTGCTGTGGCAAGTAGTTATCCTGAACCTACAGAGAAACCTTTGTCTTGCTGGCACGCAGTCTGCCAGACTACTGTCATTGACTGATGGATAGGAAATTGTGCACAATGCTAAAGGAGATTTAAAAAACAAAAAAGAAAACCCAAAAACCTGGGTGAAGGTATGGTTAGAAAGGAAAAAGTATGTTTAAGATCCTGTTTAATACCCCAGTACCTGGAGTTATAGGATGTGAATAAGGATATACTGGAAACTTTGGAGAAAAATAGGAACTCTTGTGTATACTATAAAAAAAATCCCAAACATGTTGAAGGAGAACTAGAAGAAGTTGGCCCTTTTTTTTTCTGAAGTCACCTGCTTTACTGACATTCATGTCTGGGTATTGGTCTCAACGATGGCATGGAACCAGATTTAAGAAGGTTGGGAGTTTGCTTTAAATGTCTTCCTCAGAACTTCTGTAACAGGTAATAAAAATTTACCTGAAAGGAAATGTAATTATATGAAGCCAACTAATTTTGAATCAACATCTCTTCTTTTACTGCACAAGTGTTTGTGAATTTGTAGTACTGTGGTATTTTTGGGGGGAAAAACAGTGGGATGGTCTATTTGTATGGTGATTGTCCTTTTGCAAATTGGAAGAGTAAATCTATGAAGTTAAACTCAATCATTAAAAACTTAGAGTTCTTCAGGTTTTTTGAGTGGCTGAGGTACATTCTATACTCTAAGAGTTAGCCAAGCATGTCAGATGGAGTTTTGAAGGGGAAACAACAATCCTTGAGAGCTGAACAGGCCAATGGCTGCAAAAATTGACTGAGTTCACCCAGTTTTTCTCTTCAAAGTTGCATCTTGAAGAAAACATTTTTCTACTCAAAAATGGTGAAGAGCTATTTTGAAAATGTTAATGCTTTCTCTGGGTCCTCCCTTTCCGATAATGTATTTAAGATCTTCAGTTATCAGCCATTGAACATGAGGGTTTGAAAGGCAAGGAGCTTGTCTCCCCACAAGCTGCAGATTCCTGTGTCATTATGTATGTTCAATGGACTGATAAAACATCATCTGCTTTCTTCCTTGTATTTTACATGTCCAAAGAGCATTCAGTAGCCATTATGTAGTGGTGTGTTTCACGTAAATCTCATTGAATGTTTTTCCTTTTTTTGTAGACCAAACAAGATGTAATGTATGGATTTTGGATGGTGACCTGTATCACAAAGGTCTTCTTAAATTTGCAATGGAGGCAAGCTCTCTAAAGGACACTCTAGTTATGTTGGTAGTAGACATGTCTAGACCTTGGACTGCACTGGATTCTTTACAAAAATGGGCAAGTGTTGTAAGAGAACATATTGACAAGTTAAAAATTCCTCCTGAAGAAATGAAAGAAATGGAGCAAAAGTGTGAGTATTCTGTAAATACATGAGAATCCATTTAAATATGCTTAATGCTTTCTGCACCATTTAATCTCTCCATTGCAGTCTTTTTCATTCTTTGGAATTGTTATTTAAAATTAGAACTTACCAAGCAAGTCTAGCTTCAGATGAGTCTCAAGTAGCTATGTGAACAGTACTAGTACTTCTTTCTAACAGAATAACAATGTAGGGGGGAAAAATTCAGAATTAACATAGCTGAAATTACACTCTCACTTTTTATGTATTTACCTAGGTACGATTCACCAAGCAAAAAAAAAAAAAGTCTAAGCATTCAGTTTTTCATTTATTTGTCTAAAGGCAGATCACTACATCAGCTTCTTAACTGTTCCTGTAGTTAGCTAGTTAGAGAATGTGGGACGTGTTTTGTGCCTACCAAAAGTGTAAATTTTGAGAGGACTCGTGGCAGCATGGCCACGTCTGGGCCCTTTCCACTTGAAGAGTTTTATTGGAATTATTATTGATGTTAACAGAGCTGTGTGTTTGTTGGTCTGTCAGTGTCTTGTCTTTTTAGTTTTAAACATGCAGAACACAGAGATCTTGCAGGGTTTCTTAAACTGCCTGATGGAACTTGGATTATAGCTCCATATTACTTTTGAGCAGCCCTTTGCAGGTAGTAGAATTTGAGTCTTACCCATTAATTTCTTGGTGAATTACGACAAGGAAGAGATTTGAGAAAGCTGTGTGTTGAGATCAAATAGCATGATTAAACTTTCTTTTTAAGTCTGGAGTTGCACTCTAACTGGTACATTCTTAAGCAATGAGTGCTTATGCTAATTTAGAAATGCAGGTTGTAGCTGTGCTGTGATGAAGTGGAATGTAAGGTGACAGTTGTAGATACTCTGGAATGAGGTATGAGGAATATTAGTTGTTTTGTTTGTACCTTTAAGAGACAAATTCTTCTAAGGGAAGTATCATCCTTGAGAATTGTATCTTCCACAAGAGGTTGTTTAAGTGGGAGTAGCTGAGCTCTCTTGGATGTGTTTTTTGGTTTGGTTTTGGATGATAGTGTATGTGTATTAAACATCCCTCAAACACTTTCAGGATAGGATTTTGCTGGATGAAAGTATGGATACAGGATCTATGATATCAAAGGTGTATAGCTGATAGCTTTGCTTCTTTACAGACTGAGTGAACAGAATAGAGAAACTCTACAGTATCCAGAAAATGTAAGCAATTAAATGAGTCAAGAAAAAAATGCTACTCCGTTTAGTTTTGTCTGGTTTGGTTTTCTGTCATGCGGTCTAATTCTTACAGATGTAAGTCATCTGAACATTGGGTATAACAGAGGCCCTGGACACAATCCAGGTATGGCTGGAAGCTGGTTTTTGTTTTGATCCTGTTGGGAAGTGACTTCATGCATTGCTAGGCGGGCAGGATCTTGACACTGCCAAAAGAAGGGAGGGAATATTGCTTGCCTGACTTTTGGCTACAGGATCCCACTAGATTCTTGTGTCAGGCTCAGAGCTCCTGAGAGCTGATTTAACTTGCTACCAGGACTGAAATCTACTGAGGGTTTGTGTGTGTAGTTTTCTGGAGGCATGCTGTTGTGTTTGTCTTCATTTCTAGCAGCTTAATTCCACTCAAAGACAGACCCTGCGAGGACTAGAACTGATACAGAAAGGCATTTGTGGATACATAGCAGCAGTGTGTGAAGTGTTGAAATAGCTCTTCATCTTCACTGAATTAATCTATATTTAATGAAATTGTGTTTCTGAGGAAGACCTGAGATAGTATTCCACAGTTTTGGAGCTGTGATATACTAAATTAATCCTCCTTTTTACTGCTTTCCCTACTTACATAAAGATTAGTGTGATCACACATTGGGAATTTTAGGAATCCACTGGAGGATTTATGCAATTATCCCAGGACAATTACTATGCAGGAAAGACACTGTAGAGTGACTGGCATATTGTGGTGAGAACTCTGGGTTTCAGATACATCCAGTTAATCTCAGAAGCTCTTTGGACCAGACTTGAATTAGCAGCATTCCCTAAATTAGAGCCTGGGTTGACAGTTTGAGATGATAACCTGTGCATGTGCTTTTTGTTATTGTGAACTCCAAGATCCACAGAAAAATTGAATAATCTTCACCTAATATAATTTTTCCTCTAGGGCATTGAAATAAGTTTTACTCTGGTAATTGCACAGACGCTTCTCTAGGTATGAACTCAGAGGGCTTCAGTCAGTTTAGTGACAGTAGCAGTGGATTAACACAGAAATGAGGATGTTCTGCTGTAGTTCACTGCCCCTGTGCACGATGCAGTTGAGCTGCCTCGCTGCCTGACTTCTTGTGCTGAATCAGGATGTGCTATTCATGGAATAGTAGGCAGTGCTTTGGTTTGGTTTGGTGGAGCCGTGTTTCTGCTGTGTGGAACAGGACATGTGATGTGAAAAATACAGACGTTTTATGCCTCACATCGCATCCCTGAGTGTAGGAATAGTAAGTGACTGTGTAATTAGAGGCTTGGGCATGTGAGGCAGAACATGACAAGGACTTGCAACAAGAATTAGGACAAAGGAAAGTTAGAGTGTAACTTACCCTGCTTGCTACATTTTAAAGTAATATCTGATAATTTTAAAGTATACCAAATGTTTAATGTGCTATTAGGTAATTATAAAGCTAGTTAAAACTAGTGTTTATGTATTCTATTATTTTTTGTTCACACTACTGTTGAGTCACTGTACAGAGAGTGAAGTATGGAAAAAGGGTCTGTAGGTAAAACCTGGTATACAGCAGCAGCTAAGCAGTTTGTATGAGGCTTAATTCTGTTTATTCTGACAAACTGTTCCATTAACTTTACCAAGAAGAATGGAAGGAAAGTTATGTCCTTTAGGAAGCAGATCAAACAGTAATCCTTAGTAGCAACTGCCTAGTGGTTTCACAGTGATAAAAAAAATATGATTTCATGTTGTCCTTATGGGCAGTTTTATCTGATCATGTTCCTCTGGCTGCTGATCCAGCAGATCTCAGACTTGCTAGTTCTCCCTTGTGCTGCACAGAGCCAACAGCTAGCCAGGACTAGGTGCATGCTCCGTTTTTTTCAACACCAAGATGCAGAAGTACTATAAAATCAACAGTGCTAGAAATCAATGGCAGTGGAGATCATTGTTGAAATAATAAAGCAGCTGATGTTTTAATGTAACTTTTTTTACTTTCAGTGGTAAGAGACTTCCAGGAGTATATAGAACCAGGCGAGGATTTTCCAGCTTCTCCACAGAGAAGAAATACTTCATTACAGGAAGACAAAGATGACAGTGTGATTTTACCCCTGGGTGCAGATACACTAACATGTAACTTAGGCATTCCAGTAGTAGTAGTTTGTACAAAGGTTTGTTTCACGTTTTAGGTTTTTGCATATTTTATTGAAGTAACTCTGTCAATTGCTGATTGGGGTGGGAAGCACATGGTTGTTAAGTTATTCTGAATACCTCACTTAAGAACTCCTTAAAAGTGTTTAATATTGAAGGTTGGTTATCTTCTGGAACCCATTATTTAATGTAATTTTGGAATAAGCTTTTCCTTTAGTTCTACCAGTTTTCAAGGACTTGAGAAATACCTCAGACCTGGTTTTACTCACAGAAATGAGCTAGTCAATAAGCAACTAGAATTCCCCTTGATTTTGACAGTCCTCCATATTTTGAAAATAGTGGGTTTTCGTAATATTTCTGATATTTTTCTGAAGATAAACTTCTTTGAGAGTTGTAGTTAGTGAAGCGCTGCTTTTTACCTTTTCTCAATTCTTAGGGTGATTATGTGATCAAACAGATCTGGTTTCTGTTAGATATGTAACCATATTAAAGAAAGCAATGATGTGGTTCTCCTGTGGCTATTTTTTATCTGGTTTTGTTGGGTTTTTTTCCCCCAGTTCCTCAGTTCTCATTGGCATTAAGCATACTGCTTCTGCAGCCTCTGCTGGCCCCCAGGGAAGACATAAACCTTTTGATGCATGTGCTGTTCCTTCTCTGGAAGGCTAACCCTCTCATTTGAGCAGCATTTTTTTTCCCACCTGCTAGTGTCTATCTATTCTTTTTCCCACCCCCACACCTTTTTTCTTTTCCTGCTTCCATATTCCTTGCTTTTGCCTCCCTTTGCAAAGAGCTAGTTAGTAACTGGATTAAAAACACTGTCTTTTAATGCCACAGTGTGTAAAAAACATTGGGTAAAAAATGGTGATATCATTTAGTGGTAAGTTTTCAACAGAGATTTTGAGTGGGGAGGAAGAGTGAATGAAAAGTTCCGGTCACCTGAACTCTCAAGTTATGCTGACTCCATTTACATCCAGTTATATATTACTAAAACCAAAAAGGTTCAATTGTGCTTCTAAACTATCTTAGTATGTTTTTGTTTTCCTCTGCACTACCCCACCCCACTCCATCTCCCTTTCCCCTTGTGAACTGGATGTGTAGTAGCACTGCTATTTTAGCAGATGACTGAAAGCAGTATATTAATTCTGTGTTTATTTTGACAGTGTGATGCCATCAGTGTTCTGGAAAAAGAGCATGACTACAGAGATGAACACTTCGACTTCATTCAGTCACATATCAGACGGTTTTGCTTACAATGTATCCTTTAACACATCACAAAAATTATATAATTACTCGAGTCAATGTTTATATTAATAATTACAAGTTTAAAAGAATATTTGTGTCTGTACTAAAGTAGGATGCAACTGTCTTACTGTAGCTTACAGTCTGCTTCAGCTACCCCTATGGGCAGCATTGAATTAAATTTTTCTGTTTTCTTGTATCGTATTTTTACAGAGCTACTAGAGTTACTAGTATGTTCCCTTACCATTAATTTACTTATTGCCTCCATTTCCGTATTTAGGAAATCAGTTCTCAGAACAGCACATCTTAGCTGACAAGCTTCCTAAAATAACAACAAGATAATTCATTTAAGTATGATCCTGCTCCAAATGAACATAAGGCATGTTATTAATTTTGTCCCAGATATGCAGTCTCCTCCATGTTCAGGAATTCCACAGGATGAGGTTAGAAGGGAAGGAAAGAAGTGTGAATTGCTATAGGCAAGGTCCACTGAATTTCCTTGTATTGGTGCAGAGACAATGCACAGAAGCTGTTGCTGTGCTATTATTATTTTTAAACTTCATTTTGTAACATACTGTCTAGTGTTGTTTAGTCAGATAGACATGCTGAGATCTAGATTTTAGATGCCAGTAACATGTCTACATTGTGTCATCATTTGTGCTGTGGTGAAGGGAAGTTTAAATGCTGTTGGAGGGACAGCAGGTGACAAATCGAAAAAATTGTTCAAGAGCCAGACTTCAGTTGAAATGGCACTTCCTTCAAAGGGCTTCCAAGACCTTATTTTTCACAATGAAATAAGTAGTAACTCTTGTATGTAGCAGAAGAATATAAAATAGTAGGGATTAGCCTCCATGATTGCATATGCCACATACAACTTGAAATTCCATTCTAAATTTCACAGAATAGGAATCAGAGCCCATTATATAAATTTCTTTTAGGATTTGAATTGCAGGCATGTAGAAATAAATTAGGGAATTTGGTATTTTTATAATCCCAAAGTAAAAATTTCTTTTTTTTTTCCTGTGCATAAAATGTGTTAATTTGATACCGAACCATGCTAGAATACTAAGCACTCTCTTGGGTCTCTTGGTAACTGATGCATAGTAAACTTATTTGCCTTCATTTCCTCTAAAAGCAGATCACTGTATAATGTAAGAATTTGTTCCCCTAATTAAAAAAGCCCAGATGGGAAAGTGGAAGATCTTTGGCATTTTTGATGCTGCTAGTGTTAGTGCTGCCGTGATTGCAGGGTGGGATAATGAGAACATATAAGGACATGGCATGAGAATATTTGTTCACTAAAAGCAGAAGACTGTTTTAAAGGCATTGTAGTGAAACCGTTGGTACTGGGGGGCTTTGAAAGTGAGAAGAGCCTTTACTTTACTTGAAAATCAGTAGCTGAGCTGGCCTAAAACAAATGCAGAAAAAAAGAAAGATTGATTTAAATTACTTAATAGTTTATTTCAGAATGAAATGATGGAAGTTACTTGACCTGTTTTGCTTTGGTTTTGTATTCCCTTTCAAAATTCTACAAAGTAGTTGACTCTTTTTTGATAGTGTAAAGGTTACTTCAGTTTCTTTTACTAGCCACTAAACTGAGTTTTCTTTAACATGTTTATTCAGATGGGGCAGCACTTATTTACACTTCAGTAAAAGAAAACAAAAACATTGATTTAGTGTATAAATATATAGTCCAGAAGTTGTACGGCTTTCCTTTCAATGTTCCAGCTGTTGTTGTGGAAAAAGATGCAGTATTTATGTAAGTTATCTGCACTATCATGGGGGTGTGACTACAAAATGTATCTGTGCAGTACTGTAAAGCAGCATTTAGAGCCTTTTTTGGTTTATGCTTTTTAAAGTTCTATGTAACATTCTCATGAGCTGGAATTTGGTGAGGGCCAGTGGATGAAGACTACAAGCACTGCTCCAAAGGGAAATGTTAAGCCCAGAGATTTTCCTCTTCTCTGTTATTTTTAACCAGTCTCTATCTACTTGTTTGTACTGATCAATAACCAGCTTGCATAGGAGAATGGCCACTGTGACAGCTTTGCTGCCTCTCAGTTGTGTGCAGTTCAGGAGTGCATGCAAGAATAGCCTGAAACAGCAATAAAATTTTAAGCTAAATAATCCTTTTTCTAGTCCTGCAGGTTGGGATAATGACAAGAAGATAGGAATATTGCATGAGAACTTCCAGACACTAAAAGCAGATGACAATTTTGAAGATATCATAACAAAACCACCAGTCAGAAAGGTACACTGAGATGTCTTCATTTTACTGCTTTGGTATTTATTTGCCTGCAGTTTTTTTATGTTTCATTGAGACTATGCTTCCAGCTTATCAAAAGTGTGATGTACCATGGAGGGATGGTGTTCTTATTTTGTTCTTAAAGTTGCTCTTTAGTTAACAAAATTAGGATCATTATATGTTTTTGTTCTGTATATCTCTTCTTCAGCTTGCACCTTTTTTTCCTCCACTGTTACACTGTTCAAGACTATAAATACACTTGTGTTGCTTTTAAGGCATATTTGGTATTGAAAAGCCTAAACATGATTTACTGGTTTCTCAGGTTGAGTTTTTTTGGGTTTTTTTTGTTTTTTTTGTTTTTTTTAAGAACATTTAATTTTGCTCTGAATTGTTTATAACTTCATAATACTTTCTGTTTCCTTTAGAGTATTTAAAATAAGAAAGCTTGAGACAGTGTAAAATCAAAAAATAAACATGTGCAAACAGCTTCTACATATATTCAGTGTATTTTCCATTGTACTATCTAACAAAAGGCCTTGACAGAATGACCTGTAAACATATGTGAGGTTGTTGAACAAAATGCCTGCAGCAGTGGACTCCCATGCACTCAGAGGGTATTGAAGGCAATATTTCTATGGCTTTTTTTCTAACAAAGCTAATATTTTGTGACTGAACTTATTTTCAAGTGGGAATTATTTTAATGGAGAAAACTAATAGTATGTCCTTTCTGAACTCTTTAGGTAAAATATCAAGACATTTTAAATAGCTATCCAAGGAAAATACAACTGACAATATTTCCTCTTGCACGATTATAAACTTCAGGCCTGGATTATAAACTTTGATACTGATATTTGCCGTGCTTGCTTCGGCAGAATTTTTTATGAGCTTATTTGGGAGGAGAGTGCTTGCAATTTGATGCATAGAACTGGGATCTGAGATGTCTGTGTCCAGTTCCTGCACCAGTGTGATGCAACACAGGTGAAGAGTCATGTGTGCCATAGTTACCCATAAAGTATTACTGAGGTGAGGCCTCAATAAATTACCAGGGACACAGGCATGATGAAGAGTGTGCGCATCCTTGAATGTGTCTACTGACCCTGAGACCCCTGAATATGCCTTGTAACCATTTACTTAATTCCTTTTTACTGAACAATTAAGTAAACTTTTTAGTGGGTCTTTCTGGGAATGTATCTGTAGCTTTATGCCTGACAGGTCAAAGGAGTTAATGATAATTCTATTTCACTTCTAATTAACTTGGCTTAAATGGAATCATGAGGCAGCAGTCTTAAATATGAAAAACGTGATATGCAGCAATCATAGTATTTTATACATCTACTTCATTATTGAATGTTTGGTCATATTCATCAGCAGATAAAAAAGAAAATACCTTTCTTTCTTTCTTTTAGTCAAATTTATGGTCATGTTTTTGTATTGCAGTTTGTTCATGAAAAAGAAATTGTAGCAGAGGATGACCAAGTGTTTCTTATGAAACAGCAGGTAATTTTCTGTCTATAAAACAAGGAACAAGAGTTTAATTTAACAACATTCCCAATACAAATTTGGGGTTGTATTCTTAGTCCATGTAATATCTAACACTTCATGTGTATGTTTGGTTTTTTGCAGTCACAGTTGGCTAAACAACCACCTACTGCTGCAGGAAGGCCAGTGGTTAGTAACAAAAATTTTAAATTTTAAATATCATCACATGAAAATCATTAGCTTTTATATATTTAGAGGGTTGCTTTTATCTGCACTGCCAAATATTGTTGGATCTCATTGTTTTTAATACACAGTATTTAAAGACTCATAGTGCTCTAAAATTATGACCCTCCACAGTGAGTCATGACAGCTTGTATTGACAAGGGCTAAAGGTCCTGGCTTTCATTTTCATATGTTAGCATGCATTTATGGCCAGAGGCACATGGATTTTCAGGTTTCTCATGGGGATGAAATTAAAATCTTCTCTTGTGCTTTAGTTATACCAAAATTAATAGCTTTAACAATGTTCTATGAGCATGAAAGAACTCGTGCGCAATCAGCAAAATCGAATCCTGCGTCATTTCAGTTCCATGAGATACTACATTTAAAATACAAAAGCTTAGGTGGTGTGAGAAATAACAAAATGCTTCATTTAATCTATTCTTACACTTCAGGTTTGTTGTTCTGTTGTATTTTGGTTCTGTTATTTTTCTTAATAGGATGCCTCACCAAGAGTTCCTGGTGGATCTCCTAGAACACCAAATAGATCTGTAACATCGAATGTTGCCAGTGTTACACCCATCCCCACTGGGTCAAAAAAGATTGATCCCAATATGAAAGGTACCTTTTCTTGTGAGGGCACAAATGCAGCTGGAGAAGCAAAACAATTGCTTTGCCTGCTTGCTTTAATAGGCTTATTTAGATTTATTAACATACTAAATCAGTATTTACTTAGAAAATCTGTGTTGGTTTTGTGTTGTGGTTTTGCTTTCCTTCTTCCCCTTGTAGCTGGAGCTACATCTGAAGGAGTCCTGGCTAACTTCTTCAATAGTCTCCTCAGCAAGAAAACTGGTTCTCCTGGTAGCCCTGGTGGTGTTGGTGGCAGTCCAGGAGGAGGTGGCACCGGAGGTGCTGGCAGCAACTTACCACCATCGGCAAAAAAGTCAGGTATGATTAATGACATTAAAGATCGACTCAATTTTAATTGAGTGATTGATTATTCCTGTTAGCATAGTTTATCAAAAGTATGAATACTACTATATTTAACTGAATGTTTTTTAAATATATATATATAAATATATATATATGCTTTTATATTCTATATGGCTTTTTGCTTTTGTTTTCAAAGCACTTTAGTATTGCCTTTTTGTGGCTTTCAGAGGAGCGAAGAAAAGATCTTCATGTAGTTGTTTAAGCATGAATCGTGTCTGCATGAGTTCCTCGTTTTTTCCCTTTGTTTCCACCATTCCAATGAAATGGCTTATGCCATAAGCCTCTTCCAGCCTTATTTAAATAGGTTAGGACTGTATTTCAAGCTGAATCTTTTTGACAATACTGTCAAAAGTATTAAAATAGTTTTAAATTTTGTTTCACTAGTGTTCTAGCTGTTGTGTGGTGAGCACTTTGAGTTTGGTGACAGCCTGTAAAAATATGTACGTGTTTTCTTTTGACAGCTGTTTATATATGAGATGATTAATAATTTTTATTAATCTAGAAATGTTTAACAGTGACTGTGCTAAAGCTAGATGCAGGATTATACTGGCATTTCTTACTATTCCAATCTAACGTGTTTCTGTATTACTTAAGATCATGTGTACACAGGCACCTTCCCTCCCTGCTTTCCCAGAGGTTAATAATGCTGCACTTAGGGGAGAATGCTGGTCTTTCATTGGTACTTCACATTTCCCACTAACATCTCGTGTAGATTAACCCTGATTTTTTTTCACCTGTGCACACTTCCCTTCTCTAAGTGTAAAACTCAGTGGGCTAAACAAAGTTTGAGTGTTTCCTAATGTGCTGTAGGCAAAGTCAGCAGTGCCACTTTAAACAACATATGGAGATTGTTCAAACAAATGCAGCTGACGCAATGTGAGGCACAGAGAGCACCCACTGAAAAATCCTGTGGGGAGTGGCTGGCAGCAGGTTTGGATGATGCCAAGCAGCACTCCAGAAAAGTGTTCTTTCTGGGGCTGTGGCAGAAACTTCAAGGACAGAATTTAATTATTAAGGAGCAAAACAGTTCTCAGATATGTCCTGCTATGCAACATATGAAGGGTTAGGGTTATAGCAAGTTTAACATCAAAAGGGACTATGTTTTTAAGGAATTACCATAAATACTAACAAATTTCACTTAGATGTGGCCTCTTCACCTTCCTCAGTGTTTGCTGACTTGTATTTAGTGGTATCTGTGGCATTCACTCTTCAAATCTGAAAAGTGTCTGTTAAGACAGTAGTTTGCAATTTGAGAATAACTTTTTCCTCAGCAGCTTTGGGAAATTCCTCTGCTTATTAGTTGGAACGTTGGCTGCTTTGATTCTAATATGGTATTATCTTTTGTTAAATTATTTGAAGAGCAGCAAGGTACATCTGGCCAAAATTACCTTTATGGATAGTGCCTGTTAATTTGCATCTTCAGAAAGGATGCTGGGACACTGCTACAACTGCACATGTGTCAGAACATTCTTTCAGAACAGATGCTGTGCACTCTTGTCGTAGTGTTGGAGTCCTAATCCTGCCACTTCCTTTTCCCATGTTGTCTCCTCCATTCCTGCTATAGGACATAGTGGGACAGAAACCTAGACTGAGGAGTGGGAATTAAAAGGGTGGGGGGAAATGGTGTGTTTTGAGCTTGAATTAGGTTAGAGTGTGGCTGCACAAATGTTTGTGCCATTTCAAGTTAGGGAGGAGATAACTGGGTGAGGAGAGAAAGGGATTTGCCATCTGCAAGTCTGTGTGCACCCATGAGCAGTGGTGTCAGGTTCATGCTGACCAAGTACACAAAACTGACTGCTGGGCTTGGTGAAACCCCTGATTTTTACATTCAGCATTGTTTCAAATACAAATTAGACAGAAAATTGTGTAGAAGTAGTCATAACTGCTAGTCTTAATAGTCTTCTGTACTTCATACTTTAAGTCTTCAGAAATATGAAATGATATGACTTTCTCTCTACTGCTTCTTTTCTGTTTCTTTTGGGTTTTGGCCTTATGCCTTAATTGTGCACCCAAAGCAGGCAGTAACACTTACTAGGATTTGTCTGATTTGAGAATTGAAGGTACCATAGGCTTTTCATAAACATGACTGAATGATACACATTTATTTTGTAGGTCAGAAGCCAGTTTTAACAGATGTTCAGGCAGAATTGGACAGAATTTCACGAAAACCTGAAATGGTCTCTCCTACATCATCTACATCTCCCACAGAAGGTGAAGCGTCTTGAAGACACCAAATAAAACAAATTGTTCAGTTTTCTGGGATAATTCAAACTTGCCTCTGCCTCTTCCTTCAGTGACTGGAACTAAAGAACTGAAATATCTTTCAGAACACAAACCATTGATGTCTTTCTTTTATATGTGTTGCCCAACTTTACAAAAGGGAGCTGTACAGATGGAGAATGGTTATCACATTGTGTAGAAGCACTGCTCACAGTGCAAAAACAGTAATTTTTTTTTTCTGGGTTTTGTTGAAAAGTCAGTGTAATTCTGTAAAATTGCAAGTATGTCCACTTAAGTGATAGGGGTTGCTTAGAGCAAGAAAACTGATACACACCACAGGCACTTAATTTACATTGATTTCCCAATCTGTTAGGTAAGTTTAATACTATCTTAAATAGATTAACCTCTACATGAGAGAACTACTGCTAGTTTTTGAAAGAGAAAAATAATTGCACAAATCTGTAAGCAACAAATTCCAGTTATACTTAAACACTTCATTGGGAATATGGTTAAAAAAAATCTGTTTAATCTCCACTGAAATTTACACTGCATTCAAAAACTCATGCAAAAATTCATTCTGGGTATAAGACTAAATTAGTGGCCCTTTTTTTTTGTTTATTCATCTTTGATTAATTGCAGACACTGAATAAAAGATGTATAAAGAAAAAGCAGAGGTTAAATGTACAGAATATCAGTATCCAGATTTGTCTATATATATATGGCTCAGCCTTAATGTCCCCCACTATGTTTCCCACACTACTTATGGTTTAAAATTGGTCATCAAAACTGTAATCAGTTAATAAAGTATTCTCTGCATTCAAATTTAAATAACTTTCATTGAAGCCATGGTGTTCTTCTTCGTTTACAGTTACATCTAAGGATGTGGTATAAAACATCTTCAAACATGCTTTTATATTTTTACCTCTCAGTGAATAACATCAGTGGCAGATATTTAAAATTCCTTAAAACATTATTTCTGGAAGGAAGGGGATAATTCTGCAGTGTTTGTTCCTAGCTTATCTGACTTGGGTGGTGAAACTAGCTTATCTGACTTGGGTGGTTTGTGCTGCAATGTTTTCAGAGCACACTCATTAGACTAAGGATCCTGCTGCTGGCTGCAGTGTGTTGTCTCAGTAGTAGTTAACCAAGGTTAGGACTTAAGCTTTCAGCACACAAATATTGAACATCACTTTTTCCTCTGTGAAATTTGTGGTTACTTTCAACTTACAGCCTCAGACCAGGAAATGTAAAAGATATATCCTGATCAAATGATTGCCAAGACATTTTAATGAGTTTAGGTTTTCTAGTTTTTTTTTAATCAGTCTTAATTTCTCTGATTTGTTAGAAATCTCTGTATTTTGAATATGGTGGTACTCTTCTTCCCCAGTTCCTGCATTCTGTAGCAGTTCTGGCGAATTCACAGAATGGGTCAGTTTGGGAGGGACCACAGTGGGGTCACCTGGTCCAACCTCCCTGCTCAAGCAGGGCCATCCCAGAGCACATGGCACAGGATTGTGTCCAGACAGTTACAGAATATCTCCAGTGAGGGAGACTCCACAATCTCTCAGAGCAATCTGTTCAGTGCATAGTCACCTGCACAGTAAAGATGTTCTTCCTCACCTTCCAGTGGAGTTTCCTGTGCATCCCTTTCTGGCTGTTGTCTCTTGTCCTATTGCTGGGCACCACCAAGAAGAGCCTGGCTCCATTGGCACCCCCCCTTTAGATACTGGCAGACACTGATGAGGTCCCCCCTCAGCCATCTCTTCTGGAGGCTGAACAGGCCCATCTCTCTCAGCTTTTCCTTGTGAGGGAGATGCTCCCTTCCCTTAATCATCCTTGTTCTCCTCCATGGGACCTGATCCAGGAGCTCCATATCTCTTGTCCTGAGGAGCCCAAAACTGGACACAGCACTCCAGGTGTGGCCTCACTAGGGCTGAGTAGAGGGGCAGGATCACCTCCCTTTACCTGAGTTATCTCCATATTTTCAAATTATCTAAATTTATTTAGGAACAACATTTATCTTGCTGTGCACGTAACTCCCTCAAGTTTAGCACACTTGTTAAAATAGAAGATTGAATTGTGGACTGAGAAGTTTCAGTGGATATTCTTAGCTATGTCTTTAACTGCAGTCCTTAAAATTTTGCTTATGTTGACAATTCAGTAAAGGTGACCCATGGGGAAATGCATGACCTGCTGATGAACAGCTGTATGGAACAAATTGTCTGGAAGAAAAAAATTAGGCTTCTAATTATGGATGCATGGCACACATCAGTATCAGAACAGTTGTCTCTAGGTTCAGTATGAAAACTTGAAACTGAATTTGGAACGTGCTTGAGAGAAAGGATCCTCTGATGATGAAAGCAGGACCTGGTCTCACACAACTGCAGTGGTATGTGTCATTAGGGTGAAACTGTATTTTAAGGGCACCATTTTAAACTGGTGGATACTGTCCATATTTTTGAAAGACAACTCCTGCAGTCTCTAAGTTACTTCGTTTGAGCATCTGTCAGAGCACAAAACCCTTTATGAAGCTGGAAATCTGGCCATATAATGATTAATAGCTATTACACCAGGTGCCCTTATTTGGGGAGGCTGGGGCAGGGGAAAACCTCACAAATGACTCATTATAATTTCACTTCTCAAAACAAATGTCACTTCTCTGTATTTGAAGCTTCTAAATGTGTTTTTCCCTAAGGAAAAACACATAGGTTTGGAGTTTTGTGATTGTTTTGATTTTAAAATTATTACTTATTTTTAATTTATTATTGACACAAAGACTGTCCCTTACCATGCCTTTTCATTCTAAAAGACTAAAGTAGCCTGCTTACCTCCAAATTCTCTTGATGCTACTGTCACTTCCTGTCTGCAGCCTGTTCATGCCGTCTGGGGGGAAAATCTACCACCAAAGGAAAATACCTGAGAATATTTCTGTGTAACCTGATGTCTTTGGCTTCTAGTTTCCCTCTGATGAGACCAAGGCTCCTGGGCTGGTTGGTTTGCCCTCTTGAGCTGCAGTTCCCCCAACTATTGCTTTGGTGAGAGTAGACAATTAAGATGGGATTCACCATAACTATCATGCAAAACTAGTCTCTGTGAAAGACGTCCCTTTCCATAAAAATGCCAGTAAACCCTGCTCCCTGTTCTCCTTCTTTCACCATCAAGTCAAGCACTAAACTAAATAAATTGGGTAAAACATTGAAGCTAATTTGGCAAGAATACTTTCTTGCTCTAGGCTGGGGACGGGTTAGGTTTGGGATTACCCCAATTTTTGAAAGAGTAACATTACAAATTACATTAATTTTACTCTCAATCACCCTTCTGTGCCTTTAGTGCTGTTGGGTACAAAGTTTCAGATTAGCACATAAAATGCAGAAAGCAAAGAGGTGATACAAGAAATACAGGGCACAAGTTTAATAATGATACTTCTAAAGTTCTTTTCAGTATGAACACTGAAAAAAATGCTACAATATAAATCAACTAAATTCCTGTAGACTTTCAGGGCTAGTTCAATGTAGACAAGTTGCTGATTAGATTGAAACTAAACGGTTTCAGGGGAATTTTGTAAATCTTCTCTTCCTCCTTCTCTACCCTGTTCTCATGTCAGTTCTTTTGAGTATACTGGTTCTAATAAAGCTGCTCTGCAAATTTTAAGCTTGACATTTTTGAGTAAATGTCCACTTTATTTCCAGGCAGGTCATATTTTTCAGCTGAAAATGACAAAGCATTTGGAAAGTGTCGGGCTTTCATCTCCAGTGCCATAAGGGATACTTAGTAATAACTTAAAAATGCTAATTCTTCATCTTCAGCTGTTTAAAAATCACACATTCAAGCCTGTTTAATGTGGTGTCACGGTTTGTGAAGTTCAGTTGCAATACTGAGCACAAAAATAGAGCCTTAAGAGCTAAAGAAAGCTCAGCAGATGCAACACATTCAAGTCTTCTCTGAGCTCATTGTTGCAGTACTTGGTATATTCCATTTACTAGCTAATCATCCTGTATTTACTTCATGTAATACATGGGGATAATCTTGAACCAAATATGTTGAGATACCCATGTGAGAATATTAAAATGAAGGAGGGAGTCATGCCTCAGACAGACTGTCTTCAGTGGAGCTCCCTGAATTGTGCAGTAACACATATTTCTTCCTCTTCCTCATCCCTCTTCCAATGAAACTAAGTCTGTCTCTCAGTGGTTTGGGCTTCCAAGCTGCTTTCCCATTTTTCTACTTCCTTCTTCCTTGCCTTCTGGCAAGAAAAGCAAAAAAACCCCATAACTGTATTTATGAAAGTGAGAAAAGAAGAACATGAATTCATGAGGTCAGTGCTGCCAATTCCGAGTGTGAGGGATGCAGGCTTTAGTGTTGCATTGTAACACAGCACACAGAGCGTGCCGAAGAGCCACTGGGATGGCTGAAAACAGCCATGCAGCTGTGGCCTGAAGCCCCTTTTTTGCAGTAGCTGGCATTTACTCAACTGCTTCAAGGAACTCCAGTCACAATTTTTGAAATTATTTCAACATGGGGGCAAGAAGTGGCAACTGTACTACAGCTATACTGTGTACACTGCCATCTCCTCTAGTGAGGGGACTTTCTCTGTTGGTATTTCTTTTTGGTCACTATGGAGGGTGTCTTGGAGGAGATGTAATGAGGGAGAAAACTAGGTCACTCATCACTAATCTGCTTCCACTGATGTCCCTCTCTGTGCCTGGCTGACTGGAGATGTTACCACAGCTCAGCATCTAACCGTGGGGCTGCTTCTCTGCCACCATGTCCTGCCTTTAGCTCTGCTCCTGCCAGTCCAGCAGAGGCTGTGGCAGGGTAAGAAAGACTTCTTTTTCTGGAAAACTGTCAAGTGTAGCACATAACCAAAAGGAAATTAATAGCTGTATAGCTGGAATGGGATTTCCATCACATCACAGTCAGCCAGTTACTGTTATTTGCATTAAACCCTATTGTTACTTACAGTAACTGTTGTTTTAATTCCCCCTTTAAAGGAAAAATACTGTACTGGAAAGTTAGTGTGATAAAAAGGGTAAGAAACACCTGCTGTACCTCTGTGAAAAACAGCATAATGTAATGCTTTAAGTATTTTCAAGATATCAACTCCTATGCTGTTGTCCAGTTTTCATTCCTTCTCTATCACATGACCTTACAGTTCCCTAGCTTTGCTGTAGTTTCGCTTTTCCTTAGCCTCTTATAAAAAAATAAATAAATTGGCCTCAATAAGTTAGGTTTTAAATGGCAAGCTAACCTTTATCATTCAGGCACTGTTGATATGTATTTCCTGGAGAGGCCCTGAATAGGAAAACCAGCTTAAAGACAGTAGAAACTGGAAAGAGATTGCCATCTATTTTATCTTTTGTAGTCTTGTTTTGTGTTTCTGTGGCTCCTTGAAAAGTAGTATGTCCACAAGACAGTTGTCTTCAGTACTAACATCTGTATCCATAATCTAGCAATTCTGCATGAAGGCATTCTAAAGACTCATAATGGAAGGGCTACAAAATAGCCTTAGATGCTACTGAACATCTTAAAAAACTGGACAGCCGCTTCTATC
The DNA here is from genome assembly GCF_031753505.1 of Anomalospiza imberbis. Lineage (NCBI taxonomy): Eukaryota > Metazoa > Chordata > Aves > Passeriformes > Viduidae > Anomalospiza > Anomalospiza imberbis. The sequence continues at coordinate 110,681,243 of NC_089681.1, forward strand.
TTGGTTAAGTCCTGTCTCTGTCAGACCACAGTATAGCCTAGGCACATGCTTTGTGGCTTTGGAGTTCTTCAGCCAGTTGTGAAATATTATGAAGGAAGAAAAGAAAACAAGAAGGAAATTTCCTTCAGAAGAGAGATGCCAGCTTCTGAAATGTAATCTAATTTATAATGTACTAGTGTGAAAAAAGGTAGTGAAGGTACTGGGAACTTATAAGCGGATCCTGACTACAGCAAATGTTCCTGACAACACCTACCTGCTCAGTCCTGTAGTCTGGGATGCTGCCAACAGAGCCATGTTACACTCACCCCAATCCCAGGCAGAAGCTGGGGCACGCCCATGGTGACACCTCATTTGTTTTAGCGGAAACGCCTACGCCTCGGGAATCACAGCGCTTGCCCTACTCATTTGCTTCCCAAGCCAGTTCCTGCAGCCAAACATTGTCTGTGGCAGTGACAGGTCTGTATGATCCTGCCTAGGGACACTGTGGATTCCCATGGTTTGTGTTTTCTTACCAGGAGAAGAAGGCACACGGCCTGCTGGTACACACTCAGCAGGGAGCATGGCCCAGCTGCTTTGGTTCTGCATCTGCCCGGTTAAGGGGGTGTCCTGGCAGAGCTAAAAGTAGCCCCAGCCTCATGGGGCTCTGTAGCACACACATTCCCACTGCACTGTGCAGTTCCCAAAGAGAAGCAGTTCCCAAAGAGAAGTATCCGGACAGCCTGACCTGTTCCCTAAGCAGGGAGTCTGTTCCTATACAGCTAATGTTAAGCAAGCAAATCTCCTCTTTTTCAAACTATAGCAATCTTCCATTTCCTTGAATTTAAACATGTATCATTGAACTTGACTACAAAGGACCATAATAACTCTGTGGGCAATACATCAATAATATAGAAGCAAACATAACACACCTTTGCTTACACATAAAAGGTTCAATCTACTCTTAGTAGGCAACAAAAACTATAGCTTCTTTGAAAAGCTGACCTGGGCAAAGGTATGGGAGATATTAGAGGAGGCTTGGTGATATGTTTTCTCTCATTGACAACAAGGAATTTCTTCAAAGACAATGATTCTTCTCCTGTACTGAGCACTGGTGAGGCCATACCTTGAGTGCTCTGTCCAGTTCTGGGCCTCTCAGTTCAGGAAGGACATTGAGGTGCTGGAACAAGTCCAGAGAAGGGCAGCTGAGCTGGTGAAGGGCCTGGAGCACAAGTCCTATGAGGAACAGCTGAGGGAGCTGGGGTTGTTTAGCCTGGAGAAAAGGAGGTTTGGGGGTGACCTTACTGATATCTAGAACTGCCTGAAAGGAGGTTGTAGCACGATGGGGGTCGGGATCTTCTCTCAGACAACACATGACAGGACAAGAGGACATAGCCTCAAGCAGCAACCAGGGAAGGTTTAGGTTGAACATAAGGAGGAATTTCTTCACAGAAAGAGTGATTAGACACTGGAATGGGCTGCCCAAGGAGGTGACAGAGTCACCGTCCCTGGAGGGGTTTAATGCAAGACTGGACGTGGCACTCAGTGCCACGGTCCGGTTGACACAGGCTGGATTCAATGATCTCAGAGGGTTTTTCCAACCTAATTGATTATGTGAATGTAACCAGGGAAAGCTTTGTCTTAAAACGCTCTTTTGATACCGTAATCTCGTGTGACAAGTGAATACTCGTGTAAACTTCACTTACCAAGCCCCGGTTGGCGAACTGAACCCCGACGGCGCCGGCGCCTGGGGCGGCCCCGCGGTCCGGTCCGGGCCGTCCCTCACGCTGCCGCCCGCGGCCGCCAGGGGGAGCGCTGGCGCAGGCAGCGCCTTTGTCCCACCTGGACCAACAGCCGGTGCAACCACAGCCCCCCGGGGCCCCTCGCCCTTCCCGCTCCCGTCCCGCCCGCCGCCCTTTTGCAGTCGTTTTTCCCAGCTGACAGCCGGCTGCCCGGCCATGGCTGCCCGCGCCGTCTACAACACGACCACGGAACCGGAGGCGTCCCGCCGACTGCCGCTCTTTTTCTTGCGGTCTTTCCCCGATGGCAGCCGGCGGCCCGGCCCGCCCAGGGAGAATGGCTCCGCCTACAACGAGACCACGGAGGCGTCCCGCCGACTGCCGCCCTTTTTCTTTCGTTTTTTTCCAGCTGGGAGCCGGCGGCCCGGCCCGCCCAGGGAGAACGCCTCCGCCTACAACGAGACCAGGGAACCGGAGGCGAAGACGCCCCGCCCGCCGCCCTTTTTCTTTCGTTTTTTTCCAGCTGGCCGCCGGCAGCCCGGCCCGGCCATGGAGAACGGCGCCGTGTACAACGAGACCACGGAACCGGAGGCGAAGGCGCCCCGCCGCCGCCCCTTCGGCTGCACCCTGCGGCACCTGCGGGGATGGCGGCTGGCAGTCAAGGTGTTCCAGACGGTGAGTGCCCTCCTCCCCTCGCCGCGCGGGACGTGCCGGGCCTGGCGCGCAGGGAGCGCCTCTGGCAGGATGGCTGCCCCGGGCCGGGAAGGGACCTACAGTCTCCGGGGGCTGAGCCCGGCGGGGGGGTGTGCCCCGCTCTGGGATGGAAACGAGCGTGTTGTGAGGACCTTCGTCTTTACGACGGTCCCCTGTCGCTTAAAAATTAACTCCTCGGTGATCCGGAACAGGCTGGGGAGATGGCCGCACACAGGCTTCGAGGGAATGGGCTCTGCCGGTCGGAAAGGGCTGGCTCCGCCGGGAAGGTGTCCTGACTCGTGACGTGCCATGGGGTCACTAAAGTTGTGCAGACCTGTAACTCAGATGGAGAGCTGGCGTGGTGCCTTATAAAGCTGTTCAAAGTGGTTTATGGTGGCGAAGTGGTGGGAGTGTTTCTTCCTCATGTCCGAGCTGCAGGAGCAGGTGCTGACATCGGATGGTGCCAGCGTCGTGTGCTGCAGCCGCCGTGGTCCAGCTCCCTGCTGGCCTTAAACACCACCCGCCCCGGCTCAAAATCAGAGGGAAGCCTCGCAGGAAATGTAGTGCTTTCTTCTGAGGTTCGGGTTGGATGAAATCAGGAGGAAGAAGCCTTTGGTTGAACCTCACCATAGGGCAGTAGAACTGGGAAGGGCATTGCTGGGTCATGAGCTCCAGACCTTCCTCTCTTGCTGCTCCTGCAGCCCATTCTAAGCCTGTCAGTCTGTGCTGTCCATGCTAAAATTAAGGAGCCTATTTCTTCCGTGATTTGTGGTAGAAAATTGCACCAGAAACCCGTAATCATGGTGTCCCATTGCATGAGACATCACTTCATGTCAGGTAGCCTGACTTTTTTTCTGCCTTTTATACAAATTGTTGTTTCTGAATCAAGCAGTTGGGCTCCTGGTGCAAGGTCCTGTTCAGTGTTTGGTGACAGGCTCTTCCAAAATGTACCAGTGTGACTGCTGATAAGGATGTGAGGAGCATCACTCTGATGTACTAGCAGGGAATGAGTGAAACCCGTGGTGGTAAAGGGCGGCTGACTGCCAATGTGTGTCAGCCTGCATTTTGCAGCCAACACAGTGTCGTTTTAGTCAGATGTGTCATGCTCACTGGAATTATAGGTGATTTCCAACCCTTTTCTCGTTAACTTCACCATTGCAGAAAAGAGGACATTTGGCTTTTAAGCTTCATCTCACACACAGTCAAAACTTTCAACCAGAAATGTAATATTCTTTAGTGTTCGTAAAGTGGTAACACTGCCAAAAATAAAGTTTTCTAAGAGGGTTTAAAAAAAAATCACACCTAAGAATGCTTTAAATAAATATAATGGAACAAGAACTTTTAATTCATCTACTGGAGATTATTAAAGCAGGATCTGCTGGGTTCTGCTCCCTGACAAGCAGAATGTTTATATAAATAGGTTCATTAACTAAAATAAAATAAGTGATTATGTAGGCAAATTTACTGTTGTACCAAAGACTTAAACTGTTTAATTATTTTAAATTCTTTCTAAGTAGAAAAAAAAAGAAAAAATATCATTATCCTAAACAGGATAAATAGCTGCTTGATCTATTCTTAAATAAGTAGCAGTTTGTGGCCTGAACCCATTAGTCAGTGAGAGGAAAAAGAAAATGGAGTTATAGTTGTTCACCCTCCTAATTTCCAACATTTTTCCCTCCTTTTTTGTAACCTTTATCAAAAGGCTGCAGAGATCTTGAGGTCTGGGTCAAAACACTTTAAACAAGCCCAGGAAAGTCCTGAAGGTGGAAGCCTCCGTCTCTGCAGTAACAAGGTTCCTGTTCTGGGAAAGATTTTTGTAAATGTCAGTGATGGTCATTAACTTCTGGCTTTGTGTTGCAACAGTGGTTGTTACTGGGATTATGACCTGATAATTGCTTGTGTGGACTGCTAAACAGGGTGTTGCAGTCAGAAAGTGGGCTCTGTTCATTGTAGAGGTGATCAAAGGTTTTATAAAACCTTCTGAAATCATCTGCAGAAAACTGGCTTCTAGACCTAAGAAATACTTTCCTTCAGATGAATAATGGCATACACTGTAACCATAGCCAGTTCTTTTGAGCAAATGAAACAAGGAAAATGTCACTGCTAGAAGTCACAAAAGTGAGTGCCAAAAGGATGCTGGGAGGCATGTTATTGCACAGGTTTCTAGGATGTTGTTGTTTTGGTTTTTTAAATTTTTTTAATAGGTGGAATGTTTTTGTTAGTCCATGACTGGTTCAAATTCAGCACAAAGGTAAAGGGCACAGTGTGTATTGTGTCAAGATTGAGGTAGAAACTAATTCTTATCTAAAGCAGGACAAGTTGTCATCAACTATTGTTTAACTTGAGTCAAAATGCCCTAGCTGGAAAGGAAAATTGTAATTCAGGCTTAAAAATCAGCTCCTTTTTGAGCTATTAATGTCCTGTAGCAGCCTGAATTGTGCAGACTTAGTAGTGAATTAATATGTGCACCCTTCTGAACTAGGAGTTCTTGGGCTGTGAATCCCACTGCTGAGCATCTTCACAGGATTGTCGACAAGTTCATTGATCTGCTCTATTTTTGTAGCAATTTGTTTGTTAAATTCTTTTGTAGCAGTTCACTTGTGAAATCTTTTTTATAAAACTGACATTTGTTTAGAAACTTCCAACAGTAATGTCAGTATCAATGAATAATTTCTTGCTAGTAAAAGACAGATGAAGATGTTTAATTTCTGGTGTGCATACAGACAGGACTGATAACAAAATAAAAAAAATCCAAAACAACTGGTTCTCCAACAATGCTTTTGGTGTTTAAAACTTTATTGGTGGTAGTAGGACAACAGAGGAATCCCTTTTTTTCCTGATCGTGATATCAAACAGCAAGTTAAGAAACCCAAGCAGAGCTCTCTGGCATCTTATAAATGTGCTGCTGATACATTAACTTAATCAAAGCACTTACTGAAAGTTCTTCAAGCCAACTTTTTTTTTTTAATTGATGTACTCTATTTTATTTCTCAACTTATTAATAAAAAAAATTGAATGTTGACTTGGACAAGTCCCACACAGGATTCTACTTGGTAAATCTCAATTATTTGACACTGAACCCTTTATAACTGCTCTTTGAGTGGGATTTTTTTCAACTTGTTTGTACACTCAGTGGAGAAGCTTTTTTCAGCTATGTAGATCATATGGCTATCTGGACATATGTTTTCTTTAAGGACAGATTTATTTTCTTTCTGTTCTGTTTCAGCCCAAGTGAAAGTGATGACTTGCTGTTTCCAGTGCTTATAAAATAAGTTTTTATGTACAGTGCTATCTCACAGCTGACCTAGTGAAAAATGTGAAATTGAAAGTCATTGTATGCAGCTATAAGCCCATGTTTAGAAATGTAAAAAAAAAAAAAAAAAAACCCAAACCATAAGAACTGGAAAGTCAGAGTTTAAAACATTCCTGGTCTGACATTGTAGTTCACTGGTTTAGGTGCAAGGGCTGCTGAGAAGTTTGTGTTGCCAGCCACTGTGGGAGAGAAAGGAAGCATGTGGAGGCCTGGTAGTAATACTGATCTTTCCCAGCTCCCATTCTTTCCCTTTCTGAGCTCCTGTTTACTTTATATTGTTGCATTTCCAAAACGTGGTTCTCTGAAGTGCTCTTCTGAGACCTAGCTTAGTAAGGGGAATTTACACTTCCTACTGCTAAATTGTTGTTCTTGTTTTTACTGTGAGAAAACTGAAACCAAAAACTGTTGGTTATTTTCCAAGAACAATTCTGAATCTTAAATTTAGATTATTTCTTTTTAAACAAATAACTGTCAACCTCTTCATTGCCCACATACTCTTATTAAAAATATGATTGTCATTCTCATATCAGTCTCAATTTTATGATCCAGTCTAATTCCTTCTCATGGTTTTGTTCAATTTGGTGAACTCCTTACTACAAAGATCTCTAAAGCTATGCCATGGGATGAAAGAAGTGATGTTATTTATGGGATGAAGGAAACTAGCAAGAAGTGGCCAAAATAAGCAAACAGTTAAATATAGCAATATTCTTTATTGTACAATAAAATAGTAGAGACTCCAGCAGCAGGGATATGGTGACTGTATAGGAAGTAAGTCACATTCTTTTCTCAAAACACACTGTGGCAGGAAGGTGAAGATAAACCTCTGCAAAAATTAAACATTGTCCTACATGGCTTGTACATAGTGTAAGCTTTCAGTTCCTACAAGAGCAGTCAAGCTTCCGTCATTACTGGGTCACAGGCATGTGAGTGTTGGCTTCATGGACTTTCTCTGAAGTTTTATCAAGTGAGGTGAACTTTTAAGGAGGTAGCTGAGTGTGTCAGGGCTGTCCAGTTTCCCCCACTGCCCTGGACGCAAATACATTCAGAACTGAGTGCAGCTGTCTGTGGTAAGCAGCAACATTTTGCAGGATGTGTATTCTCCATTCTGCTTCAAACTGGCAGTTGCACAAACCCACGAAACAGCAATTTTGTCTGTCTAATCAAGAAACCTCTGTTTTGCTGTGTGCTCAGCTTACCTGAGTGTACTTTATGGACCACCTTAACAGCCAAGTGTAAACCATGTCATTGTATAATTATTTCTGTCTGTATGAAAATAGTACAGAACTTCAAACTCTTTGTAGATTGAGAATTTTTGTCACAGCTAGCTTATTAATGTTCGTATCAGAGTTGTCTGTTTGTTGAAGATGTTAGAGACTTGATCCAATTCAAGCATGTTATTTGTTTGCAGATTTTCTCTTTTGTGGCTGTTGTTTGTGAAGAAATTGTGGACCATTGCATCACTTGTAGTGGACTTTACCTCTTTGAATTCACAAGCTGCAGTGCCTTTCTTTTGAGCCTCCTGATTCTGTATGTGTATTGCACTGATTTGTATGAATCACTGGGGGAAGATAAAGTGCAGAAACTGGTAAGAAAACTTTTTTTTTGAAAAACAAACCATTTCTTCTAAGTGCATAAAGTCTGCTGTGGAGTAAAAAGCCTATGCAAAATGAATCTCCTTTTCTTCTCCATGTAAAGGGTAGATTAAAGTATCTTATAGTTTAAAAATGAGCCAGCTTTGAGAGTTTATATTGACATCTTTTTCAAAGCTGGCTACCTGCATGATTTTAGGACTTGTGTGGAAAAGTCTTTCCATTAATGTACATTAGTACATTAATGGTACTAATACTACAGCATAGCCATCGCAGATCTGTACACATATGGAATATAGTTTACTACCAGCATGATGCTTGCAATTAAAAAAAAAATTACCCTATCTGTTTTCCTACTGGGTGTAGACTACCTCCTTTTGGCAATAATCATAACTTGTTACAGTCTATGGCTTTATACTTCAGAAGATCCAGTAGTGGGAGAAAGTTGCTCTGTAAAGTCAGCAGGAGCATTATTCCATCTCACAAGTGTCCCTTCCTATGTGCCTTCAGAACAAACAGTAGTGTCTTTATGTGAGGGTCCAGATAAGGGAGTGTAGTAAAAGGTTTGAATGAGCACATTTACTTACAGTTTTCTGATTTCTTAAATATTTTACATAAGGAATAAAGCTACCACGGTTGTCCTGAGCTTGAATTTGATGATGAAAAAAGGTTAGATGAAATTAATTAAATATTTAAAAAATACAAAAACAGGGCAGACTCCTTTAAATAGCTGATAATGCTATTTAAATAGCTGATAATGTTGAATGTCATTTAGAATACAGTTGTAAAATGTATTTTCTGAAGCTTCCATTAGCATCAAAATATCAAAACATAAATTCATAGGCAGGTTTACTCAGCTGTTGTTATGTTTGTTCTTTTTAGGTAACCTATCTACAGTTAAATTATATATGTTTTTATATATATATTTGCAGAATTTTTGGGCTGTGCCAGTCATAGGTGCCTGTTTTCTGTTAGCATCAATAGTGTTTTCTGCAACCTCCTCTGACTCTGCTGTTGAAAGTGCTGCATGTGTAAGTCTTAAAATGGCAAGATTTACTTTGTATTTATCTGGTATGTTATTTTCTCTGTCCTCTAAACTTCACTCAATTTGCAGAGAAGGAAATGGGCAGGGAATAGAACTCAGTGCATTGTGATGTTTCAGGAGGAATTAGCTATTTCAGATCTTCCAGAAACTTATCACAGGAAATCCAAAGAGCTGGCATTCCTCAGGATAGCTGGAAAGCTCTGTGTGCCCTTGCAGCTCCCCACCTTTTGCATGCTGCCTTGCATTTGTATTATTACCTGTCATCTCTTGCTGTTCAACATTGTCATCTCTTGAAGCTTGCCCAGTTCTCTGATACACTACTTCTGAAATTTCTGGTTTTCCTCAACTGTCCTTTCATAATGTCACCCCCTCACAAAGTCAAGAAATCCTGTCTTTTGCTTTTACAGAGCATATGTGGGCAACACTGACTTGCACAACTGCAATAAGAGCAGCAGTTTCCTCAGTGACAGAAATAGAGCAACAGGGCATTCATCTCCTAGGGAACACTCAGGGCAAGGCACTAAAGGGGCTTTTGGAATGCTGTAGATATCATAATTCCCTAGTCATTTGAATACTTCTTTTGAGTAACCTTGGAATTGTGCACATGTGAGTTTAAAAGATCAAATTCTTGAATGAGAAAAAATTATTTGGAAAAGAAAACAAGATAATTCTGTTCCATGGCAGCATCAGCTATTAGGGATACACAGTTTTGTGTAGTCATCTTACGTGATGTAGATCTATTTAGACCTAACAGTTTGAGCATAAATCAGGTGTCAGCTTTGCTTGTTTTCTGGTACAGAAAAAAAAATCTACTGTGATTTAATACTTATTAATGTCAAATTACTTAGGTCCAAACCAGTTGTGTATAATTTAGGTAGAGTTAGAATAACGCATATGTTTCTTTCCTTGTTTGAGAAAAGCTGCCTTCTCCTTACCACTTCTCATCTTGCCACGACTAGTAACAAAATGTCATTCACAAAATGTCATTTCATTCTCCCTTGCTGACTCAGGCTCTGCAAATCTTCTCTTCCTTCACCTTCTGTGTGTTATTCTTCTTCATTTACTCTCATTAATCAACAGCCCTCTCTTGGATAAATAGTCTGCTATATGCTGTGCTATTTTAGTAACTGATTTTGGCAATGCAACTAATATACTTTTGCTGTTAAACGTTGATTAGAACACAGTATAAGGTTCACACTTGATTAAAAGAATGAAAACTACAAAAACTTCCGCAATGAATGTGCTAGAATTGTGATTTCTGATCTGTGTCTAATTTGAATGGAGCTATCGATTTACGGAGGACTGTAATCTTAATAGTATAAGTGTTATTAATGTATATAAAATGGTACAGTGAATCTTTCCAAACAATGTTAGAATACTATTACTGTTTATGCATGTTAAAATCACATATTTCTGTCCTTTTCACAGGTATTTGGATTTTTTGCAACTTTGGCCTTTGCAGCTGAATTTGGTATAGAGTTCTATCTCAGGCGAAAACAAAACATCAGTGGATGCCCTGAAAATCCTGGTAACACTCCGAGTGCCACAGAAAATCAGCCATTAAATAAACTAAGCTAACTTCCTGAAATGGTTTCTTCTTTTTTAATTTTTCTTCTTTTTTTTTTTTTTTAATTGGAGCCAACTAAAATGAACTTTCAGTGCACTGTAGGTAACAACTTCTGTTTCTTTGTTCTAGTTGATTTTGTACACATTGCTCATCACAAATTTTTATGGATTCTTGGTCAGATAATGGCATATTGAGCATCATGTTCTAAGGTAACTGATCCTGCCACCTGCTGGGGTGACAGGCACTAAAAAACCTTGGGTCTAAGCAGAATAACTTCAGGACAGCAGTGTGCTGATTTGATTTTGACAGATATGACTAATATTAGACTATATGACTAAGATTAATGTCTGAGGCATAAATTCTGAGCTATAACCTAAAGATATTTCCTGGTTAAATGAAGTTTAAGGTTGTGAGTTAAAAATTAGCACAGCAGAATTCATTTTGTACTTCCTGGTCAAACTGAATGCAAAAGGGATACCTAACTGGAATTTAGAGGAATGTTTATCCTTAAGTAAGGGGTTTTGCATTGTTTTTATTACTCCTATGTCTCAGTTCTGTCTGTGGAGATCAGTTTAATGGTATAGTGACTGTAGGGGGTTTATGGGGAAGGTAATGAAAATGGTATATTGAGGAGAGAGTTTGACACCCCATGATTGTCAAAGTTTACACTTGTATGCCAGAATCTTCTTTCAGATGGTTTTGAAAGCTGTAACAGTTGCAGGAAGAAACTTGAAAAGCCAGCAGTGAGAGTAATAAGATAAAGTATTTTACATGAAGCAACCCCAGAAGTAGCAATCTGAGTATCAGTAAGGAAAGAACCTTACAGCACGTTGATACTACCCTGGTGAATATCACTTGCAAGGTTAATACCATATGTGCCTTGTTTATGTATAGATAATGCTAACTTTTGACAGAATGGTTTTGAACCTCACCATTTTCTGTGTTTATAAATATGGCAGTATCTTAAGACTCCTTGCTGCTGACTAGCTCAGTTGGTAAACAGGTAAATAAGCACTTGTCCCCTTGATTTGTTTTGCAAGCAACAGTCTGTAGGACTGCAAGGAACACCACTGATGGGACATGTATTGGACAAGTGACGATTGTGTCAGACCAGATGTTGATGGCTGTAAAAGAAATGAAGTGCTGAAAAAGTATTTTTCTGATGTCTCAGGTAAAAGCAAGACTGCTGTGTCTCTCTTAAGAGGAAAGCCTTCAAAAGCAGAGCAAATTACTGTAAGCCAGGAGATGTTCCAAAATACCAAAGCAAATGAGAAAAAGCTGACAATGTTTGAGTGCTTGAGACGTTTGCCGTGTCTCCCAGGAGTTAACTGCATTTCACCGATATCCCAATCAGAGAAAGTCCCTAACCCTGTAACCTGTTGTGGCAGCATTGAGACCAAACCCTCCAGAAACTGGCTGAGCTGTATTTGGGAAAGGAAGAGGAAGCTGTTTTAAGACAAAGGACTGTAATAGCAAGTCAAAGTTGGTCTTTTTCCCATTGCTGCCACTTTCTGGTGGGTATGATTTTGTGATATTCTCTCTCTCTATGGCCTGAGACTTAAGACTAACACTACACTTGGAGGATGTTAAATTTTGCCAGGTAGAGTGAAGCACCACATTAAAGCCACAGCTTGGTTTTAGAGGAGATACTTTCCTTCATAGAATTTTCTGTGTTGTAAAGAAGAAATGTTCTTTGGACTGGCTTTTATTTCCTTGTATTTATTAGTGTCTGCACTAAAATCTGATTTCAGTCAGTGCTTGCTGTAGCTGTCTCTGATAACTGGGTGGATTAGGGATATTTGGTTTACAAGCTGTGTTACTGGTGATACAGAATATCCATAATGAGAAATATCTCCTCTATGATCTGCAATGTATTACTCTGGGGACCCTGCTGGAATAATTGACATTCCAACAATCTTGTTTTGGTTTCTTTTTATTGCCTGGAGTCCTGCTGATTTTTTTTTCCATATCAAAATGTCTATAGTCTTTAAATCTTCATCTGTAATTGGTAGCTGCAAATATAGTGTAAGAGCAACACTGTGCTGCTAAGTATTTATTAAGCAATGCAGCACCGTGAATGGACTTTTATCTTGAGGTAATTTCTCCTGTTATTTTTCTCAGCCTGAAGATAAGTTAATTGAAGTCTGGGTTTTGGTTGTTTTTTTTCTGTAGGTTTTTCCCCACCTAAGTAATGTGGTACTGATGTCCATTCCTGGAGATACAGAAAGGGATCTGTAAAATCATCTCCTGGCCTTGGCAGTTTACCTGGCCATAGTCTGTCACATAGTAGTTAAATACTAGGAGCAAGTCACAGAATGGTTATAGGTTTAAGGCAGTTGCCTAAAATGTTCCTTCCAAACCCGTTGTTGGCTAACATGCATGATAGTGCTGTTAATCCTTGCACCTCATAAGGTGCTTCTGCTCTGTTTTTAAATAGTTGAGAAGCAGATTTGTGTGTGTGTGTGTGTGTGCTGTTTTCTGCTTCTGTGAGGTTATTTTTTAAACTGTTTTATCAGCTTCCTATATCCTAGCTTTCCTTATCACTCCTAGGTCCTCTGCCCTCCCAGTCTAGGTGGGGGAGAGGCTTCCTTGCTGCAGTGACTGAGCAGACTGGTCTGCAGTCTTGACGTGCTCCTTTGATGCCTCTGGTGTCAGGTGCTGGCTTTAAATGCCTGTCTCTTAATTAGACTGATCCTAGAGAATGCTGTTGGAGCTGGATTAAATGTCTGGTTCTGCAGGAGTTCTGTGTGTATGGCTGGATGCCTCTTACCCCTCGTGCTCTGTCAGCAAAGCCCTTTGCTTGTTTCCCAGCCTACTTCTGATGAAATCAGACATTATTTAAACCACCTCTTTAAATTGCTTTCATTAAGGTGGTTGATTTTGGCTTAAGCAGATTAGGAATTGTTCAGGAGAGTGATAGGAGTTCTGGCAGAAGTGCTGTTAGATAGAACTGCCTCAAATTTCTTCTGTTGGCAATGTGAACATCTCTGTACATCATAACTGGTAGTAAAGCCTGTTGAAAAGAAGCAGCTGGCCCAGTACATCTGTCTGTCTGGGGATTGTCTTCTCCATTCTTCACCACAGTGCTTGGCAGTGGTGTTGGAGCCTGCTCGGACACTCAGCCTTGGTGTTTTCCAGCTGAACCTGTCAAGGTTAAGGCTCTGCAGCCACTTTCAAGGCTTTTTTGCAGTGCCTTGAGAATCAGTGCAGAGGATTTTGCAGGATAGGTGAGGGTTTGTCCAGGCTGGACTGTGAGATTCTGCTCTGAAGATCTGTACTGGGCATTGCTTAGATTGTGAATGTTAATTTTTGTGTTTGATGTTTAGCCCACATTAAAATCACAGTGCTACCAGTGCCCTTTGGTTCTGAGTATGGGAAGGAATTGTGCCTTACTGCCTGTACCCTGTGCTTGAAAATAGCAGGGAAGGGTTGCGGTCTGTTACGGGTGGGTTCTACCTTTGCACCTTCCAACCTGAAAGAGCAGTGAGCAATCTCACACAATTCTCAGAGCTCAGCACAAGATGTATTTGTGCAATGGCTGTCGTGGTGATCCTTGTTCAAATTTGTGCAATAAAATATCAAGCTTTCTACATGGAAGGGAAATTCTTAGTGAAATTTTCAAAGATTCCATAAAATTGTAGCAAATAAATATGCTGATAGTGCCTTTAGTATGGAAGTAATCTCTTTTTTAGTCTAATTCTGTAAACATAAGCAGCTCTCTGGATATTAAATTTTATGCTGGACAGAGCTATATGTCACTTTTAATGCCATTAAGAATTTAAGTGATTTTTAATTATTATTAAAGTGGGATGAGAGTACATGAATGTTATATATATTTCCAGTGTTGCATATATGTTTCCAGTGTTGCATTGAATTTCTATCTAAATAATTTTTAAATGCTTAAATATTTTTTATCATTCTAAACCTGTGATCTTTTTTAATACATTATGTTTTCTTGATCTAAGGAACTTTATAAAATATTTTGTAATCATTTTTTAAAATAAAGGTTTAATAAATAAGTGTTTCTTGGTTTTGCTATGATTTGTCGTTGCTATGTGCTTCTCCCAAAACCAGCCATAGGAAATAACATCATTCTTTTGTTCCTGGTTTGGAGGAAAGAGCTTGCATTGTGTTTGCCTGTTCCTGGGGAAGAGGGTCCAGCTGGCTGGATATTCTCACTAGAAGTTCCCAGGAAAAAAGATCTGATAAGGTCAGTATTGCCCCTGACCACAGGGTCCAGCCTAAGTAGTTCCAATAGCTTTTACATGTGGTCTATAAGTTACTGTGAGAAGCATAATCAGGTGCTGCTTCCTATTGTCTGGATTACATGGAACTGAAAAAATAAAGGGGCAGACTTGCTAAAGAAAGGAGCACAACCTAGCAAAAGGTGCTGAGAGCAGATAATTTATTCTGCTGTAGAAAAACACAGACTTCCTTGGTTGAGGGACAGCCGCTTGATTTTTAAAAAAATTGTTTGGCTGATTGTCAGTGGTAGGGGGTGAGGAAAAGGAAGCAAACCTGCATGTTTCACTTTTTGGCAGGGGAGCACTTTTTTGTTTCATAGTCCTACAGATTACCTATTACCTGGTGGTCATCTTGTACACAGGAGGAGAATGATGCTTCCTTCATTGCTGGCACAGAAACTGGAATGCCACAGTATGCTTTTCTTTATTTTGTAACATGAAAAGATGAAATAATTTTAAAGATTAAATTGTCTCTTTGATGAAATTGCCAGAGATGAGTGTAATTGTAAGGACTCAATAGGGAAAAAGGTCTCAAATGCTTTTAATTACCTAGATGCAAGAAAACAATCAAGGCAAAATGTTGTATTAGAAAGGTATGTCAGTGGTGGATTTTACACCATGAGAATATAATTCAGAAATACTAGATTTAATAATTTGAAGCTTGACCACACAGTTTAAGTCATGTTATTGCTAGAATCATGACAACCCCCTTCTCAGGAGCCTAATCCAAGTTGGTTCACTGTAAGTGACCAGAATGTAGTGCAGCAGGGCAGAATATGGGCTGGTAGCACGCAGCTTTCCTTTGTGAGTGCACAGGCACCACCTGGTCACTCTGTCTGTGCATCCCTCTGTCAAGGCACAGATGTGTTTCCTTGCTTTGGGATGGCTTTTCTCCTTACAGGGAGGAACGGGACCAGCCATCTGCTCTCTCACACAGCTTGCGGTCATGCAGGAGCCAAGCGAGGGTCACTGCCTGGCTGGGCTTTGGGTGTGGCTGCCCCTTGGATTCGGAATGGCTATTCTTAGCCCGCGGAAGGAAGCACAGGGAAGGGCAGAAATGTATTTTGCCTTGTTCCTGCCGTCTGCACAGGAACTTGCCGACAAGCTGCAGGATGGAAGGTTGTCCACAAGAGGGCAAAGATGATCCTGGGATTGAACTGTATTTCCAGTGGGATTGAAGCCCCCCATGTCCCTCTGTTGTCTATGTGGCTATAAATTGAACTGTGCATTTTAGGGATACTCTTTCCATTAACTTTCTTATTTCTCAATATGTAGCTTGAAGTATTTTGGCAATATAATCTCATCAGTATTGTCTCAGGGAGATACTTTGCCTGAGCAGTTTGAAAGGGTTTTACTTGCATTACTTGTGTTTTGTAACCTGCCAATAAATGTTTTTAAAAATTCAAGTCGAGCTTCAGCTGCATGACAGCACCTGCACTTAAAACATTGCACTGCAGTCTTGGAGAACTTTGTGGTCTGTACTATGCTGTGGTTTTCAATGAAAGGTCTGTGGATCACAGGTGGGAGAGGAATGGAGTGGGCCATACCTTGCATTTCCTGGACTCTTAAGAAGTTAAATGAGGGAAGCTTATTATCCAAAAATGCAAATTATGCATGCTGGAAAAAAAAACAGGGCCCACAAACAGAAATGTTGGCAACCATAGCTGTAAAGCGTGCCAGACAGGACTTCTTGCAGTTCCAGTCCTCTCCAGGCATCCCAGTGAAACTTGCTTTGACCAGCCCACGTGCCCTGATCACTTACTCAGTTTGTTTCTTATGACCTATTATCTCTTGGCTGAATTATTGGTGGGAAAATAAACCAGACTTGGATGTTTAGAAGTTGGCAAGTCCTGAGGTGAGAGTCAGGCTTCATCAGGAGGTGACAGCACATTGTTCTGCAGCATGACACATATGCAGCCAGATGGGGACAGCAAATCCCCAGTCAGGTATGCACTGCTTGATGTGCTGCATGGAGGCAGGCACTGTTCTGCAGTGCTAAGCTTGGGGTGTATGTCAGAGCTCTCTTTTTAGTCCTCACTTGGACTTACAGGAAGCATAACATGGTAAGACAAAAAGGATGACAACTTTTCTGTGACCATATGCTCTACCCTTGCTTAGCGACTGGTGCAATGTTGCTCAAAATAATGCAAGCCTGTCTGCACTACAGCCCTCCTTTTAACTACTTCCTTTGCACCAGCTGCTTCTCTCCCAGAAATAGCAGTGCAGACAAGATTCTGAAATCCCTGCTCATGTTGAGGTCCAGGTGAGGAAGGGATGGTTACTTAATTGTTCTGTGGTCTCTGCACTCCACTAACCAAAAGTGTGGAGCTGCTGTCCTGATGTGAGCAGCAAGGCATCCTCAGCAAGGAGGACAGACTCATCAGTCCTATTTTCATTAACACCCATTTTCAGTCTCCTTTGCCTGCCTGCTCAGTTTCAAATGCTTCAGAGCACTGGGTTTTGATACTCACATTGCTAAAGCCCTGCTTCCCATTCCTGTGCCTCAAACCTAAACTAAACCTCCCTATGAGTGCAATTCATAGCAACAAGAGCTTTGGCTACATCTCTGCCTACTAGTTTCTCAAAACAGCTGGGATAAAGAAGCTGTGGAGGCCTTTCTGAGAGGGTACAATACAGCTCTAGAAACAACTGGCTCATTAATGTAAGCCTGTTTTCTGCCTCATCGTCCTTTTGCTCAGAAAGGCTTGTTTTATGAATGAACCAATGTTGTCCTTGACTTGATACAGTTTTTGTTGGTTTTTTTTTTTTTTAATTGTAAACGCTTGTTTCTGGCAATTGTGCATCTCATTTGAGGGTAACAAGGGCATAATTATTCAGCTCTCATGCATCACAAACTGCTGAGCATGAGGTATTAATGGAGTGCTTTGCTGCCACCATAGCTTAATAGCTACAGCTGCAACATTGTGCTCTTGTTTGGCAGGGGTTCATGGAAAAGGGGGATGCAGATCATTAAGCTTTATGTTAAGAGTGATTTATGGATGTAGCAATAACAGTAGACTATGCTAGACAGACAAAGCACTTCTGATGTAAAAGGAGCTGTTACACCAGCAGAGCTGTAATTCATACTAGTGGTGGTACAAAGCCCCCAGCACCAGTCCACCTCATATAACCCCCAATAATCATAATAAAGGAAAGCTGTGTTAGTGTAATTGTGTGTGTGTGCTGGCAGGGGGAGGAGGGGAATCATACCCTACCATCACAGCTGGCTTGCAGATGTAATAGAAGGAAGCTGCAAATGGGTGCTTTTGGCTAGCTACAGGCTTTGAGGTGGTATCAAATCCCTAGCCTGGTCCCTTTCCATCCACCCAGCTACAGCACCAGCTCTGTTATGTGCTGAGATACAAGTGGCACAAGTAAAAAGTGAGTGTTGCCCCAGCAGCACATGGGAAGGTAAAAGCAGTGTCTCCTCAGCTCCACCCTGAGATGTTCTAGCTGAGAGGCCAAGCTGCCCTGGTAGCTGATGGAAGAAGATTCTAGAGAGTGAATCAGAGAGGAAGGGTAAACTCCTGCACTCTGACTCGCTGCTATGATTCACTCTTGCCCTTCTCTTCCCTCATCAGATGTGCAGGGGAGAGTGGCTGAGTATTAAGGCTAGTCCCATGCAAATGGTCTCCAAGATACACTGTCCTTTTTCCCGGGACAATGATATTTACTCTCTTTGAGCTGTAAAAGTAGTGCAGAATGAGTGCTGTCTCTAATTTCCTAGTCTGACCTCATATGCTGAAGGGTTATATGCCTCAAGTCTACACCTATGGAGTCTTCCCCACATTCCAGTTCCTTCTTGTTACAATTCCTCCTGTGCTAAGAGGGCTGTCTGTCTGTGTTCTCTTCCTACACAGGTGCAAACATGTAAGAAAAGAACTAGTGGTTCAGACGTACTTAATTTAGCAATGACTCTCCATGGGGGGAGAATCCCCTCTGCAGGGAGGAATGCCCCACCACCCTGCGTAGCTGCCACGTCATTCACACACATGCCAGCTCTGCCTCAAGAGCTGGTGTGTTCTCCTTGTCTTTCTGCTGAAGGGAGCCCCTTCCCTTCAGCACCCACAGAAACACACAGGTGCTTCCTTCACCCCTACACAGGACTGTTTTTCTACACATACCCACACATGCAAGCACAGAGCACTCAGCCTGCTCCTTTTCTTCTGTGCTATTCCCTCCTTCCCAGGTGCTTGGCTTGCTGCACAGTTGCCTGCCCGCCTTTGCATGGTCCCAGCTGTCTGGAGTCCCCTGGGAGAACGGCTCTGAAGTGACAGATGTGACAGTGCCTCTGTGCACCAGGCAGGGCTGAAATCATTGCAGAGCCAGGCACAGTAACCTGGGGGCTTCGCAGCACCAAATGTTGGCACCAGGACACCTGGGCATTCCTGGGTTACATCACACTGCAGGCAGAACTTCTTGTCACCGTGAGGAGAGCAGGACTGCTGCTCTTTGTCTTAGGCTTTACAGGTTGCAGTTTATTCCTTTCAAGTGGTTGCTTTGTGTCTTGTTATTCTAGGCCTGCAAACATCTACAGAGCACGAAATTAAATTTACACAATCTTGGGCACTCTGAATTCACATCAGTCTAAGCCAGGATTACCAAAAATTAACTTTAATTGAAGCAAATTTATCTATGCCCTAATCATTTTTTTCTGCTTTAAAAGCTCAGGCCTTTATGGCTGGCTAGTGCTCTGAAGGACATACTTCACCCAAACATACGTCTCACTTGAGAGCCAGCGTTTACCCAGTGACAAAACTGCTTTTGAAAATACTGTTGTGCCTTTCTGTAATGCTGTAGTTCAGCAATATGGATAAACCAGGTGCTGCTGGAGGTGGTGTTATGCTCAGGAAGCAATATAAAAATGTTAATCCAAGGAACAGCACTGTTCTGGGCTGTTCCCTCAGGAAATGTAGTGCTGTAGTGACCCCTTGATTTTAGCTCCTTCATCTGCACTTTCTCTTTTAGCTCTGCCCTCGTTTCTCACTATCACCACGCAAGAAGCCAAGGTCCCTCACAGCCTCCTTTTCATGAGCCCTCCCTATCATACTACTGTCCCCTGCAGCACATTACAAGCAGCCACAGTCAAATTGGGCCTTTGACTATTCAGCACTGGAATCTTAAAGCCAAGTTTTCACAGCACTAAGCCAGGACAATGCCAAGGATTTTGGTATCTAAATGCTGCCTCCCTGTAAAACTGAAAGCTCGTCTTGGCAGCCACCTCACCCCTGAGGCAGGTAACTCCTGTGATGCTGCAACTCTTCTAATTATTGTTTTCTTCTTCTTCCCTTGTTTTTTTCTTTTTTCACCCCCCTAACTTTCAGTCTTCCTACCTGTGAAGTGCTGCTTCTGGGCATGGCTAGAGATCTCTGCTTTCACTATTAGCACAGCTAAGGCAGAGGTTTGGTAAAGGGCAAAAAGCAGACAGATGATTTTTTTTTTTGCCAACTGCCCCAAGGCAGAGGGACTGGTTCAGGCACATGATGAAGGTTTGTTTGATCCTTAATAAATTGGCAAGTCATTCACACAGTAGAACAGTGCAGATATGAGATAAGAAGATGAATCATCAGTTAATTAGAAATATGGCCCTTTTTTTCCCCCTATTTTATGCAAGCTTTGTGATAGTGGGAACCCGCTGTTGATGTTGATCAGTCCCTAGTAACAAACACTGATGCGTACTTGCCATATTGGCTGTGAGAAACCAGCGTGCGGACCCAGGGGACCAGCTGAGGCTGATGGACCGGGCTTAGGGACAGGCAGAACAGAAATAAACTCTGGAGTAGCCTGCTGTGGGTAATCAGTGACCTCTAGAAAGGACATCATTCTTTTCCTGTTTTCCAGCTGCTCTTGTGCTGGAAAAAAGTAATTGTTCTTCTCCAGGAGAGGGAGATAACAAGCACTAGTGCCACTTTCTGACTTGCTAGGGTTAGCAGGGTTTAGCAGGGTTAAAAAGCCCTGGGACCAGGGACTGGAACTAAGAGCCACCTGTTCCCAACAGGATGGCCTCCCAAGTGTGCAGCCCTGTGTGTCTGCAGAGGAGCGAAAGGTAAGCCAAGGGCATGGCACTTGCACTTGCTCCAGTGTGAAACTTGAAACAGCCCCAACAGGTGGGTTGCTTAAGAGCACCCTAGAGCTTTGTGGTGAGGGCTCTCTCTGGCCACCTGGGTATAAATCTCTGCAGGCAGAAAGAACAGGATGTGGTCCTCCCTTTCTCTGGTCCACACTTCTCCCTGGCTCACACAACCAGCAGCACCTCCAGGATGCCCAGCAGGGCACAGTGGTACGTAAATCCAGCTTTCCTTGGCTTTCAGATGGCACTCAGTCTAAAAGTAGGTCCATACTTTGCCCAACCTGCAGCGATGGCCAAGGCCCATGGCCAGCACACAGCTTCAGCAGCATCATGTGTCTCCATGCTATCTCTAAGCACAGTGGAGCCCACAGCAATTTTAAGTTAAACAGGGCAGAGCATATGGCAACTTGATGCCACATTCCACAGCCTGTGGTCAGGTCTCATGCATCCCCCCACAGCTTTAGCAGAACAGAAAAATCCCAGACACAGGGTATAAAGCGCAGGCAAGCAGTAAAGAGACTTCTCTGTCACTCCAGGCAGATCTGCCCTTTAATAACCAGCACAGCCATAAACTGTTAATATCTGCCACCCCTTCTGTTAGTGCACAAGGCACTCACATTAGTTCCCCCACTCACAAGCTTTCTATGGATGTTTGCACTTATCTTCCTTCTCTCCTGATCCTTTTTGTCCCAGGAAGTTCCTAGTCCTACTCCATGAAGCATCACTCGACACCCCACCACCAAACACACTTCCTTACAAGTTATCATTATCTGGTGTCCTGCTACCCCCTTTAAACCCCACATAGTGAACTGTTTCCAAACAGTGCAACCAATTCTCAGCAACAGAAAAAGTGTACAAGTTATGGAGGTCACATAGCCTGCAGTGTCTTCATCCAGCACTGTGGTCCTCAAGCTTTTCAAAGCCACTCTTCCTCTTTTTTAAAAGTTTCACTTCCCCTTCTCATTTTCTCAGTTTCTACCTGATAAAAGCACTATTCACTCTCTAGCTTATCTCAAGCCCCCAGAGCTCAAACATGAGGTTTTGTTTTTTTCACAGTATGAAAAAGTTTGTACTACCAATTTTCTTCTCCCAACATTTACATTTTAATTTTTTCAGTAAAAACTGAATCTCAAACTCTGTGTTAGCTCAAAGGATAAGCTACACTCATCTTGGAACTGAAGAGGATTGGACAACTTTTGGGTGGGATAGTTGATACTGGCACATCCAAACACAACAGCAGGGAACAGGTTTTTCTGTGGCTCTCACCTATTGTCCTCCAGTTACAGGATGTATTCTGATATTCCCCTGAGAGAAAGTCATTGCTTTAGTAGAGGAAGGAAAAAAATAACCAGGACAACAGTCTGATTCTCCACATCACCCAAACAACTAACGGAGTTTATTTCTAAAACAGCTGGAATCCCATATTTGACAAAGTTGCAGACAGATGGAGCTTTGAGAACCAGGTTGACACTGAAGAAAACTTAAAACACTTTTGCTGGCAGAGGTACAGCAGAGAGGCGTTGAATTCCCTGCCAGACGGAGCTGTCATTCAACAACCCCCGATGGAGCTGGTGATAACAGAAAATCTGTGCTTTTCTTGGTAGACATGCTTCACAAGGAGGATTTGGGGAAAGCAAGGAAACTTTGGCAGCAGAGATGTCAGTCTTCCAGCCTGAGAGCCTCCTGATTAGGAGCATCTGGTGGGTCTGTGGACCCAGCACTGTCACAATAGCCAAAGCTGCAGGAATATTTTAGCCCTGTCAGTAGGCACAAAAACCAAAAGGGAACTGGTAACTTACATCTCTTGATCTGGTATAAGCAAGTGCACTTACGGCAAAACATTCTTTGGATGACCACAGAACATAGTTCAGAAATTCTTTGGTTGTTAGACTGCATGAAATTCCCCTTGACTTTTTTTTTCTCCATATGGTGACAAGTGACAGAGTGATGTGAGAGGCTGAAAAAAAAGCTGGAGTGCCAGGAGTGGGGGCATGGTTTCAGGGGAAAGTGGAAACAGCCTTTTCTGCAGAGCAAGCTCCCCCAATCCTTAGCAGGTGCTTCTCCCTGCTGGCACTGCAGCGCTGAGGTCTCAGCTGCATCCTCACTCTCTGCAGCAGAACACTGCTTGCCACAGAATTGTCAAGTGGGCTTAATGCTTGTGGGAAGGTTCCTACTGTCAATCTGAGGTGATACCTCAGGAGGTGAAGGAGAAATAACACAGTCTTTTTTTTCTAGGGGAACAGGAGAGGTTGTATCCTTAAACATCTGTCATACTAGTCCAAATTAAAGTCAGAGTGCTGGTTTCCAAAAACTGTAAAGTCAGTCTTGGCAGGAGGACTGGTGATCAAGCACCCCTGTAGCAAAAATTAGACACACACATGTATATATGTGTGTCTGTGAGTACCTTCTTCTGTAGGTATTTTCACTCAAAGTGCCCAGAATGAAGTCTCTTGTCACAAAAGGCCATTTGACTGCTCCTGTGCTGGCAGCGCAAGGAAAGCTGAGCTATCACTGACACTGCTGACAATGGATTCCCAGCTGAGAAGAATTTTTATTCTCTTAAGCCAGAGGGCCTTTGAGCTATGCTCAATTCTGGTTGTTAAACAGAAAAAAATGGCTCATTTCTGACTAAACACAAAACACATCATCTGAAGGTAGGGGGCAGAAGTTGAACATTGTAGAAAAATAAGAAATAGCCAATATGAAATTAGTAACAATATACCTGCCTGTTATATAATTTCTTTGAATAATACCCCGTATTAATATTGAAGCACTTTATCTTGGCGTGAATGTATGTACCTTCATCCACTAAAAACACAATTTTGTGTTTTGAATTGTTTCCTGCTCTGTGTTGGTCTGAACAGGACACTTTTGAAAAGGAATAGCAAAAAGAATCACAGAAACTGTGCACCATGAGGAGGGGGATTCTTACCTCTTCAAGTTATCTACTCAGTTGTTTTCATTTACTTACTCAAAATTTTTGACACTTTAGCAGTTGACCAATTTTCTGTTGCCAGAATTAAAAAATAAATTCTAAGTAAATATACATATATTAGGATGGAAAAAAAAGTGGCAGCAAATAGCAATATATGTTGACCTTCCATGAGGCACAAAAAATTTTCTGAGAGAACTATTAAATTAATTAGCAGTATTGATGCATAATTTCAGACAAATAGAAAAATATATAGGAGGCCAGAAAATGCTTTTTTCTTCAGACTGTCCCTGGTAAACTGTATAAACCCAACTTCTGCTGCACCATCATGCAGTTATCCTGACAGAATAAACCGAGTTCTACTTCACAGCTAGAGATGATAGGAGAAGCACCAAAAGAGGAAGAGAGGCCCATGCTACCTTTTTTCCTGCAAAGAATTCCCAGCTCACCAGAGATGGATTGCAAAAGGAAAGACAAGGGTGCCAAGAAGGCATTGTCTCAGCACTGAAGTTACATATAATTTCATTATGATACCAGGTTGGACAAAACTGAACTGTTCTATCTGTCCAGGCTCTGGGCAGTGTCCCCAGGAGCACAGATTCCAGCTGAGGCAGAGGAAGTGATAATACCACATGTAAGAGAGAGAAAGAAACACATTGCTCCATTCACAATGGGCTTTCCATAAACACTGTTAGATTACAAAGCGAATAATTTATAGCAAATGCACAGAAATTTTCTAAAGAAATGGTCTTACTATGAAAAGGAGAAAAAATAAGACCTCATAAAATATTAAATGTATGTTCTTGGGTGCATATTTTCCTGTATTTGGCAAGGAATTTTTTAAGAATAATCTTTGCTAAAAAGTCATGGAGAAAATCCCTGATTTCATCATGTACTGTTGGGGTTAAGGAGGAAGTGCTTGCAATGATGTTTTCAAGTTGCAGTTCATAATTTTTGATGCTGGCTGAGCTGATGTTAGAAAAAGTCCACAGTTCTGATAGAAAGAGGTAACAAAGGCTTGGGTCAGCTTATCCAGGCACATATTAGTTTGTAACTGTTCCTTTGTTAAATGTATAATCCTTGGAAGTTAAGAATCAGGTAGGAATTTGCAGGATTTCCCTTGTGTAAACAGATGGAGGAAATCAGAAGGAATTTTTCTGTCCCTCTGAAAGGAGAACCAAATGACTGTCCAAATGAGTTTTAAATAACACTTATTGCAAATAGCTGGAAACAGCCACAGCCCAGCTTGAGAGATTGAAGTCGTCTTTCTCCGAAACAAGCAGGTTCTCCATTATAAACTTCTTTGGGTGGGGGGAGGTGGGGGGAGCAAAAAAACTTTGGTTCACAACATTGTTTTGCATAGGAATTCAAGTAGAACTTCCAAAGCTACCAGCTTGTCCAGGCTAGTAACAAAATACCCACGGCTCTCTCCTCAGTAGTGGACACTCCTCTTTGGTATCCTGTTCTGTAAGGCAGACGTCTTGCACAAGTGATGGAGTCACACAGATGCATCTTTGAAAAGGAAGACAGTGTCACTTGTGTTGCCACAAACAAATTCATCCAATTTATTAAGCAACACACTGGAAACCTTTTGGTAAGGGGTGGGGGAGGGAGAAAAGAAAGCATTGCTATGTTTACTATTTGCTAGAAGCAAGTTATTTTGCTCTTGTAGTTATTTGTTAACAGATGTCAGTAGCTGTGACAACGTTTGTGATGACAGAAAATTTGGAATTATTGCTTTTTGAGTAATTCTGAGTCACAACAACCAGGGCATTAATAGATCCTTCCAGGCAGACACAGCCCTGTGCCAGAAAATATAAATATTCATTTTGGGAAGCACTCTGGCAGTTACTAAGCGCGATACTTACTTGTTGACTGTGTGATGCACGAAACTTTGTAGGATGACCACATGCTTATAACACAAAGTATTGTAGCCAGGAACCCGAAAGTCTGGATGAGAAAACAAACCAACCACAAATACTTATGGAGCATTAGATGACACATATTCCATGCATGTATGGACACTTTTGTGTATTCAGCTATACATTTTATGGGATTAACAGACCCAAAAAATAGTGGTTCTTTTTACTCCATTCTGACAAAAGACTAAAAGTCCCAGAAGTTTCTGTAGTATAATAGCAGCTTATGTCCTATCAAAACTGAAAGATAGACTGAGAGTTGTGCACAAGGGGGGAGAAAAAGCTGGACAGCAGCATGGAGTGTCAATTTCTAAACTTCTCACTAGGATTCTGCAACAAAGAAAATATTGTTTCCAGCACCTCTGATTACTGCTCTTTTACTGCTCCATTCAAACAAGTCTTTCCCTGCTGTCTGCCAAATAAACAAGTCAGGTAGGTCTCCTAGTCTGTTTGCACCGTCAGGACTAAGTTTCTGAAAGTAATTCTTTATTCTGGAGGAGTTGTATTTCAGGTCCTGCTGCTGTGAAAATACTGTCACCCACACTTGGAAGTCATGCCTCTCTATGTAAAGCCTTCCAGCCAAGAGAAGCAGAGAGCATCTGCCAGACGTCAGCTCAGAGCCTCAGTGGGTTTTAGCTCAGGAGAAATTATCTTGAACAGGGCTCTGTTCAGGAGCAGGAAGCGTTGAAAGCCGAAAAGAGGAGTGAAATCCTTTAGGTAATTTCCAGCTGATACAACAGTCATTTGTCAGAAGTTAATTGTCTTAATTCTTCACCTAAACACATTAGTTCCTGTGAGTTAAAGCAGAAGCCTTTGGTTTCAACACTCTGGCAGGACAAATACCAACTTTAGTGGTGAGTCCAGCATCTGACAACAAAATATTTTTGTTGGCACTGTGTTACAGAACATTCACTGAAATGAGCTAGAAGGTTGATCATCCAACCAAGACACAAGTAAGGCAGGTCTATAAGAAAACAGAGGTAAAAGTGATAGATTTCCAACGGCCTACTTAATATATATTGCAATATAAAAAGTGTCAAACTTAATAAACACAGTCTTACCGCTCCAGCCACAAGTCCAGTTATATTGTAACTCTTGGATGCTGCTACAATCGATCCAATGAGAAGCAGAATTGTTCCAATTAAGTAATGAAGAAACTCCTGAAAAGACAAGCACAGCATGCATCAGAAGGGAAACATATCTGCAAGGCATTTTGATATGTCTCAGAAAGAAAGTTGGCAGAGATGACTCAAACCCTCAAACTCAGAGGACAAAACATAGTCTAAAAGGGAAAAAAAAGCAAAGCAAAACAAAGCAAAAAACCAAAAACTAAACCCCAGCAATTCACCTTGTGAGTGGATTTTATACCAAATCTCAATTTCTGTTCAATAAAGAACAGTTTGGGTCTACTAATGTTACTGGAATAGGATTTACTTACTGGGTATGGATGCAATCCTTTCAATTCAGCACAGCACATTATTTCATTGCATCAAGTATGCACCTTACTTAAAGAGATGGTTCTGGAGGAAGGAGCCTTAAAGACATATTTCTCTAGCCTATATGAAATGGCATAAGTGGAAAACCAAATGCTCCTACTTCTGATAATCTTAGGAAGTAAGCACTGGATCTACTGCTGCATTTACTAAAAACTTACATCAACCGAGACTGGAAACCACAGGGAAGGGAAGGAAGCAAAGAAAAGCACAGCTGCAGTAAAACATCATGCCATGAGGTTTTCTGAGAGAGGACCAAAGCATCACATTTAAATTCTTCTCTGATATGATAATTATCAATCCAGGAGTCAATTCTACCTTGTTACAAACAGGGGTTATCTGTAGATTTCGATTTTGAATCCTCACAAAGCTTATGACAACCAGTGCAGGTGTTTGCACACTGAGCATGGGCTGTTTCTTGTGCACAGTGGGGTGGGGCAGGTGGATATCTGCTTCCTCTATCTGCATTTCACTACCAGCATGAGCCAAGCAAATACAAAGCAGAGGAGAGGAGAGATTCTGTCTCAAACCAGAAGACAGAATATAGTCCCAAAGGAAATTTTCCGAGGAAAGCCCAGAAGATGATCAGTCTACCATACCAGTTTCATTCTGCTCAGGTGTTAAAAAGAGCTGAGGAGGATTTTTCCTCTAAAGTAGGCTCTGCAACCACAAGTTACTTTCCTAATTTGTAAACTTGTTTCGGGTAATCAAAATCTCAACCCTTGCATTTGCCAGAATAAATTATATGCATAAGGAGGCTTCTCTGACTAGCCTGTGACGCAGCAGGCAAATGGGACATGCCATTGCCTCCTTAGAGACATCAAATAAAGCAGTGTACACAGGCTACTACTTCAGAGGAATCCAAGGGATGGGCAAAGCTGCAACAGAGTCATCAAAGGCCACATTAGGTGGAGAACCAACCCCCGGCAGGGCCGGAGGAGTGCCCCTCTGGAGAAATAACTCCGAAGCTTTAAAAGGTGTCAGCAATGAACAACCTCTTGAACCACTTCAGCTTTACTGGCTGCAAATCACACCCCTGACTGCAATGTAAAGATCCTGCCAAGAAACTCATCCAAATGCTAGCTGTAGTTTCCCAGACTCTCTCAAGTCTTCCTCTTCTGTTCTAAATATACTTAAATGTGACTGAAAATGAGGTTGTTTGTTTTGTAACAGAGCAGCAATGTTCAAGCATCACATCCTATAAAGCTTTCTGAAGCTGAGCAGCCACAAACTTCAGTGCCTTAAACTCTGGAACGTTGAGGAATAATTAAACACACCACCAAAAAAAAAAAAACCAAAAACACAGAAGCAGCCCATGCAGAGGCAAAAATAGCATAGTCCTGTTACAGCAATGCACACATTAAATGCTGCTCTGCAAAACTGTCATTTATTAGCTTACTTCACTCCTTTATTTGAATCCATGCATCTGTACTATCTCTAGATAAATAAGTACATTTAGAAACAGATAGTGGTGGCACACACTTGAAAAAAAGTCTAACAATAGTTTCAGCTAAAAAGAAAAAGAAAATGAATTTTTTTCTCTCTGGTTATAAGTGGATGGATGGACAAACTGTTATCTTAGATCTGTAAATTACTTACATAGCTTCCATTAACTACCACCCAACCACTTCTTGGGTTTAAAAATTCCTCTCTATCTCTCCATTTGGCTTTCCCCACTCCTTTGGTCCTTCTTCAGTGGAACTAACACATGCAAGGGAGGCATGTTCTAAGAGGTTGCTAAAATCCATCATCCCACATTAGGATGCAGAACTCTTCTGCTAGCTGACCTGAGCCAGAGCTACTGAGGAAGTTCAGGTGTCACATTTTTGGTGCTGCCTGTTGGTTCTCTGTTAGGATATGAGAGAAGGATGTGTATGGGAAATGTGGGAATGAGGCAGGAACATCCTGTAGGATATCCCAGGAATGACCAGGCTGCGGCAGTCAGGCTGAGGCTACTGTTTTTTTGTTGTTGTTTAAGTTATCTAAAACCATACCAAAAAGAGGCACATTTGATTTAAATAGCACAGACTTTATTTTGGGACAGGAAGTAGTACATGAATTCTAAAGCTATGATTTGGTACTTTAGCAATCCCTGAGCTGCTATAAATGACCTGAGCTAGGACCCATCTGCTGAAGGCTTGATGATCAGTAGCTTCCTTTTGATTGTCTCTTAATAAAATTATTGCCTTCCACATAGTAAATCTAGATTTATGTCTGTGTAAAGCAGGGCAGAATCAAATCCAAACCAGCTGAAAATCGTACAGTTACACAATCTGCTGAACTGAATACAAGCAACAAAAGGATTTGCATACCAGGTAAAAAAGAATTGAGTGAAAGACAGCCTGTCTTTGTGAGACAGCACGAGGGAATGGACTGAGAAAGTCCCATCAACGCCCAAGAGAGAAGAGGAACCCAGGCTTACCGCGAGTGGCCAGCTAACGCAAGTCAGCTTCCTGTAGACTCTGAAAATGTGCATGATGTAGAAGAACAAAATCATAACCAAGTCGCACATGGTGACAATCTGAAAGAAGCTGTATGCACTGTAATCTGTCCATGGAGAATTGTTTACGCTGATGAATCCAATCAGCAGTGAGATCTGGAAGACAAAAGGCACATTCAAGGTGTTCACTATGGTGCTCTGAAGGTAGCGGAGATGATTTTAAGCACAACAAAATGGCTCTCAGAAACAAAAGACAAATGTCTAATGTAAATGGGGTGGCCCCAACCAAACGGAGGACAAAGCAACATGAGGTTTTATAATTAGCTGATAAATGAACTGAAGCAACCATTAGGACTGGTGATGGCCAGAAGGAAAGCAGCCTAAAGAGCTCAACTTGAAGATGTCTCTATGTACAACAGAAGAGGTCTCAAATAGAGAAATGGAACTGAATGCCTGGAGTTGCACCAGTGACTGAAGCATCTGAACCCCAGAGACTTTCAGGAGTCCACTGGAAGCTGTGAAAATGGAGGTGTGCATGAACACATGCACCTTCCCTTTCATTTAGTGACATTTCTCACATGCACAATCAGAGGACCTGAGCTAACAGTTTTCCTCTTCCTTTTCTGCCACTTTTAGAGCAGAACTATTAGTGGACTGTAAGGCAGTATCAGAGTAAATAATATAAACATTTGGAGGAACTGATTTAATTCACCTCACCCCCAAAACTTTTATAAGTTAACACTGCCACATAAAACTATAAAGCATTATTGCACAACTTCTTTCAGCTGTAGGCTTGCTAAGGACAAAAAACTATTTCCTTTTTTTCTTTAATCTAAAGCTACTAGTTTATTTTACTAATCTGGCTGCTTCCACCAGCCTGGCTAACCTGGGTGATCAAAATAAATCTACTGAGAATATACTAAAATATTTTTTTTATTACAGACTCAGTCAATGCATGCTTTCAGCCACTGTAATTTTTAGTTCATCCAAAGTCAGCCAGAAGCTGTAATGATTCACATTTTAAGCGTTTCTCCTAGACATTAAAAAATTATCTGAGGAAGCCAGCACTTCAAGACTGCACCATCTTTTCCTGCACACTCATCTTCCAAACTCCTAACCAACTGTATTCATTATCAGAATAATTTCCTTAAGATTAAAAGAGAAAAAAAACAACCCCAACGCCCAAACAACATAGCTTAGATTCTCCCTAAGTGTTAGCCAAGTTTCACCTGCTCAGGTCTAAGTATACAGGTTAAATATATGCGTGTACAAGGGCAACCAAAAGGTCTGTATGTAAAAACTTCACAAGGACCTGCCACTTTCATCAAACTCCATCCAAACAGCCACGTCAATGTCTTGACAGTGAACCACCTCAAACTGTTGGCTTCAGAGAAAAAGGTCAGTGCTCCGGATTCTTTCCCAAACAAGTGGCTAAGCTGTTGTCAGACCTGGTCCAGCTCTTTTACTTTTACTGTGGCAGTCCAAGGAGCTGATATTAGCCCTGTAAGTGAGCCCTGCTCTCTGAATTTTAATGTCAGTTAAGCAGAGTCATCTGACTTAGCCACTGAATAATAATAACTTAAATAATAATAAAAATAATTTAACCTGAACAATCAGAAGGAGATTATTTACCCTATAATCTAGGAGAACACTCTAAGTGATGCAAGACACAGCTAGTATTTCCATAATTTAAAACTAAATTCAATGAAATTTTATTCTATAGGAAGACTCAACAAGTCACAGCAAGCACTGAGCCTTGCTCTTGGATAAAGGTGGGATGAGGATAACACTCTCTAACCGCCAAAGGCCAGAAAAAGTTTCCCTTATTTAGGTGTCTTCACAATAATCAGTTCCTAGTTTCAACTACACTGTAAAAATCAAGAAGGAAGTGTTAATTCACAGAAATATTAAATCTGCCCACCGGCTCATTTCATGTGTGAACAATTAACTTTAGCAGTTTTTTTTACAGTGTACAAAGGATAAAGAGGAGGACTAGACTCTTGAAGTACAACCACCATCCAAATAATAAAAAGCACTGGAAAAAAGCCCTTAGTTTAAGCTAGACCCAGTTCTTTCAGTTTCATGGAAGCATAGCAGTATTTTTCTTTTCAGTTAAAAGGTATAAAAAATTGAGAAGCATAAAGAAGAATGTGAGTCATCCAAGGACAGAAAGTACATCTGAGGTGTCACAATCCTCAGAAATAAGAAGATACATGGTACCAAGGAAGAATCCGCTCAACTTCTGACAGGGTAGAACCATGGATTTGAACAAACATGCTTTCCATGTCAACAGTTCTTCATGACTAAAACAATTCCAAATCCAATTAGTAAAGATTCTCCCTTCTTTGATTTTAGATGTGCCTCAGCACACAGATAGGAAGAAACTACTGCATGGCAAGAGAAGTTTCTTTCAAATATTTACTTTCTTAGCATAAATCTTGCAACATGAGATTTCTAAACAGTGTCCTCGGTTCATAGGCACGTGCTTCTGTTTCACAGGACAGGCGCAAAGGGGACCCTCTCAACAACTTTATATAAAGAGGTACCCCATCTGCCACACTATATTGCCTGCAGATACAGTCAGAGTTTAAAACTGACCTGTTGAAAAAAGAATGCAAACAAATACAAGTATTAGAGCCACACAATATCACTTGTTCTTTGAAACTGACAAATATTGAAGTTCCTTCACCAGATACTGGTTTATCATGATATACCAGGTGATGACTATACCTTTTTTCCCCCATGGGATTCTGGTTTCCAGAGAACTGAGTGATAAAGTGATAAATATGTAACTGTCTGGGATACAGATGAACATCTATCTCAGAAGTCAGTTTGTGGCACAGAGAGAGAGAGAAATTAATGGCAAAGCACTGAAGTGATCAAATGTTATGAGTGTTCTTTATACATCTATACTCAGGGGAGCAGGTTTATACACCCTGAAAATAAAAACTGGAGGCACAAAAAAAAAAAAATCCAAGGCACTGCTATTTCCATTTCAATATAGCACTTCACAGGTCATGACAGCAACACAGATGTAACCCATAGCCAGCAAGCCAGTGTGACCACAAGTACAGGTCAAGTGATGGTCAGTCTCATGAGAAGATTTCAGTGGGCTCCACAATATACATCCGGGCTCCAGACCTGCATTACGAAAGGGGCGAGGGACACATTGCAGGGTACTATTATTTAAGTGCTTTCTGGTTTCTGGGAACAAAATAAAGACCATATGCATTAATCAACCCCAAGGAAGGATTTCTGGATTTAAATAAAATTCCATATTTACTCTATTTCATAGAAGTCAATCAGCTTAAATGAACCCATTTCTTGACTCTCCTTTGGACCAGATATTTGAAATGAGTCGTGAAGCATGCTTAGGGACACTGGTATAGATCAGGAACTATCTTGCAGTCAAGGCAATGTGAGTTAAAGTTAATCAGCACTTAGCAGACAGAAAAGACATAACAGAGCCTGCAAGACTTTTACAGAGCCTGCATTCTCTTCCCTACTTGGAGCTGAAGATAAGGTAACCACATTCTCACAATCAGAAGTCCATGGCTGGCTCATGGTCATCATGATGGCCCCCAAGATCCCAAGATCTTCTCTTGAGTACTGCTTTCCAACCTCCAGCCTGTACTGGTGCAGGGGCTTGCCCTCAAATATCTCCAGACACAGGACTTGGCATTTCTCTGTGTGGAACTTGATGAGACTCCTCTCTCCAGACTGCCAAGATCTCCCTCTTTATGGCAGCACACACCCCCTTGGCTCATCAGCCGCTCCTCCCAGGTTTTTCATCACCTACCAACTTTCCAGGAGTACACTCTGCATCATCCAGGTCATTAATGAAGATATGGAACAGTGCCAGTCCCAGTATGGACCCCTGAGGTACACCACTAGTGACTGGCCTCCAAATGGATCTTGCACTACTGATCACAACCCTCTGGGCTGGGTTGTTCAGTTTTAAATCCATCTCACTGCCCTGTCAGCTTGTCTGTGAAGATGTTATGGGAGACTAGAACCTTACCAAGATCAAGGTAAACCACATCCATCACTCTTCCCTTGTCCACCAAGCTAGTCACCTCATTACGGAAAGCAGTAAGGCTGGTCAAGCATCATTTCCCCTTTGTAAATCCATGTTGACTACTCCTGATCACCTTCTTGTCCTTCATGTGTTTGGAAGTGCTTTCTAAAAGGATTTTCTTCATCATCTCCCAAGGGACTGAGGTGAAGCTGACAAATCTGTAATTCTGGATCTTCCTTCCCGCCCATAGATATTACATCATTCTGTTCAGAATAGCACACTTTTCTTTTGTATCTCTCAGGCTAGAGAAGATAGGGAAAGACTGGACAAGAGGGATACATTCTCCTCCCCTGTGCTATAAAACACTTCTGGAAGTGTTCCCTGGAAATGCTGTTTCTTTTTAAAAATCAGCTGGTTTCCTTCTTGTTCTTCTTGTTCCTGTTATTATACTCAGTAAAAAACAAAAAAAATGTGTATCAAGACTTCAAGGAAATTAATCTTCCACTGCAGGAAAATTCAACACCTTCTTAATGAAAGGAGAGGAATCATGCCTTCACATAATGAAGAAATTATATATAGAAGGAAGATCCAACTTCCAATTACTCCTAAGGCAAATGCATACTGGTGAAAAGCCCCATGGCATTAGGTCCAGATGCTGTTGTACTGCTGATTTCAGATGCTTTGAATTCCACCTCTAACTCCCCATGCTCACTCTTGGGTGGCTGTAGTCCTGCAAATGCCATTAGGTTACAGAGAAAGCTTGGCTCCAAACACCCTGTCCACATGCTGAGACCCGGAGCAAGCCAGCCACACAACCCTCAGCCTCTCTGCTGGATGGGTCCTCTTGTGGCTCCCAGTCCTGTCACTGGTCACAGAGGCCACCAGTAACACTGCCCAAGAGCTGCCTGCCCCTCAGGACTAATGGGCTCTCCTGCACGAACACTCGGTGCTGGAGGGCACCAGCACAGAGGGAAAAGCCCAGGCCAAGCCAGCAAGTTCAAAGAAGCTTAACAGAGAATCGCCTGCTCCAAGGAAGGGGCAGGCAGGAGTGCATGCCCACCAGTCCAGAGATTACACGTACAATTTTCTTCACTCGTGCCCTGAGGGTAACTAAGGAAAAGATTTGTTTTGCTCTACATGTACCTACAAGCCAGCTGGAACCACAAAGCATTTTCTGCTCATGTGGTAGAAGATTGTAGTTTATCTGACCACAGAACAATTTTATAACCCAGGAATCAATCTGTGCAAGTGCTTTGTAAGATCTTTTTCTACTGTCCTGCTATAATGGATGTCATAAATAAAGCTCTGGCTTTATTGCCAATACCTAATTCTTCTGTAACATTTGGAGAGAAATAAATTTTCCACAGACACAGCTACCTGCACAAACATAAATCCCACATGATCTCCAAAACTGACAAAAACCTACTCTTAAAGGAAAGCCTAATGTTCTGAGGACGAGAGGCCCATTTCCACAGCAAACACTGACACAAGAAGGAAGAAACTGTAAGACACTGACTCTTGAATCCTGACTCTAGTTTTGTAACCCTGTTTCTGTCTGAACTTCAGTAAATCATGTATTTCACCACTTCAGCTCCTCCAGTCACCAAATGAGGACTAATAAAGACTTCACATGTGTTGTGCTAAAGTTTTGCACCTTTGAAACACTTCAGACATGTAAAATAAAGGCAAAATTTTTGAGGACTGCTAGTAAATGTCTAGGGCAAGATGACTGTTTTCCTTTACAGAGTGAATGAAAATAGATGCCTACTAAAAATACCCCAGCAAGCAAAGAAGCAAAAAAAGACAAGACAAAACCCCCCAAAGCCATACCAAAATACCCACATCCTTTTCCTCCCTGCTTCCCTCTCCAAAAAGCCCAAATGGACAATCAACAGATCACAGATGTAACAGACAAGCAGGTGTGAAAATCATCCAAGGAGGAAGCCACATAACAAGCAAAAGGAGGAAAAGGTTCACTTTCTGAGAGTTGCTTTAAGTTGCTACCTCAGCACACAAGATAAACAAAAATGAGTCCTAGCTCACTGTAAAATGGAAATCGGTATTTATTTCCTGTCTGCCATTTATTTACTTATAACCAACTGTGAGCAGTGATTCAGAAAGCACACCATGCACAAGACATTGCAAATAAACTGTTTTCTAATCTTTACTGCTAGGACTACTTCACTGCTCAGCCTCTTGACCATCCCTCACTGTTCAGTACTGCACATTCTCAGTCACCTCAGTGCAGCAGTTCTTTCACTACTCTGACAGTGACTGTGGAGCACAGGTTGCCCTTTCCCAGTGTGGCTGTGCAAGCTCCTGCACAGCGGTGATGCTCTGGTGTGGGTGTGTCACAAGCTGCCTTCACAGCAGCTCACAGGGGCTGGGCTTCCTGTGATGTTGATAACATATCAGTGCTTCTGCTGCTGCTGAACTGAGCCCACACAGCAACAAGGCTTCCTGCCTCTCTTCTCCCTCCCCTCATCCCAAAGCAGGCTCACAAGTGGGCAAGACATTGGCAATGCCAGCTGGCTCCAGCGGAGCAATGGGATTTTCCAGCCCATATGATGGTGTGTTCAGTGATAAAAGCTCAAGACAAGGAGGTTTCAGGAGGAATATTTTGGGTTATGGCATTTCTCTTCCCAAGCAACCATTACGTATAGAATCACAGACTCACAGGATGTTTTGGGCTGGAAGGGACCTTAAAGGCCATCTATTCCCAGCCTCCTGCCATGGGCAGAGGCACCTTCAACTAGACCACCTATCCAGCCTGGCCTTGAACAGAGGAATGGAAGAATTTACAGCTTTGCTTGTGTGCGCAGCTTTTGCTTTCCTTATAAAACTGTCATTATCTTTATCCATGGGTATTTTTGCCTTCCTTCTATTTTCTTCCCATCCTGCAGGGGAGGGCAGTGAGTGAGAGGCTGGCTGGGTGTTTGGCTGCTGGCTGAGGTTAACTCACTGCATGTGGCCCACCCCTTATCTGGATTTCTAGCTGCTGTGGTAGTACAAAACAATGTTAAAAAACTTCATTGCTGAAAGACACAGACTATGGTTTTTACAAATCCCAAGATGACGTACTGAATTGCCAGGCTGAAACTGCTGTCTGACCATGTAACTTTAAGCTCTGGATAATAGTTTTCTTTCTTTATATAGAAATAAGATGTGAAATGTCAATCTAACTGTGGGAGGAAAGATAACATTAATAAGAAGCAAAATTGCCTCAAGGTGCCCAGTTACAGAGGAACACTATAACTCTTATCTCAAAGTTTCACCATAATACCAGGACATACACATCCTCATGTATAATCCACCCAGCTCTGCGTTATCTTTTAATTTAATTACTTTGACATGCAATGTATAACCACATCCTCATGTTTCTCAGAGTATTTTTTTCTTGACTTTTCCCCTCTACTATATTCTCCCACAAGAAGAGACAACTTTTTGTCTCTGGTGTTTCCTTTCCTTTTTTTTCCTGCTCTTTATTCCCTTTTCCTCTTCTTTCCCTCCATTACATTCCACATTTCTTCTCCTTTTGTATGCCTCATTCTTTCCCATCCAAATCTCCCTCTATACATGGCAATGCACCCCAATTCACTCTTTTAATGTTTCCTAACTATCTTGCCCACTCTCTTGCATCAGGACGTGTATTGAAATTAGCTAACCAAAAATTAGCACCATTCAGGGGAAAAACGTCAGGGGAGAGGATACAGCATAGTGCTACACCTGCACAAACACTGTAGGCAGCAGCACTGGCTCACCAGTTTCCTGTTGGTAATACCTGAAAGTGCTTTTCTTTTTCATCCATTGTACTTGCTGGAGGACTGATGAACCTTTGTATTGCTTTAATGTCCCTCCCCCTGAATCTGAAAAGAGGAGGACCCTGAGAACTATTCGTAAAATTGATAAAACCTGTTTGATTTCCACTATCTTAAAACTTACCCAAGTTTTAATGCAAGCAATTGTACAGAAACTGTGTCTGCAAATTTGGAGCAAGGGACAGCACTGACTTTCATGTAATTTCATCACAGCCTTTTTTTTTTTTTTTTTTAATACAAGAGCTAAATGCTTTTTGTATCTGAACGAAAAAAGTCAAAGTTTCCAGCTTGTGACAACAGCCAAGATAGTAAATGGAATTTTCCATCCCTACAAGAGCCAATCAGGATAACTGTGCCCCGGAGAAATGTCACTGATTACAGCTGTACATTTCCAAATGTTACACCTCAACACAGTGAAGCAACACCCACATATTATTAACTACATATTTCTGGATGGAGTAAAATAATTTTTAACAGCTTCCCAAATCAGAAAGATGAGCAAAACACAGACCAAGGTTACAACTGCAGCTCATTCAAGACTAGTTCAGATAATTTAAGCAGCAATGTTGACTGCTGCTGTAATTGAGATTTCCTTCTTCCAGGGCAGTGTTGGAAATGTGAGCTGTAAGCCCCTGCTAGAAAACGAAGATAAAAGGCACAGTCCATTTGAAACTTCATTAATGACAGATGAAATCAGCTGCCTGCAAGTGCATGGTTCTGTGAAGCAGTCAGTCTTTGGTTGCACAATCATCTCTCAGCCTCTGCGTCTGGGCAGATTTCCTTCTTGTCTGGCTGCTTTGCTAAAATAAGGAGGCTGCCTGGCCTCTGATAAGTCACTTCTCTTGTGCACCACCATCCACAGGCTATTTATTGAAGATAAAAAAGGTGGGAGGGTGAGAAAAGCCAAAATAATCTTATTCAGACCCTCTACAACACAGATAAGAGGACAATCCTAAGTACAAGCAAGTGGTGTTCTATATCTATTAATAAGAAGTTATCTATCTGCTCAGACCCAGGCCTCAGTGGTAGAAAAGGATGTGGGGTAATCCCAGAACCAGCATATGAAGGGCATTATTAAAGAGCCCTTGTTGCAGGGTGTTAGCCATGATCATTAAAAAGGAAATTCTTTGTAATGACTAGCTGCAATTAAGTCCTGCCTGCCACTGATCACAGGGCATGCAGGACTTCAGTCCTGCCCCTGCCAGCTGAACTAGCTCCCTGCCTCAACCCCACAGCTGCCTGCACACACTGAAAGGCACCATAAAATCCTGCATGTTACTTACTGAAAGCTGAGGACTTCATAGTTACATGGCAAACAATATGCTATATTCCCAATCAGGCAGTGAATTAGTGAAAAAAGGAAAAGCTTGTTACCCACAACAACCTCATAATTTTATTTCTTCTTCTTTCCAATTTGTTTAAAGATCAACTTAAATTTAAAACATTCCAACTGTGAAAGCACTATCAGTAAGTTTTTTCAATCTACATAAAAGCTGCACACATGACCCTCAAAGTATTGCAGCAACTGAGTAACATTGCACAAGTGGCATAATGCAAGTTACAAACAATTCCCCAAACACATATTCCACTGCAAAACACTATTAATGGCACAGCTGACTGCTAGCACGTCTGCAAAGGATAGGAACAGAAATTTCAATACAGCAAATGCCCTAGCAAGGTTCCAGCTCTGGGAAACACTGCTGCTTTCCCTCTAACTTTCAAAGAAGTGCCACCTGCAACAACTGGGCAAAGCCAGGAGAACCCTGCACTTTGTAGCTTGTTCATTTATTAATAAGGAATTAATTCTCTTTTTGCAGCAATAAGGTAATATTCAACAGAATACTACCTTATTGCTGCAAAAAAACATGTATGCACATGGCTGCTGCTGTAGTTCACCCCACTGTAGAAGATCATCAATCTTGCATAGTAGGGAGAATCTCTAAATCACATCTCAAAAGACTACAGGAAGTAAAAAACACTGTAAGAGACTTGAATCTCCAGACTCCCTTAGGAGAAACTGGAGTATCTGGTGATAACAGCCAAAAATGAGGGGAATTAGTATAACCAAATCTCTCCAGATTCAAAAATTGCACAGCAAGCTGTGATTGATACTTCTGTCTTCTGCAAGTCAAGCACTTAGAACATCTAGATCCTCCTGGAGAGCCACGTCAGCTGTTCTCTCCATCTGGTAAACCTGAAAGTCAGACAGAAGGACAGGAGAAGACACTCCACAGTGTGAGTAGCTTTGTGAAATGCAGAGCAACTGCACGAGACTGCCCACCTCACTTGCCATACATCCTTCTAGTTGGCTGGGAAGATAAACTGGGTTCCTGCTTGCAGGAAACAGGCAGCTCTGAGACCACCACTCTGAACCACTCTCTGATATATCGTTTGGCATGTTTTATTACTTGCCCATTAAAAAGCCCCAAAGTGAAGTCCCATATTGCCAGTGATACACAATATAGAAAGAGCTTAATCCATACTTGTGAGCTATAGAGCTCTTGTAGATAAATTTCATGGCTGTCTAAAAATGGATCCACCAACCGTGCATGGCAATACCAGTTACAGAGAAGGATCCCATGTTGGCTGGCCAACCAAGCCTGGCTCAGACTGGCTGGCTGCTAGAAGCCCAGGGTACATTGTGTATATTTACAGGCAGCAAAGTTTCCACCATAAGTTTCTGGATATCCAATATGTATCTAGCAGTGCAGAGACAGTTAAAACTACGATAGGAACATACAACACAAAACCCAGTACCCCAGGGCAATGATCATTCTAGTTAAGCTATCCAATTAGATGCATGAAAAAACAAACAGCAATCTCATCTTCCTGGAAGTTGTTTCTGAGATCAAGGGATACCATGTGAGCAGCTCAGTGATGTCTCATGCCTCCACCTGCCAACCCTCTGCGAGCAATCTGCTCACCACTCCCCCTTAGAGATGCTGCTCACAACACAGCCCCTTCTCACTGTCTGAGGCATTTAGTGCTTGACTGATTCAGATCTTCAGTTGACACCTGCCATATCTCTCCCTGCCTCAGAGATCACCACACTGACATCTGGCAGTCACAGACAGCAGTTGAAAAGTTGTTATTTATCATCTCCAGCAAGGGCTTTGCTAAGGCATAGAAATGGAGGCTTGAGCGAGGTCTCCTTGAATAAGAGGAGGACTCGTTTACATTACCAAGTTCACTTAGATGTGCTGGCATATCATGATTTTCATCAGGAAAACACAGGTGAGAGTTCCTGAAAACATTAAGACAATGCCCAGATGAACTGCCATCATTACAGCCTGGCTGCTGGATCAGGGTGGGTCTTTGCACACCAGAGAACAACCTTTTCTAGTGTGAATACTTGATGCTTAGCAAGGTGCCACTGAAGTGAAGGGCAATGGAAGAGGGGGAAAAATTAGAATAGATGAGATTCCCCTATGGCACTGTTGCAGCTGGCAGCTTTCAGGGAGCGCCTGGAGACTGACACGGCTCACCAACAGGCTGGGACAGCACTCCTGTGTCTGCTAGGAAATTGGGTACTCAAGCAAGAGCCAAAAGGCTCAATAAGCCAGCAGGTGAGAAGCAGCAAGTGGGGACTGTGCTTTTCCCAAACAAAGAAAAGAGCTCTTGCAGAGGATGATTACAGACTGGAGGAAAATAGACCAAGTCAGTCTGCAGTCTGCAGCTGCTGATGGTCATCTCATGTTAACAGCATACTTTTTGCCCAGCTGTCAGCACTTGTGTCTTGAACTCATTAGTGGTACCCCTAAAAACAGAAACAAATCAACAAACTGCCAAAAATATTATAAGACAATTCTCCTTGAAGCAGCTTCTCAATTTTGTCATCATCACACTTCCATTTTCCTTCAGGGAAGCTGTGAGCAGAAGAGGAAGCCCCTAAGCATTACAGCTGCTGCTATTGTTGCAGGAACAGCAGCCAGGTTTGTTTTGGCTTTGAAAGCTGCAGATATCTATTCTGGACCAGTCAGGCACATCTGTCTTTGCCATTACATTTGTCAAATAACCATCATCACAGTGCAGGGAGTTGTTTCAGCCACAATGACCCCTTTAAGAATCTCAGTTACACAAAGAAGAGGAAGCTTACAGATGGGTGAAGGGAAATCACAGCAACTTCAGAGTCTGAACTCTGTGTACAGAAAATAGCAATTTCTGGCTGCTGTATACTTTTCATATGACCACAAAACAGGAGGACAAGGCCACAGCACATATGATGTGACAACAGCACAAAGGGGACAGCTCAGCGGCAGGACTGAGTGAACACCTCACAGGGACTCCCCAGGGAGGGCAGTGGAGGAAACACTTACTCATAGAAGGAAACACTGTCTGGCTCTGGGGGACAATACCCCAGTAATGCAGAGCAGGTACCAGAGCCTCAGGGTCAGGTGTGCTTCTCTCACTGATGGCTTCTACTGGATCACAGTGAGACACAACAAATTGTCCCAGCCCCTGCAGTCCTGGAACCCAGTGAAGGATGCTTGACAAGATGCTCTTTGTCATATATAGGCTCTGAGCAGATGGAGACTGAACTTGTAAACAAGGGATCCACTGGTGTCTGTCACTCTGTGGCAGGGGAGGAGGATGTTCAAAGGGGCACCATCTCCAAACAAAGTGAGGACAGGGAACACACTGCTCTTGCACATCTTAAAAGGAAGTTGCAAAACAGTAAGAATCCACGTTTTTCATCACATCTTATTATCCACAAACAACATGTGACCTAAGATTTTTAAACACCACCTTAAAATTTAACTTCCCATAAAACAAATGTGCTAAGAAACCACTGCCAATACTTTACTCTGCTCCTTCAGGCATACTAAGCACATCTCAGGTAAATTTCTATGCTTCATTTCCCTTTTTTTTTGTTATTTCAGAAAACGTATTTGTTGACCCCTGTTCAATCACCTCTACAGAAAGAATCACCTCTACACACACAGAGATTGCTAATGAATGTATTGCAACAAATTCTAATGGATGCACCAAATAAGCAATGAAAAGATGGCTCCAACTTTGAGCTTTTAGAAAGCCTCTTTTAATAAGTAAAAAGTAAAACATTCACTGACACATTCAGAGCAGAGATATCCTCGTGTTTAATAATGACTATAATTGCCTTGGAGTTTATTTTTTTAGCCTTCTAGAGCAGTTCTTACATCAGAAAAATTACAAGTTTCTTTTTTTTCCC
The DNA here is from genome assembly GCF_031753505.1 of Anomalospiza imberbis. Classification (NCBI taxonomy): domain Eukaryota; kingdom Metazoa; phylum Chordata; class Aves; order Passeriformes; family Viduidae; genus Anomalospiza; species Anomalospiza imberbis. The sequence continues at coordinate 110,723,287 of NC_089681.1, forward strand.
TGAAACATGTAAACAGAAATTAAAACAGATGGTACAAAACCTTCCCCTGCCCAAGAGAAAAAGCAAAAGGACTACATTCTCAGCTTGTGGTTTGAAACACATGGAACCACTTCAAACTTATGTATTTCCTGCCCCTCTATGCCAGACACTTGTTCTTGCCCACAGTCGCCTTGATGGCTGCACTGTTCCCTAAAAACACTTATGGAAAAAGAAATCCACAGAGCTGAAGTAAAGCTCCATTAGTTCCCTGGTACTGTGTAACCTGGTGGACATCTGCATCACTGCAACTGAGAACAGCTGCATGGAGACAAGACAGAAGAGGAAAACTCCTTAAAATGGTGTTGCTTGTGGAATTTCACCTCATCAAATAAAAGTGTATCAGCCTACCAGCAAGCACTCCTTGGTTAACATGCAGAGAACACAGTGTTTGCTTCCAGCTCTTACGCAAACACCTGGACAGAAAAAATGGCCACCCAGAGCAGCAGCATGGAAAAAACACCACTGGCTGAGGCAGCCGGCTTTGGTGTTCTCAGAGGGGAAAATAACAGGACCTCCCAGTCCTACTGGGCTTAATTACTAAGCTTGGACATTCCTTACTCGTGTGCTCCAGCTTACTTTGGAGCCATCTAAGACTCAGATAATTTTTTTTTTCCTTTCTCTTTGTTCAGCATGCACAGCAAGGTCTTTTTACTGCAGTTTCCAGCAGAACAACAAAAATAATGAGCAGCTACAACAGCTCTGACCTTGGCTTCCGAAAATGTGTCTCACTGCTTAGTCAGTAGCTTATCTTGCATATTTTTGGGGTGATTTTCCACAATCCCCCAGAAAGCACAGTCTATACAGGACTCACAGACAGGCTTACAATTTCAGCACCTCTGCATATCACCAGAATACCTCTCTTCTGACTGAGCAGCTTTATAACCACAGAAGCAAAATCACGCCACTGACACACTGCTGCATGCATGGAATTAGATGTTTTACTTCAATCACCTCCACGGACAGAAAGATGTTTCAACCTTAAGATCAAGTTAAAAGATTGATTAGCTCTCAAATAATTCCAGGCAGCACTTGCTTTTGTGAATTTCTTATTGTTGCATCGATGATTTTGATCAGGAATTGTTTCCTTGCACTAACAGACTTTGCTTTCTTTTCATATTTTAACTTCTGAGTATAGCTCCCTAGTAAATTAGTCAGATATTATACAGCACATTCAGAAATGGAACTTGGCCATAGCAACCTAACTACCAGCATTCTCTAGACTTCAGTGTTAGATGAATGAATATTCTCTTGAATACTATTATGCAACTATGTATTAGTATACAAATAACCCAGAGAGGTTTCAGTACACTTCAAAGTTGCTCAGAATTACAGACTGTCTTGTTGGCCATTCACTTGTCAAGTATGTCATTGCTTTTGTCAAGGCATACTTTGGAAATTAAATAGATACTCTGCAGAAAAGCTTTAGCTATTGCTTTAGCATTTTTAACAAGTTAAAATAATGTTGTTAAGTCAACTTTTATTGAATTTATCTGCTTTTTTATATATTACAATTGGTTGTAAATATTTTCTTCAGCCTTGAGAAGGTAATTTTGATTTTCTTGTTTTCTGTCTTGCGAAATTGATGGCTCATATTGAGCTGACAGAATCAGCACTGGTTTTAGCTTAAAACACCCTGTGTTTTGAGGCTGTGCTTACTCTGACAGAGCTGTAATAGTAACAGTGGTGTCATTGTGGGAACAATGGCCTTCAGTCTGAACCGTGACCAAAGTTAGCTTGGCCAACCTGGGGGAGGTGAAAGAGAGTCAAAGAAGGCCATGGGTCACTCTGCACCTCTCAGGAAAAAGGAGTGGTCCGACAACAGTTTGAGAAGCCTGAAAGACCTACACAAGCATGTGCTGTGCCATGATGGCTCTTCCTACATGTGAGCTTTCAGCTCTTCTTTTCTCTCTTCAGCCTGTATGGTCACACTCCTGCAACGCTCTGCACCAGATGCTTTGGACAGGACAGGTAATACAATCACTCCTACCAAGTGCCTAAGAGAGAGAAACACCTCCACAGGCTCCCCTGTCTAACATGGGCTGTGCTGGAAGAAGGACCTCGTCCAGTACAGCGCCAGTGGCATCCTCCAGACTTCAGCTGTAAAAATATAAAAAGCACATGAGGGCTCCAGGACAAATTCATTGGAACCAGACTTGTTTCAATCTATCAACGCTGGCACTTGAGCCACCCTGGTGACAATATAAATGCACATTCATACCACTGACCCTAATGGCACAGGATGCCTCAAAAAACTCCCAAGAACCCATCTACTGAGAACTTGCCAAGCTAAGCAACAGAGGCCCCTACAAAGGCTTATAATAAAACAAACCAGCAGTAGCACAAACACAAAGCAAATGTGCCTCAACCAAACCAGCACAGCTTATGCAGAATGCTGGAGAGTGCCACCTGTGTCAATTTTGGCAAGCTGACAAAAATTCAAGTCATTCAAGTCAGTTTCTCTGGTCTAAGTGTATTGTGTACACTGATTCGTGCCCACTCACAGACTTGCTTAGTACACTGCTGCTACAGAACCAAGGTGGCCACAGCGGGATCCTGCACGTATCCTTAAGAGGTCTTGGCAAAACAGCAAATACCGAAAAAAAAAAAAAAAAAAAAAAAAAAAAAAAAAAAAAAGAAGGAAAGGAAAGAAAAAGCAAAAGCTGTATTAACAACATCAAGTTAAGCAAGCTAGAGCAAGTAAGATGTTGACACATACTGCAATTTCCTGTTAAAATCAGAATGTCAGTTCAGTCTGGATTTTGAAAAGAGCTCCAACTAAGGTTAGTAACAGTCACATATGGAAAAGCAGCTTTCAAATTGTCTTACTGCCACACAAAATACACAAGTCTGCATAACTGTATTTTCTCCTCCATTTTATTATCAACATATTTATAGACTATTCCCCAGGCCATGAAGTCAATGCATTAAAATACACTGTCTTTTCAAAGCTATAATCATTCTGCAAGGTTAAAGAAATTCTCTAGCAAAAAAAGTAAAGGAACTTGTGTAGGCTTACAGCCAAGAAACACTTTTTTCTCCTTAATTTCATTCCATGCTAGACACCACAGCACCCAGAATTTCCAGAGGAAGCACTGGTAGCACCCAACATTAGCAACAATTCAGGCTGCACAATCTCTTCAGTAATCTTGAGTTTTAGTCCTTCTGTCTTACAGCAGAACAGCTGTAACATTACCTTCGATTTTCTTCCTATGATTTCCATAGCAAGTTGTTGTCATATATTAGATCAATGTCACTCACATATACATAAAATTGTTGGGGTTTTTTAGGTTGCAAGGACAGTAAACAGTCCTTAACATAACAGTAAATGATTAAATGTTTCTTTCCTGCTCTCTCTCACACCCTCTACTTCTTGGTAAAGGGGATTGAGGAATAAAGGGAAAACAAAAATTTTAATGTTTCCTCTTCACAACCACAACCACTCAGAGGCCCAGCACAGAATTTAATGTGATATATATCTAACCCAAATGACCTTACCTTTTTCCTTTGCCAGCATAAGGGTTCTCAGTAAGACTACAGCCACCAGCCACACCAACACTAGTGCAGGAATGTTTACAGATTTGGCATGAAGAAATCTTTACCAGAAAAAGTTACTGCCAGCATTTTGTACTAGAAGAACTGAATGCTCATAGAAATGGACCAGTGGGTATAAATATTGTCTGAGACGAAATAAAAGAGAATTGAAGAAATATTTCGCTCTCCCTATTTTATTGGGTGCAGGAGTATATCTAGAACTAATTTATCATGGTTATTTCCACATGCTACAGCACAGACATTTGGTTTTCTTATGGAATTACTTGAGAAGGCGCTATTGTGATATGTGATATTGCAAGAAGTTCATTTGCCCAAAGTTCCTTGAATATCTGAGGTAACTCCTACTGATGTTTACAGGCAGGATGAAAAGCATAAAAATATAAGAAGGTAAAGCTGAAAGAGTGCAAAGAAAAAATAATTTAGATTATTTTAACTTCTGTTAAAGTTGCCACAGAAAGCCACTTGCTTAAATTTGGAGGAATTTTAGATTCAATAGCATTGATAAAATATGACTTTATGCAAAGTATGTGAAGCCTTACATAAAATTAGATAGATTTACATCCAGCACATGAAAATATGTAAAGTATGTAAAGAATGCATGCACTTAATAAGCACACCAGAAACTGACATTGCAGCACAAATGCCCATGCTGTGGCAGCTTTAGGAGTTACACCTCAGAGCTGTAGAAACACCAGGGCAGGATGGAGGGCAGAGAGGATGCGTTATTTCTAGTCCATAAAAGGAACTGCTCTTTCCACAGTGGTGAAAGCAAATAGGCTTCCAGCTCATCAGCAGAGCAAAAGTCTACTCCTTTGGGGCTACACGTTCTCTTGCAATGTAGACACATGCTTACTTGTCTCCTGCAAAGATTCTCCAAATCCACTCAGTGGTTTGGGAAGAACCCAAGCTAGAAGAAGGCAGCAGACAACTCTTTGTGCTCCTACTGCACAGAATTCATAGTGAGGGACAGCTCCGAGGTCTCACGAGTGCAGGGCAGATGCTCAGTGGGTAAAAGCAGCCATGACCAGTCACGGTCAACTTCATCTCTTGCTACTGAGGGTCATTTCTAAGGCTAGATGACAGGCAATAATGAACTGGAAGAAACTGGACAGCTTTTAAAGACAGACTTGAGGATTTGATACTACTACTCAGTATCTTAGAACGCAATGAATCCTAACTTCGAACGTCAGTTTAGAAATCTGGGTGCTTATAATCTACATAACTTTTAAAAAATGACTGGACAAATACAGGCAGGAGAAAGAAGGCACTGGGATCTTACAAAAGATGGAGGCAACAACTCCAGGATAAAACTCTGTCAAGGCACAAGTTTTTGCAGGATGAAAACATACATATGGATGTATCTGTACATGATGTCTTTCATGCTCTTTCCTGGGTATAATCCTTGCCACTACTGTAATTAAGCTGACAAATCACCCCACAGATAATTATGGGCCATAAAAATGAGAAAGAGCTAATCCATCAGTTAATCTTCTCCACATCTACATGGAGCTGAATTTCATGCACTGACTTAAGGCATCAGCTCAAATCCTGGCAGCGTTCCACCATCGCCTGCTTTTGAATTTCAGCCATACATCTCCCACATCCCTCCCTGTGTCACTGGGTCACTGCTGGAGGTCTCTGACAGACAAGGCACGGATCCAGCTGGAGCTGCAGCCTCAGCTGTGGTGCCCACCTCTACCAGATCGCTGTGGGCACTGGCACTTGGCCCCGCTGTCTCCTAAAACCTTACCCTCGCTACGGAATGAGGTGCTGCACTGCAGCACCATGTGCCATCGCATCACGGTGCTACCGCTGTTAATGGCAAAAAGTTAACACTGCTACTTTGGGCTCGTACTCGACCGTCTGGCCAGAAGTGCTCATTGCTGCATTAGGAAGAGGCAAAGGCAGCTTGCGACAGACGGCAAAGCTTCGCTCTGCCAGAGGAACGTGGGCTTTTGGTCCTGCGGGGAGCTGCGAGAGCTGAGGGGCCAAACCCGCACGGAGCCGCGGCTCCGGCACTGCCCGACGGCGCTCTCCGGCCGCGTCGCCACAGGAACCGTCCGGCAGGGATGAGCGCGATGCCCGCGGGCTGCGAGGGCCCCAGCAGGAGCCCCGGCAGCGGCCCCCGCCCCGCTCGCCCCTTACCATCTGAGCCACCTTCAGCATGCCGGCGCAGGAGCGGAAATAGCCGCCGTCCATGAGCTCCGCGTCCGAGCCCGCCGAGGAGGAGGCGACGGTGACGGGCGGCGGGGCCGCGGGCCCCCCGCTGCTGACCCCGGTGCGGATCACTCGCGCCCCGTGCGACATGGCTGCGTCCGCGCTCCCCTCGCCGCTGCCCGGCCCGGCACGGGGATCGGGACGGGATGGGCTGGGACGGGACGGGGCGGGGCGGGCGACGGCGCCCCGGGGCTGGCAGGGCCGGGCGGAGCGCGGCGCTTCCCCGCCCGCCCGGGCTCCCGCCCGGCCCCGGCGGCCGCGGGGCGGGGGAGGCCGACGGGGAGCCTCGGGGGTTTCTCTGCCGCGGGGGAGACGCCGCCGCACCCAGCCGGGGCAGCGGGGTCCGGGACAGCCGGGAGCGGGAGCCGCGCAGGAACGCTCCCACCGCGCCGTGCCGCCCGCCCTGCGCAGCTGGGTGACATGGAAACAGGCCGAAGGGAGGCTTTCCAGGCAGGGAGCGGGACGCCTGCCGGGAGGGAGCTCCGCACGGAGCAGCTTGGCGGGGACAGTGACAAACCCCCAGCGCGTCGAAGTTTGTCGGCGGTGCGCTGGGAGGGGACCGACTCCGGTGCTTTGCCGTGGAGACACAGCTGCAAACGGCGGCTTCCCACACGGCACCCACTCTTGCCAACCCGCCGCCCCCCAATCCTCTGATTCTCCATCTCACAAAAGATAAAAACCATTTGCGTTAAATGGGCAGCAACAGGTAAAACTGTAAGGACTGTCCAGATGTCTCAGGCCCAGTGTTTGAATTAAATCATACAACAATACTAACTAAATGCAGCAAAGGAAGCTATATATTTCCTCAAGTTTAAAAATAACTTGTTCTGCTTTCTGACAAGTGAGGTAATAGCAGGCCTCTGAGCTGGGCATATGCCACTTTTGTACTCACTGCAGTAGTAACCCCATCTTCTGCTGCTTCGTTCTACAGTTACAATGCAGATTCTGTTCATATTTAGTATTTAATAAATTCCTTCAGCAACTAAAATTGTCCTAATAGGGAAGACATGTAAGCCCAGATGATCCCAACCACACATAAGGTCCCAGCATAAGCAATTTACTTGGAGCAAAGTGGGTTTGCCAGTGTGGGCAATGGTCCTCACTAGAATAAGCAGTACCCAGTTCTGCACTTCTGTTAAGCCATCTTGTGGTTGAAATAAAAGGTATTACCTGTCCCACCACATTTTATCTCATGTCATTAGATATCAAAGCTACAACACTGGCTACCACCACAAAAGTAAAATGCTAGCTGCTGAGAAAAAAAGGAAAAAAATTTTCCACTTTTAAACAGCTGTTTTTTTGGGGTTTTTTTTTTGTCTTCTCCTTACAGTTCCCATTTGGAAACATGCATGGCTACACGTTTCCATAAGCCCTGTGGAGGAAGGTTCCAGTAACTTCTTCACTTCCTATTTAGAAATATGGGGGCTTTACCTGCTGGTTCAGCTTCTTTAGTTCTTTATTTCTTTTGCAAGTGTGTGTGTGACTGGGGCCCTGATGATCTGAGTTCAGGGCAGTGAAACAGAAATAACTTTAAATTAATACAAGTGGTATAACAGACGTATTTTCTACCCAGTAATACAGACATCTTCTGTGAAGCACTGGGACAAAGTCAACCTAACTCTACTGTATTTGAAGTTTTTATTACAGTTCTCATGCTATTTACTTTGTCTTGTTAAGTGCATTGTGTATGATGATGAAAAAAGGTACTGACAACTCCTTAATAAATGGAAATTAATGGGCATAAGTTGGCAATCAAGTACCCTTATGTATGTGACTTAGAGTTTCAGAGACTGTTTGTCTGAAACCAATTATTTATAAGTCAAACACCTTCATTTTTCAAGTTGATTAGCAGTTTGTTTATTCTTCTAAATATCTATATTAAGAATTTCACTAATGACTTCATCACTTACCAGTTGCTCTTTGAAGGCTTCTTTCAATCTTATGAGTACTAACCTACAGCTGATACAAACTTTGTTTTAATTGTTATATGATAAACCACAACTAGCTTATCATCTTTATCAATATTAGAATATACAAATGCATTAATTCCTACTTTCCAAATCAATATTTAAGACTAGTGAACTGGAAGATAATCTTTCGGGTGCTTATGCCTTTCTCTAGGCCTGAAATTGGAGGAACAAATTCCAAAAGGAATGGTCAGCTTGTGCTGTCTCCTCCAATTTTAATTAGATATTCAGAACATCTGAAAAACAAGACACTTGGTGCCTGGGCAACAGTTGAGAAATGAAACAGATGAGAAAGAGTGTGGGAAATAAGATAATTATCTTTGTGAAAGGACAGAGCAAGGCAGGTAAGTTATGATTTGTGAAGGGAAAAAAAAAAAAGCAAGGCCAAGTACAAAGCAATTTTTTGCCTAGTATGTATTTTTTAAAATTCAGAATTAAGGATTCAACTCACAGATTTCTCTTTGGAAGTCATTCTGCAGATCTTCCTTGAGGATCAGCACTGAAGTCTCAGAGAGCATGTAGATATTTTACCAGAATCACTCCTTATCTGGTTTTATCTTACATTAAAGGGCTAAAACTGACATGTAACACACAGTTGCCATGACAATCTTAGGTAAGCTGGACAAAACAGAACTTCCTCCTAGCTCTACTCTCTCTTACTGCCTCTGACCACAAATGAGATCTGGGTTATGAGTTTAGACCAAACCATTGCAGTTATCACAAAATCTTGAAATGTTTGTGCAAACATAGTCACATCCTTTGGAGTTTAAATACATACATCAAATAACAATTAAGAAAGAATTTCTAGTACTACTGAAGCTTTTTGACTGAAGAGAAATCACTGATGAAATTTTAATTCTAGCTGTATTTCTAGTCACATTTTATCAGTTGGCACTTGGATCATTTCAATGTCTTTGATTCTTTTTATTCCCAGTGATGGAAAAGAACGTACATGATTTTAATGACACATTTTATCTGTGTAGATAAAATGCAGAGTTGGTAGCCATTCTTCCTTCTTACAACTGGATAAATTTAGCAAGCAGCAGACAGCCTGACCTATGTTGTGTAGGCCAAATGCAATTTGCCGAAAAGTATAGGTTTTTAAATAATATCTTGGCTTCCCTTACACTGAAATCTTATGACTGACAGATAATCAAGAAGAAAACCATGTGATCGAGAAGGGAATTAGCTGTCTGCTGATAAATCTTCTGCAAGGCACATATGTAAGTAACCACAATCTTCTAAATAAGTAATCTTCATTTAGTTACAAAGAGAAATAAAAAAGTTTTTTTTTAATCAGTAAGGTTTCTCTGCTACCATATATTATCAACCAAATAAGCTTTTGAAGACTAGAAGGGAATCCAAATCTTCTTAATCCAAGAATAAAAGATTCACCAGTAGTTTTAAATGAGGAAAGCTTTAAATAACATCATAAAATAATCACAACCTTTCACTCACCATGTAATTTCTGGAAAAAAAAAATCCTTAGGTAATTTGTATTTGAAAGTAATTTTCAAAGGTATCTATTTTGAAAGTCATATTCTGTCATACTTCTGCTTGATTCAAAGTTATTTAAATAGGAGTACCAACTTCATTTGTTAAACTAACAAGTTGCAGATGATGCCAGCAGACAGGAAAGGAGGGAGGAAATTCCTTGCTTGTAGCACTGGTGGCTTGACAGTTTTTCTGTGGATTTAATCTTTGTATCATTTAATAGGATTTAAAAGCCCAGATTTTAATAAGAGAGAGTAATGGCCTAATCTGAGGAGAAGAAAACCCAAACAATCATAGTCTGCTGAGAAACAAGAAGTGTTACCTTTAGCCAGAGATTTGTGATGCCCTCAGCAGGTTAAGCACCAGGCACTAAGGGGGTGTTGTCTGGGCTCCTGCTTTGGAGCCTGTTGGATCTGAGAAACCTGTTAAGATAATGTGTTCCAGGCACAACATTTCTTCAGCTACAGACCTGAGCTTCAGACCTACAGTAACAGGTTCCAAAAGCAACCTTGTGATGTGAGAAGCTGTTAGACTATGCACACTGACAGGACCATCAGAATTCTTGGTAGTATATATTGTACTCTGAAAAAGAAATTTAAAAAGCAACCTTCTACTCTCAGTTTACAAAACATGTACAGTTGGATCATTTATTTATTTATTTTTTAAAATTTCAGGTGTTTTTTTTCTGCACAATGTCACTTTTTCATACATAGTAATGATACAATATCAATCTTAGTTTTGGTAGCCTTCAGTATCAAAAGTATAACTGTAACATTTAAAAAGTTACATTTACATACCTGGCACATTGAGTAAGATTTTTTAAAGGTCTAGTAGTAACAACTATACAATGTCTAGAAAATTACTATGTTAATTTTAAAAGAAGCAGTATGAAATTTTATTATATAGTACAAAGTCAGGTTAAAAATGTCTCTAAAGATGGCATTATTATAAATAATCAATTGATCTTGGTTTATGTTGTGTCAATTCTAGGAGAAATGTTCAAAAATACCTCATCCCTCTTCCAAGCTTTTATCAAAAATGAATAATCCTCACGGTACTTTACACTACAGAATTCACTTTAACAAAGTATTTACTGCAAAGTTCGTGATCGCCAGGATATAAAGCTAAAATATGTATTTCCAGCATAGCAGGAGGTAACCACGAAGGCAAAGAACTGTTGAGAGAGAGGAAAAAATTGATTAGGAAATAAATATATTTGAAAACACTGTAATTTCTAAGGAAAAAATAGTTATGGGACTTGGGAAAAAGGAAAATAGCAAGCTGACAAAAATGGCACGCTCTCACCTCGTGCTTGTGTGGCCATGGCAGCCAACACTGTGTAAAAGTAAGCTCATACTATGCATACATATATGGGCTTGGAGCAGACAAAGCATGACACATTTCAACTTTTTTTTAAAAATTCCTCATTATATGGCCTCAGTATGGATCTTGCAGATTAGACTGCCACCAATCTAAATACTTGCCACTTTTAGAGGCTGAGGAATTGTCTGTGGGACAAGGTGAGCTCAGCCTAACACTCCTGCCCTGCTGCTGTGTTCCAGATATTGCCTGCAGCCCACCTGTACCTCAGCATGGCACACAGTGCATCTGTTTGCTTACAGAGAAAGGCTGGACCCAAATGCAGGCCTAGATGTATTCTCAAACAGCACTGCTGATTAGGTTACCAATTCCAGAGGTCCTCTACTGATAAATAAAATTCCTCAGTGTCAGCAGCCACACTGTCATATTACTATGTTGTCAGAAATTGATAACATTATAAGCCTTCTACAGCAAGCTAGATTTATTTCACTTGTACTGATATAGTCCAATTCAGCACTAGTGCTTAAGTTCTTGTTAATCACTGCATGTTGTTCAAAGCAGACAATATTCAAGATGGTCTTCACGAAAATACCGGAAAGTTTTGTGCTAGTAACCGAATCAAATAAAGCTGCCACTGCAAATAGGATTAACACCACTTTTCTAAGAAGAGAGCAATGAGAGGACAAGAATGAACAAACACAAGTTACAGGACAGGACATTTCAATTAGATATTAGGAAAAAAAAAATCCCACAATGTGAGTAATCAAACAGGCACACAGGCATTGTGGAATAGCCATATTTGGAAATACTCAAATTCAAGTGGACAAGGCCTTGGTAGCCTGATATGAGTTAGCCCTGCTGTAGGAGTGGAGAGAGTTGGACCAGATGACTTCCAAGAAATCCCTTCCAGCTTAAAAATATTTTATGATTCTGCAGTTGTTCCTGGCTTATATGCCATCATTGGCATAGGTAGGCACTGCTGAGCATTCATCCAGGCAATCTAAGCCTTAAAAAAGAGGGCTCTTGGTGAGCATTGTCTACTGCAAATTTAATCTCTAACTCCAAAAAAATGTTGATGATGATGTAAAATCTTATTACAATAAAATACTGTAGCATTCTTCTTTGTCCGATTATTTTGTTTCTTATTAAATAAAAGCTTCATCTAAAATCTTTCTAACAGAATGACTATTGGGGATAGATTATTTGCTAAATCCTCTATCCATGAAGCCGTTAATGGATTTTGAAAGCAAGAATCCACATTTAATAGTTTATTTAGACACTATATAAGATAAACATTATTAGGAAGTATTAGAAGAGAATCCAAACCTCCCATGAGACACTGAACAGTCATGCATTTTGCATAAAACCTGAATCAGCATGGAAGCTTATCTAGCAGCAAGCAAGTTCTTGTCAGCTGCAGTGGCTGAGTAACAGATCTGTAGTTACAAACTGCCAAGAGGAGAAGACCCTGAACACCACTGAAATGACGGGGATTTAATGATCCAATTCCCAGGACAAAACCAGAGCAGGTGTTCAAGTTCCTGTGTTCACGGCCATACAAAATAAGATTCAGACAGGAGATGCGAATAGTCAGGAGGACAACTGCAGAAGCATGAACACTCAATAATTTGGAATTCCTGTATACAATTGAATTTGACTCCTATTGCCACAATATGAAACAAGTTATTTTAAAAGTCCCTTAACTTTGCTAGGGAATGTGTTCATCTAACTCAAGAAGTGACAAGGCTCTTTCTTTTCTGTTCCTTTTTTGTTTTGTTTTTAAGTTATTTTTTATCCACTTTGACTGTTTTGGATTTCTAAATCTAAGCACTAAGATAGTAATGTCAGACTAATTAGTGATTTCATCATGTTACATGATTTTTCATATGTTGCCCTTGCAACTCAAAGGACAGATTATCAAAAGTTGAAGCTGTAACAAGAAGATCATTGTGGAAACAGCAATAGCATTCCAGGGCTTTCCCCAAGGAGCTGTGTGGACAATGTGGACAATAGCTCAGCCCACAGAAAGCTGAACGCATCTTATGCATAAGTATGCAAAGTTAGCTGAGTTAGTTTAAACTGCTTTTGAAGTTGTTCAAGTGCATTGGGGTAACTCAATGCTCACACAATCTTTTTTGTCTGCTCTGATGTGCAGACCTCAGCCAGAGAGCTGGTAATAAATGGGGGCAAGGGAGGAGGAAATCAGTGTGATCTTAAAAACATTATTGCTTTTTCTGATGTGACTGTTATCTGATGGAATTTCTAGTCACCTCTAAAAATTATTAACTAAATTGCAGCTACTTATAGGTTTTATGTGTGACCTCTATCACTCTGCAGCTTTTCAAAATGCAGAACACCTGCAACTTCAACCCATACTTCCAACGAGCCTTCATTGGACTTCATTCTTACTGGACGTAGAACTGATTTAAACAAAAAATGAACTCACTGAAGAAGCTGCCCAGCTGTTGTAATTGTGATTGTCCAGATCTTTGGTAACTGAAGATGCATCTACAATGGCAGCAATGAGATACAAAACAAAGGCACTTCCATTAAAACACAGACCCTGTTGAAAAGACAAACATACGTCATTAATATGCACAGGCATTTGTTTTCCACCATTACAAAACTCTCTTCTGAAATACACTGAACACATGCAGTATACACCAGAATTGTCATTCTTAACTGTTTTTGCCTTCTTCCATGTTTCTATCTGTAAGATTAAAATTTAACTGCTTTGAAGATCCATAAACATTGAGCCATAATTTTGGACAAACTCTTCTCTCCATCACACTAAATCCAGAAGCTGGTGTGCTGTGATTTTCCAGAAATCAAAATAAGGACTCAGTTTGGTTACTGCAATCTAAGGTTAGGAAGTAAGAATATGACTCTACATGATAAAAAAAAAAAAAAAAAAAAAACAAACAAACAAAAAAAAAAAAAAAAAAAAAAAACAAAACAAAAAAAAAAACACAAAAAAAAAAAACCACAAAAAAAAAAAACAAAGAAACAATACCAAATTGCACTTTGATTACATTTCTAATCTACACAAAGAAAAGAATCAACAGCTCCTGGCATATGGAGAGTATTTATAAAGCTTCCAAAACTTTGTTTTCTACACTACTGAAGGACATAAAGAGAGTGACTTTTTTTCTCAGTTGTATTCTTCCATCTCTCTGTACCTTTCCCTTCTGTCTGTTTTTAAGAGGAGAAAGAAACAGGTAAATCCGAGGAGGAGAACAGTCTGACTGGACTACATGGGTCATCAAGACCCATGGCAAACGCTGCATTTTCTCTTTCAAGAAGCAAAGTTAATGTCTCAGGGTACTTATATTTATTACTAAGAAAGAAGCAAAGCAGATAAAAATGACCTCACATAACCATACAGAGAGCAAACAAAAAGTTTGTTTGGTTTTTGCATGTGAGAAAGAACAGGAAAGGAAGAGAGAACAGATGTCTAAGAAGATGAAAGAGAAAAATGTACGAGGGTTTTTTTAAAGTACATGATTTTAATGCTTTGTCTTTTACTTTTTCACTACTTGGTCATGGAAGTTTCTTCTTATTAAATAAAAAAATTAAATCCCTTCAAACTCCACCCTGCTACTTGTCTAAGGCATACAAATTTGGTGCCATGTTTAGGTGGAATGCCTCTGATATGCTTTCCATCTAGTTACAATTGCAGGAATGGGTAACTCAATATAGACCTGGTCCTCATGTACATAATCAGCTCCCTTCAGCTTCTGACCCCAGTTTTGCACTCTAGACTGTCACACAAATATAACCTCTAACTCTGTTGCTCTAGTTGCCTAAATGTTGCCATACTGGTGCAACTCCAACTTATTAATTCCCACTGTGTGTCCCAGTGGATCCTAGGAATTTATGCCAATTACCCACAATTTAATTCACTTTTCACCAGCTTTGGCAAAATCTAAAAAAAGCTGCAGCTCAAGAAGAGAAGTTAAGAAGGAACAGTGGAAAAGATCCACTTATCCTTCTGTAGGGAACTGGGCTGGGCAGTGCCTCAGCACTCAGATGGAGTCCAAGGACTGGCACTTGAGATTTGATTCACACACAAATGAGTGTGGGGTTCATCCCACCTATATCAGTTTGTTTAATAAAAGGTACTATGTCTATCCACCGATCTCACCCCTTGTTTTATCTGAGCAGTACAGCAATAAAATATCAAACTGTCAGTTTTAGGATGAGATGCCAACAACTGGCAGGTTCTGGTGAACTTCTGTAAAGCACTGATTTAGAAACTCCAAATTTGATTACCTAGAGTATTCGTTGTTATTTTCAGATTTCCCATTCCAAAAAGACTCAATTACCCTGGAAAGCTACAAATCCCTGCAATATCTTGTCATGTAGAAAAATGGAAAAAGCACATAATTTCTGCAAAGTGCTGCTCTGGGAAATAACACTGTTGGGGAAGATGGGATGCAGCGCAAGCTGATTGGGCCTTTGCTGCCAATATATTACTCAAACCAAATGGTTCATGTTAAATTACCATCTGCTTCTTAAATTCAAATTCACCAGATTTTTAAAAGCTTCCATTGATTGTTTTAGCAAAAAACTTGCACTATGAAGGAGAGTCAGTTTTGAAGCACGTCTTTTGGGTTAATTTGCAGTAAAAATAACTGCATCTTAAGCAATTTGGTAATGTGCTTAACCTGCAAAAAGTGCATTTATGACAGAGATGTCCAGATGTAATTTTGGATACTGCATACAATAGGAACAGTTTGAGCTAACAGTCACCTAAGGAAGCAGAGAAATAACTGGCAGATACTGAAATTCAGGATTCTTCAGAGACTAGGGTAAAGGTGGGTATAAACTCACTCAAAAAGATGTGTGTCATGCTCTTTCCTACAAAGACTTTAAATGCACCTCTTTGAAAAGAGACTCAACGTTCCTCTTGGTCATACAGGAGCAGCAGAGAACCAATTCAAGGGCTGTACCCAAAAGCTATTTTAATACCTTAGGGCAAAACAAGCTGGAACACAAGTATCTTTTATTTGTTGTGTATTTATTTTCTCTTTATATGACCCTTTTATATAAAAGGAGACTACCTTTTGGACTTATATTTATGTACATCTACAATATATTTGGAACTCAGAGCAAGAAATGTACTTGATATGAAATAAAAACAAATCAAATATTCCAGTTTGTCTACCACATAGATCAGGGGCAACTCATTTATGTGCAGTTGTCTCTGAATAGCATTCAACTGATGAAAGAAGGGTAATGACCAAAGCTTTATTCAAATGGATATAAAGATGCTTTCCCTTTGAATGTACTTTACTTACTTGTAATGCAATGGGAAAAAAAAAAAACAAAAAAACCCTCACACCTTTAAATGTACTCAGACACATTACTGCTGTAATTGAAATAATCCAACATTTCTATAGCAGCGTTACAGCCTTAATGGTAATTGCTGGTTATGAAACTTGAAAATAGAGAAGCTATCTGAACATAATCCTGGTTGTTCTTATTAGTAATTGCTATAGCTGGCTATTTATTGAAGCAGCAAATGGGAACACTAAAAGAGAAGAGTATTCCAGTATTCAATTTTAGTCACATACACAATATAGCTGATAACAAGCTGTTAGCAAAACAGAAGTCAAATACATTTCATCATAGAAATAACAGAATTCTAGTCAATAATATTTAGCTGTTAAAAAAAAAACCAAACAAAAAAACCCCAAAAAACCAACAAACCAGTATCTATCTCACTGTATCCAACAAATGCAAAGATAAAATTTATAGTGATTCTTAGATGGGTCACAAATAGCCAGTTGGCTGAAATGACAATGACTTTTAGGATCTACTATCCTGAAGACCAGGCTGTTATGCAAATGAGGTAAAAATATACTGTTGAGAGTTAGAGCTAGCCAGGTTTGCTCAAACCATAAAAACTGGATCTGCATTTTAAGTGCCTGTGAAATTTTTCTGTAATTACAGTAGCTGTTTATCTGATTTGCTTTAACTCTTGAGCTCAAAGCAAAGGATTACACGGTACATATTTTACATATATATAACTTTCAGCACCATTTTCACAGTAGACTACATAAGGATTGTCAGAGTGTTGCTACCTCTGAACTACCCTTGCTTTCACTTCAGCAGAGGAAGACTTATGTTTTAAGAGCCCAAGTCCTGCTTCTAATGCATGGTGTTGATTCCAGTAGGGATTTCTGCTGTTTAAGCCATATGGCCAAGTCTGTTACCTCAGAGGCAGCAACAGACCCATTCTTCATGGGACATAACCACTACAGAGAGAAAAAGAGGTCAATGTGCATAAGTATCAGTCACACACATTAAAAATCAAGACACTACGTAAATCACTGAACAAAATGGTGAAACAGCATAGAAAAAGTGCTTTGAAAGTATCTGAGTAGTATGAAAGTTAAACACTGCAGGTATGCAGCCACACAGTAATTAGGGAAAAATCTGCAAAGAGTACAAGTAAAGTTGGTTAAATATACATGTAGAATGCACCAATATTTTATTCTCTTCAAAACCCAGCAAACCTGGAAAAACAAATAATGGGTATATTTACCACCATGGTCCATGGCACCTGTGGGATCCTGGTGTAGGTCATTGTCATGTAGATGATCAGAAAGAAGACTGTGAGAACCCAGTAGAACACAGCTACAAACATCACCCAGCCAAAGGCTGGATAGAGAAAGTATTCTGTTCCAGCAATCAGGGTCCACACCAGCAGCCCCAATACCTGCAAAAGTTATTGAGAAGAAAGAAAACTGTTACAAAGTTCTAGACCTCATACATTCATTTGAGGTCGAGGGGTGACACCACTGCCACTCACATGAACCATTCAATGAGCTGAATGAGGATGCTGCACTGGCAAAATACTGATCTGACAAAAAAGAACCTATACAACTGGTTTTACTGTGGCAGGGTGTCACAAAGGAAAAGGCATCTTATCTGTTGATTTAGCTCAACCTTTAACTACTTTGGAGCCATACTTGCAGTGGTTTTACAACTAGCTCCCAAAAGGATTGATTATTGTAGCTTACTTGCTGATGTGCATGAATTCAAATACTGCTGTTTAGCTGCCAGCAATGTCACTTTAGAAACAACAGCCTGTGAAAGACCACTGGGATCTTCAGGTTCAATCTGCCACAGTCACAGGTCACTTACTAGTTGGAGTCAAGCTCAGAATGGCCCGCACCTGCTCTGTGGATTGGCAGACACCACAGACACAGAACAACTCCTAGACCTTACTGTAAAAGGTTGTAGTAAAATATCAACGCCACTACAACCTATAACTCTAAATGGAGAAGAGCAAGTCATGTTGGGAATGTCATTATATTCCACAGCTCTTAAAACATCTCCTAGGTTACTTGACCTTAAGTAGTAGACAAGGACTCACACTCAAGCAAAGTCCTCAAGCAAACCAGTCTGAGGGAAAAAGCCTCCCTCCTGATGTGGCAATCTGTTCAGATCTAAGACATGAAGAATTACGTGAACATACTCTCTCCAGTTTTCTCCAGTGTTAGGTGATCTCCAACGCATTAAAAGGAATGAGGAGCAAGCAAAACATAAGTCAAGTCATATGCCACAGGAAAAAAAAAGTCGTGTGTTTTTCAAGTTGCTCGGCAATTAGAAAAATCTTAACCATAAAAAGAAAGCGATATTCTATACCTTAAAAACAATCAAAAAAAAAAAGGAAAGCTCGCTTTATTAGACTCAGATGTGGGAACTAAAATTCCTGTATTTGCAACAAGGCTTAGCTGTTTCTGCTATCTGGACTATGGTGAAATTGCCTAGCAGTGAGAAATGGTTTACAAAATTAAAGCAAATAGAAATGCATTTAACACATAAGAGCCACAGCTGGGCAGCCTAAAGAATCTTCTACCCCAATATTCTATTCCAGCAGCAGTTAGTACCAGACACCTGAAGAAATACATTAAAGAACAGACCATGCAACAGTGACATATATTTCCTTGGACTACCCTCCTCAGCTCTCAGGACTGTGCAGTGAAGGGACTTCCTGAGCTTGTGGTGATAGCTTTGTAATCAACAGACCCTGACAGCAGATGATGGTTTTGCTACAGCTTCATTTGCACAAGACCCAATCCTATTCCCATGCAATCTGCTGGCCATGGTCACATTTACTTGTCTATTGCAGAATTGAACATATATATAATGTTTAGAGATCTATCATTCATGTTTACAAGACAAAACTTTACTGTTACAGAAAAGTTTCTTGTAATTGGTCCTCCTACCACCTTGCATCTTCAATTTTTATTTTATTTTGTCTTCAATTCATCTTCCAAATTGCCACACAAACTTAATTCAGTCCTCTAGCATTTATTGACAGGAGATTCAGTGTATATTATTTGTACATTAATCTACATCTGCATCATGCATACAAAAAAGCACTGCACAAATGTCTGTTTTATGATGTGTTTGGAGTTTTCTTTCTTTCTTAAGAGAGAAGGCATATAATGGTCTGTTTAAGAGCATTGCCCCCCACGGTTTTCACCAATCCACCAGTTTCTCTTCAACAGGAAGCTCTAGAACTGGCTCAGACCAGGATAAAAATTCCTGCTTTTCACAGCATACCAGGGGAGGGCAGCATTGCCTAGTAAGAACAGTACAAATAGCGTTAAGTGGAGATTTTAAAACACATTATTTTCAATGCAGTTAGCGGTTCAGCAATGCTTCCCATAGTTCATTTTAATTCTACTTCCAACAACGTTTTACTAATAGTAGCAATTCAGTTAATAGCACCTCAAATTGCAAGAACTACCCACAATCAGATAAAAAGCAACTCAATTTTAGAGTAACAAGTATTTCAAGGCTAAACAATTTTGATAGACTGTTTAGCTAAAAAAATACAATTTTCGTAGGATACATAGTTGTTTTTCATTACACCCATACACTTTAATCCAAATATAAATTCATCATCCAGAAATTATACTGATAAACAATTGACCTCGTGCTTGATAAATAATTATGGAAGGCAGATTTATCCTAGATCTGAGTATCTTATAAAATATGAAGAAGAGAAATTTTGAAGGTGAGGGAAAACAATTAAAAATCATTAAATACTCTGCTTATAAGTGTTGATTTTTAGAACACTTTTAAATAGAGAAGTAGATTTTCATGAAATGCACAAGACTATGAACAATTTTTATTACTAAATGCAATAAGATTGATAGGGATACCTCAGCTTATATAATGGATTATTATTTGAAAAAGCGAAATCTTCACAAGTGGCAAATTATTAAACTTAAAAAGGAAAATTCTGAGGTTACACAAGACCACTAATCTTACATAACCACACACTAAAGCTAGCAAGACATTCCCTAGAGCACGAGTATCCAGGTTGGGCCCTGTTTTTTCCAGCAGTATTCTAACCTGGAATTATCACCCCTCTTCCAAGATCATTTTAATATTTAGGTGGCTGGACACTGCACAGGTATTCTGAAGAATTGCTTTTAATCCACATTTTTAGCTAGCTTGTATCAATGGCAGAACAACTCACCCAGGCAATTGAGATGCACCACAGATGTTACAGATTTATATTCTTAACTGGTTCCTGCATCGTAACTTTGATGGGTTGCATATTAGAGCACATTTGACATTTTCAGTTAGATCCAGACAATCTTACAGCATATTACTGGAGCTGACAGGCTAAAATAATATTTCAGAGTTCTTGATTAGACCTGAAAAGGTCAGATCAGCTCATGGTCAACAATTCACTCTGTGTAGTTAAATGATATGGCAAATGGTTTCACTGCATATGTAAACATATGCAATAAATTGATTTAAAGTTCACACTGGCCATCAGCATCTACAAAATACCTCAGGAGCCAAAGGAATCCAGAGATCTAGGCAAGCCTTCCGTGATTAGCTGGTATTCCCAGCATGCTAAATACCGAGAAGCTTCTGCAGTGTTAAACACCTGCCTCGTAATTTTCTGACTGTCCCTTACATGACAGGTTTGCTGTTCAACAGATCAGTACAAACTGGGTGACACTGCTGTATCTGCTGGAGCTGAGAATGCCACTTCTCCTCCTGGTTTGGTGTCGTACCTCCCCACTGGGAAAAAGTGGACTATATTCAAATGTCAACTCAATGAGCATCCAGCATACAGAATCTGGCAAGTGAGTGATAGGCAAGCAATACTTGATTCCAAGATCAGCAACAGCTGAGGAGTGCCTGCAGTAATTCAGTGAGCACAGAGGGTGCACAGCCACCTTCACTGCTCCAGGTCAGCTCCACCCAGGAACTGGGGGAGGTCTGTATCTCATTATGACGAGGTAGGCTAGAGTGTATTAGTAAGAGCTAAGTATTTGATTTTAATTTATGAGCAAGTCAGAATATGCTTAATTAGAATTACAGGAACATACTGCTATTCTGGAAAAAATGAGCCCAAGATAGGGGGAGGGAAAGGCATGAAGAAGGCCCAAGAAAATAATGCATTTTTACCATTAATGTGGTAATGGATGAGAGGGGATGCTGGGTCCTAAGACTATAAGAACTCCACCAACCGGGTCCAGCTTTTCAAGTCAGATGGGAATAGGGATGTCAGTGCAAGATAAAGGCAAGCAGTTTTCTGTTGTTTATGGCAGGTTCTGATTTCAACTCAGACATTTATTTTGTGGTCATTTGGCTGCTGCTTGATCAGGTACCTCCATTACTAAAATACATTAATATGTCAATGCACTAATGCATACTTCAGCAGTTGGCAGAGACCATAAAAAGTAAGTAACTTGGTAGCAAAGTCCAACATTATTGAGTGTACAGGTTTAAAATTAGATGCTTAATTACATCTTCAAACCCTTAAATAAATGCCATAATTCTTCTGCAGTGTTGAGAACTTCAAAAGTGTGGGATTATTTAGTCACTTAAAAAAGGGCTTTGTTGTTAGCACATGAGACACATCTTGTCTCGTATCACAAGTCAGCAGGTATAAAAGCAGGTGTGAGCTTGAATCTGTGTTTCCAGTTTTGCTTTTTAAAGCAGCTCAAAAACTGCAAAAGAAAATTTTTGCTTGCAACCTGCATTTAAAAAGGCTATGATGTAATAACTCCTCTCCAGTGGTACCAGGGTTTGGAATTCTCCAGCATTTCTCCTGAGTGGTTAACTCAGCAACACAGTTAAAAATGTGTATACATTCTTTCCACAATAAAAGAAGTCTCATTGTAGCAGAACTGACAGGAAGAAAAAACCAAGGCTCACATATTAAATTAAAAAAAATAAAAATTGGCATGTTTGCCAGAAGCTTTTTCTATCTTTTATCCAAGAGATGCTTCCTGCGACCATAAGCACTGCAGGATTTATATGGAGTTGCTACTGGCACAGATGAAAAGGATGGCAGATGGATACTAGAAGAGTTGTGCATTTGCAGCACGAACTGCCTCCTGTATGCAGAGCCACCTAAACATGGACAGCATCCAGCAAGGAGAAAGCAAGACATCTTGCCTCTTCTTCCTAGCAAAGGAGATTTATGACTAGAAGACAGAGAGACCATTCTAAATTATTGCACATCATTATTTCATTACTAAATCACAAGTTAGGAGCTACCTTAGCAGCAGCACAAGCAGCCTGTCAGTGTCTCAACCTCCATCCTTTTCTCCCTTGGCTACATACCAGGACGGTGGTGCTGGTGTGGGTTTTAAGGAAAAAAAAATGAGCGAGAAAAAGAGAATTCTCTCTTTACTGTTGCTGTAAATCATGTCCAGGACAGTCAGTCATGGGAACAGGCAGATTTAATGGTATCATTTCCAGCTGGTTTTATTTTACAGATTATTTATAGATACAGAATTACTTTTTTTTAAATGTTTTTTGCAGCTCAGGCTAAATAGAGTAAATGTTTGCACTGCACTTTAAAAGTGTCTTTAAATCAGAATTTTTGTGCTCTCATACATCATCCATGAAGTGACATACAACAATTCTGCCTTCTGCCACTAGAGCGAGCACAATCATTGCTTTTTTTCTTTAGGAAAGGGGCACTTTGCCCAGCAGTAACATCAGGGCAATTTCCATTCAATGCAAGCCCTGCAAAGGACCACTCAAAATAAGCAAGATATATACATGTATATATATGTGTGTGTGTGTATGTGTGTGTGCGTGTGTTTGTGTGTGTATAAATATTTCATTAGGGTAATTCCAAATTTGAGTGTCTTCCCACGGGAACTTTAACAGGTTCACTACCATCCCAGGTACAACAGCAACATGAACTGTAGGTTTATTCACGAACTGGTCAAAATAAGAACACTTGATATGTTTCACTAAAAAAAAAAAAAAAAAAAAAAAAAAAACAAAGAAAAAATATAAGTGAAATCCTGTAATTGCTAGATAAATCAAACATAAATCCAGACTAAAATACAAAATATAAAAATCTTATTTCTGCTGCAGTCAGAGAAAATGTGATAAGCATGTTTTTAAATGGAAAGATTCAAACTTCAAATATTTTTATTAACACTGAGTAAAAGTGCAAAGAGGAGGAAATTCAAAAATGTTTTTCAGCTACAGTTTTTAGAGATATAAGAACCTCACTTAAGTGTCTTTGAAATTTCAAGGGCCATGTGAATGTGCTCTGGAACATCCTAATCAATACATTGCCTTACCCTACTCCTTCTCTTTCCCAGTCTCAAACAATTTTTTTCAAACAGCAAACATTACAATGAGCTGACATCAGCCACTCACTAGTGTCCCCTCCTCATTAGATTTTTCAGGGCTTTGCCTTGCTAGAAAAAAATTTAAGTCCACAGTGCTCGCAGAAGCATGCCAGTGGTCATAGTGGACATACCAATTTTATAATTTGCACAGTACAATCCTTAGCATCAAACTTAAGCAGCAGCTACAGGTCTCAAGTCTCTCCTAGCTTTGAAAACACTTCTGCCTAATAAAAGCCCAAAATTCAGTCTCTTCTACTTTCCCAGATTTTCTAAAAATTGCCTGAATACCTGTTTAATTACTTTCAAGTGACCAGTTTCAGTGATGACTCTTCCCACTGGTCTTCAAGATGTGTGTCATCCTCTTGGCTGTGTGGCAGCACCAGCACACATCCCTCACTACAGGCTAAATGGGCTTGAAATAGTGGCAATACTGACCATTGCTTCAAAGAACCACCCCCCCAGAGCTGTTGTTTAGGATAGAATTCCTAAGAAGGAAAACTGCTGGAAGCAGCACGTGCCAAAATATGTTCCGGAAATATGTCTTCATCAAAGACTGAACTTTCTTACCCCAGAGTTTAGTCCAAATCCTATGACATGTCAGAAAACCTCCTGACCCAAGATTGAAATGGGTCAAAGCCTTCTGGCAGACACTTCATTCAATAGAGAACACACCTATTCCGGAATGAAACTTCAGACAAAGCCCTTCAAGGGCTGACAGACCTCTGTTGCCTTTCCCACACTCCACAAAGCAGGGAAGTCCTTCCACACCCACCCCAAGCCCCTCTGAAAGAGCCCAGGAGCACCTCTGCCTAAAAAATTGGGGACCAGACCTCCTTATATGTGACCCAGTAAAGAAAGTCCAGTCCTGGTGTTCAGATGGTGACGCTCATTATCCAGAGCAGCCATGCAGTGAGGATGCACTGAACTGGCCACGGCATGGGTAAATAAGGGTATCAGCTTGCACTTCCAAAAGGAGTCACACTGGGAAGCAGAGCCAGCACTCAGGGGTGCCCAAGAAACTACAGAGTCTCATTGGGAAGAGTGGAGAGAGGGAGGTGTGCAAGTGCGAAACTTTTTTTTCTGATCAGAATAGGCACTGCCCAGGCATAAAGATAACAGCACCTGGGCAAAATGCAGCAGCACACCCAATTTCATGTCACCTTAATAATCTACCACCTACTAAAAAGGTGTAAATCACAAAGGTACTCCTTCTCCACTGCAGCCCATGCATGAGAAGTCTTCTGTGATACGGTGCTCTGGCTCATTGCATCTGGTATCCCAGAAAAATAACCCAGGGGTGGGAGTCAGTAAGGAAATTGTGCTGTCCATGCCAGCAGCACATTACAGGTTGCTTCACCTGAGAAATATGCATGGAATGTGTGAGACCAGAGCTAACACCTGTAACACAGTAAATTTAAGGAGGTAGCTTATATTAAAAAAAACAAGAGATGTTTTCTGGAAAACACAGACATGCTACATCAAAATTATGAAATCACTACAACAGATTTCTTACAGTTTCTCAGGAAGCTCTATTAATAACTAGAGGAAGAGTAGTGGATATTTAGAAGGTAAATAAGAAACAAGAGTTTGTTCAGGTTGTAAATTTTGTTCATGTCATCAAAATGTTACAATGGAAGATTAGAAACTCTTAGGAAAAAAATAAAAGTAATAAAAACCTCTACCAAAGAGAGAATACCAGAGTGCTTTATAAATCAATGATGTACCCACACACTGAGTATGTTCTGCTCATTCCTCCCTTCCATTTACAAAATGATTCAGTTGGATTATTCAAGGCACAGAGACCAGCTCCTACAAGAAAAGAAAGTTAAAGCTGAAAAAAAGACAGATCCAATTTTCTGTTGAAGACTGAAGGAGGATATGACAGAAGTCTGCAGAATGTCAGGTGGCACAAAGAGGGGAGCAAGGAGTAGAAGAGGACTTGCCACACAAGAAGCAACCTGCTGAAATTATTACACAAAAAAATGAAAAGCAAACAGAATGAAATGGTCTTTAAAAACAAAACAAAATCAAAAAGAAGGAAAAACCCCACAGTACATAACCAAATCACAGAATGCCATAGGAAACATCAATCACACTCTGGATCAGCCCTGTCTGTATGTATTATATACATACATGACAGTCAGGATAGTCAGCAATCTTCAGCACTGGAAATTCCTAAATGTGCAGTTTGATAGAAAACCATAAAGAGAAGAAAAGCTTGCAGTATGTACTCCTTCTTACACTCTTCCCTAAGTTTTCAGTACCAGTGACTATTAGAGATTGAGCTAAACAAACCACTGACTAGATCCATTACTTCTGGTTTTAACTTGCCTTCCTTTCCTGCAACCCTGGCAACCAAGGACTGGAAGATGTAGAAGTGTTAATAGCATAGGATGAGATGATTACATGCCACATCAATATATAATTTGTTTCTAAAGTAGAATTACAACAAATAATCTCAAGCAACTGTGAAGAATCTGACTTGAATTATATCATCATGAAATTTATCTTCTCAGTAGAGCGGAGGTTGATCATTAACAGGCCATTAAAATGTGTACAAAGCATAAGGATTGGTCCTTGTCCCAGGGCACTTTCCACATTAAATGCTCTGGAGTTTGAAGGCTGCATTCAGGAGCACAGTGCTACTTATCCATGCCTGTAAATTCTAACTCAACCTTGTGTTTTGCCTGGGGATCTGCACACATGGAGTAATTTATATAGGTTACTGTACACCATGCATACATTAACTTGGTATCACAGTGCTACCCACCATTTCATCTATAAAGAGGCAGCAGAAGACAGCCTTGTCTGTGCCCATCACGTTCCTTAGTCTGAAAGAAGTGCCCTGATGCAGAATACAGTGAGATGGGCAGGAGAAAGACCTGCAAGCTCAGAGCTGCTGCAGCTGGCTGGGACCACACTGTGCTATCAGTGGCTCCATCAGGGCCACAGCGTAAATAAAGAGGGGTGGGACAAAACGCTACTGGAGACAAGCAGCCTGACCTTAACAGCACTTCCTCACCTCTCTGGAAGGTGACACAGTGCAAGGCAATGACCTCCACAGTGCTCAATCTCTAAAGGTCGACAAGAGCATCGAAACACCAAGGAGAGGTGACTGCCTGGCCTCTTATAGAACAATCCCGAGGGATGCTACTGAAAGGAATGCTGCTGCCACTCCCTTTTCCTTCCACTTCAGCAAGGCCTGGCTGTGGCAGGGGTTTCTCCCACCACCCAGAATTTCCTAGAGAGAAACACTGGGATATTGTGCAGAAATGCTTGTTGATTCCAAATTCACTGCCTCCTCCCAGCCCTGTCAGGAAACGGTGAAGTGGTACTGCTACAGCAAACACTGCAGTATCATGGAGCTGGGAATTACTCACTGGAATTGCTACTACATTTTTCCCTTCAGCAGCAGAGAAAAGAGAATGTAAAGTAACAGCACATTAGAATAAAATAAAAAATAATCTGCCTTTTCAGTTACTTTCTGAGCAAACTTTCATTTAACTACGCCTTCAAGTATGAATTTTAAAGCAGACAATTACAAAGCAGAATAGTCACATAGAGACACAGAAGACACAGGATATGTATTTCTTTGTTTCCTAGTGGCTGCTTTTGTGCAGCCTCTAGAGGTGATGGCTTTTTTGAGGAAAAACTTGAAGGTACAAACACCTTCAGATATAAAAGTAGCAATTAAATTCCATATTCCAATAATTTTTCCTTTTCAAAAACCTGCTTATAAATCAAGACTGGTGAAACTAAAAGCCTGAATGATTTTTTATTTAACGTTAAAATATTAATACATTTTGGAATTCTGAGTAGAAGCTGTAACTGATTTCTTTGGGAATTAACACTCAATTTAGTCCTCTAAACAGTCCTGTCCCCATAGAGGCAGTAGAGAGGTAAAAATAAATCCTATATGACCCACATGAGATCCAGAGGCAATTTACTGAGTTGATTTGTGAGGAGACCTATCATCGCACTCATACAATGCCAAATGATTTAACTGAGTTAAATTTTAGGTTTTCATACTATAAAATTATCTGTAGATTTGAGACCTCACATTTGTCAGGAACATCAGCTAGTTGGTGGAAGGACTTAAAAGAGCTTGCAGTGCTTCTTTGAGGCAATTTAAACCAAAAAAAAAAAAAAAAAAAAAAAAAAAAAAAAAAAAAAAGGAAAACCACACTGACCACATTGGCAAGCTTTTTGAATTCTTGTTTTGAGACATGAAGCTAAAATTTGGACAAAGGAAGTAGCTTCCTCACATTCACCAAGAATGTCAGTTGATGATGAATTTCACATCTCTTCTTAAGACAGAAAGGACTTCCAGAGTGCAGCTGCAGTTTAACTCTGGGGTAGAGTTGCCCCCATCCACCTCAGGACCTTGGGTGGGGCAGACAAAAAGCTTAACATATTCCTTTTCCTTTCCACAAATGCAGTGACTGGTTCACAAACATGAGAGTTTTCCTGAGAAGGACTGCAGGCTTTCAAGCCAAACAGTAGAGGTATATTTCTGGAGGTGAAGACCACAGTATAGCTCTTGAGTTCTGAATACTGTCTCTCCTTTATAAAGCAAATATACAAATTAAATGTGCAGGCTTAACCTGCTGTCTTCACTGAATACAATGTTTCTTTCTTTCTTTTGGGAAGTGCATTGTGAAGAAATGATTGTCCTTGTACAGAAAAACTAGGAAAAAAATGTACTAACTGTCTGTAATCTCATTTAATTTTTCTTTTATTATTTAAACTAGAAAAGGGTAGAAGCAGGTTCTGCGTTCAAAAGATACAGGACCATTTGTGTCTGTCTGAACGTGTCTTCCCCAATGTGGCTATTTACTATTTTTCTTTATTACTACAACTACTACTGCTTCTTAATGGAGCATGATGGCAGGAAGGGTTTGTTCTTCTAATCTAATAAAATCAAGTAACATAAAAAGTCTTCCCTAACCTTGATATTGCCTCTCCTACGGACATACAAACTCTTCCTTTGAAAGAAGTTTTGCAGTGCTCTATTGTCCTTCTTCCCATCTCCCCTGAAGGGACATAGTTCCTAAGGGTAGAAAAATACTAGCTTCTCAATAAATGACAATGGTTCTGTAAGCTGCTTTTAACATTTGGTGCATGTGTGCATGTGAAGTACATATCCACAAAGAAAAAAAATTCATTTTGCCATCGTTTTTACATTAATAAGGTGAACTATTTTTAAAGGAGAATTCCTAACAATGGTTACCTATGAATTATAACTGATTATTTATGTAGTTCATTTTGTTTAAATGGTGCCTACAAGAGAACAATGCTGTATACAGCTGCTTTATTAATAATGTCACAGGCTCTTTGTTGCTATTTTTACATCTCCATCTTCCTGTTAGGCCATTTAAATAGAGATGCCTAAAATTAGCAAACATGCAGCATTGCTTCACAAGTCTTAGCTGCTACATTAAAATAGGAACTTTATTACTTCTTGGGAAATAAGTTTTATTTTGTTGAATAGCTAAGATACAAAGTCATAAAGCCAGATATGATGCAATGGAAGATTCAAAGGGAGTACCTGCTATGAAAAGCTATTGCTGCATTCTTCATCCATTTAAACAGGAGGAAACCCTTAAATGCTCATTCAAAAAAACCTTTAGACTGAAAGTATCTTTTAATTTCCACAGCTGAAAACCACAAAAATTGATTTTGTACAATACAGAATTTTTTCTTACTGTGAGACAGAATCTTCTAGTCATCAAAAGTTGAAACAATGAAACAATTCCCCTCACCTAACAAACAGAGGAGAAAATAAGATGATAAACAGATAAGAAGTCTGCATTCAGATCTGGTTTTGTCTGCCTATTTAGAAGTTTATTATTTCTCTTGTCTACTTCTATACTGAGTCCCAGGTATAATAATCCAACCCTAAGGACTATAATTCACATTTTTAGGTAAAGATTAAGGATTTTACAGAGACTGATCCACATGTTGTAGAAGTACCGCAATGAAAAATCCTTTTCCTTCTCTGGCAAAATTGCTTTCTTTCCCGAGTACACTTAGCAATAACAACACAGAAGAACTGCATGCCTATAAATATTTAACACTTGCATATGTTGTTCTGGAGGCATTTATGTTCAAAGGCTTCACTGTCAGAAAGGACCATTTTGGCCATGTTGCCAATGGCATAAAGATTTCAACTTACAACATGCTTTTTGGAAAGAGATGACATCTTGGCAGAGACGTTGCACTGATAAAATTAATCTTGTCTCTAAAAAAAGCTGCCGTAATGTCTACTGCTGTCATTGGTAAAAAACCCCAGCCCCATTTCTCATCTGAATTTTTCTGAAGTCAGTTTCAAGTCATGTCCTTTTCCAAAATGTCCATCTGTCACCAACATATCAAAGATAACTTTGAACTAAGGGTCATATTCAAAATTGTTGACAAGACACAACTGAACAAGAGATAATCACAAATACTAGCATAGCTTCTGGCAACAAGCTACATTGGGTTTTTTAATTCTGCTTTATCTTTCTCTTTATTCTTTTTGTGGTAGTAGTAGAAAGAGTTGACTTTGAAGGAATCAAGAACAAATCCAGAAGAGATGTTCAGGATATTAAAGCAACTTTAGGATGAAGAATTACATGCAAGTGAAAATATTAATGCCAAATCAAAAAAAAATTAATTGGCCAAACAAGTAAAACAACTCTACACATCAGTCATGCTGTTAGAGAACTCATTTTTCTCAAGCTCCATAACTTTATTTTCAAGGTTCTGAAGAAAAAAGTCCACAAGCCTGAACGACTTCCCACAGCCTGTCTGCTCTCCATAATAAATACTCAAGCAGTGCATACAGCATAAAAGAACAAAGTAAAAAGGTCTGTGGGATACCTGACACTCGAAATTCAAACTACCAAAGTCATAAATTAAGTATACGTGCCTGTTTGCGGGGCAGGGTATAATGTTCACCAACTGCTTCAATGGGCCTTATGTAAACAAAGAACAGAACAACTGGTGACAAATGCCAGCTTTCTAGTGCAAGAAAAAGGTCTCCAATCAAGGAAAAAAAAAACCTCAATCCATTGGCTTATCCAGATTTAAAAATCTGAGCAGAAATGATTTAATGTCCCTCAGATGTTTGGTCTGCTTTTGTGCCAGAGGTTAATGCCCTGCAAGGGTGACTGCAGACAAAGCTGCTCCTCAGTTACTGCACTCTAATGCTCAGTGTATTTGAGGTAAACAAATCACTGGTTTGTGGTATCACCACAGGCTAGAATGTGAACTGCAGTGAACAGCAAGGCATGGAGACCTTGTCAACTGTCTGCATTTATGAGCTATCAGCCTGAAACCAGAAATTCTGTAATTGCCTCCCATAATGCATAAACACAGAAATGCCAAGAGATGCTGTTTTCACTGCATTCCCTCATGCTTCACTGTCCCCACAATACAGCTTATATATTTTGGGTTTTCAAGAATTTTTGATTCCATTTCTCCTCTAAATCTGATTTCCCAATACAGCTCACAGATGTCAGAATGGCTACAAACTACAGGGATTACTATGGATTAATGAATCTTGTATGCCTGAAAGTGTTTAAAGCAATTACACCTCTTAGTGGTAAGGTATTTCCCACACATTCTCCTTCCAGCTCCTCTGTCAGCAGGGCAGTTTCCTCTGGGAGACAAGCATGTTGTTAGACTGAAAGCTGGTACAACCCCCACATGGATCTAGCAAAGTGTGCCCTCGGTCCTAGCCCAGGCTAGAACTTTGTTCTACATTTCGGGGAAGTCTCCTCAGCACAACATCAAACTGTTGGACTGAGATAGCACTGCTTGCTCTCCATGCCATCCAACCTCCACGCATTCCCTGCTCTACCAAAGCCCAGTGAGCAGACCAGGACACCAGGACACAACACTATCTCAGCTTCATGCGCAGACTAAGCTGTGAGAAGGGAGGACAAAGCTCCACAGCATCGATCACTGGCTGATAAGAAAGGCAGATAAATGGAGGGCAGTCACCTTGTCAGACTCCACCACCAAACAGTTTACAAGTCAACCACCACTGCTGCGCTCAGGTCACAGCTCGAGCTGAGGGGACTGACTGGGTCAGCTGCTGGGGCGGTGCAGGCAGCTGAAAGTACCAATATCCAAAATTGCAGCCACTGGCTTTGTCCAAGGCTGTCGGCATCGGAGCTGCGATTCATGAGCAGCAAGTGATGCAGCACACACGCCAAGGTTATGGGGAGGAGAGCTCTAGGTAAGGTAGCAACATCCAGGTTGCTGAGGGGTTACAGGCAGAGTGAGGGTGTGCTCTGCACTTCCTTTGGGGGAAAAACACTTTGAAAATATCTTTGACTGCACACGAGCTTTTTGAATAAAAAAGCCTCCATATCACTATGCAATCTTACAGCTTGCCCCCTTCCCACCCAAACAGTTCTTCTGAAAAACCCAAGCCTTTTCCTGCAGTGCTGTTTATATTATAGCATCCCAATATACACAATCGAGTAAATTATATTTGCTTAGCTAACTTCCAGACCTTTTCCCCTTTCTATTTCCTCAGATTTGGATAACAGCTTTCTTCTGCTCAATATTTTCTTCCCTAGAATGACAATAGTGCAGATACAATAAAAAGGTGTTACCAGCCTTTTGTTCAAGTGCTCTTTGTTGAGCATTTCAGCTATTTACTGCCTTCTCAGAAGTTCCTGTTTTCCCACTGAGGGGGGAAGGGAAAGCCTGTACAATGACATGGCAGCTTTTTGTTCAAAAAGTCTGTGTGCAGTCAGAGTTAGCACATTTTCCCTGCAAAGCCTGATATTACTAGTTTCAAATCAAAAAGGGAAAAAATCTTAAAATAACTTCAAAAAAATTATATATATATATATATATTTATATAAATTAGTACTAAAAAAGTAGAATTTTGCAGATATCCCTTTCTTCAAGCTATGAACTATTGCTATATCAAAATGCCTACATCCACACACACTGAAAACTCAGCCCACTATGATCAAATGTGCACAAACACAGAGGCATGTAGTGTAATCTCCTACTGCCAACAATATTACAGGTCTTACCACATAAAACCAAGAAACCAAAAAGGAATTAGGGCACTGAAAGATATCACAAGCTGGGAGCTTTGCTAGTTCACACAAAGAGAAAAGGAAGAGCACAGCATGCACAGCAATTTGTCTTTGATACAGGAAAAGGCATATATCGTTTGATAATCCAGT
Organism: Anomalospiza imberbis; assembly: GCF_031753505.1. Classification (NCBI taxonomy): domain Eukaryota; kingdom Metazoa; phylum Chordata; class Aves; order Passeriformes; family Viduidae; genus Anomalospiza; species Anomalospiza imberbis. Next base: position 110,755,717 of record NC_089681.1, read on the forward strand.
GATAAGGCAGGACAGCTATGGGACAAACCCATCTGTTGTACTGAATAAACAAATTTAGATTGATAGCTGTGATGCTGAGCTGTTTTGATACATAGGATTTAATAGAATCACAATGTGGATGTAAAAAAAATGATCAGTGTTTCATTATGAAATAAGGTATGTCCTGGGACTGTGGGATACACGACTATACGGAGCTTTGAAGAAATACATAAATTAGGCAATTGGGTTATAAAAGAGCATGTCCAAGCAATGGATCTGAACAGCTTCCCCTTTCATCATCCATCAGCTAGATGTTCAAGCCAAAGAAACTATGCACAAGAAACAGGTAGCGTGACAGGGAATTTTGGGGGTAATCTTGGTACCAAGTGGGTTAACTGTGCCTTTTATTCTCCCAAAGTCAATTTTAGCACAACAGGTCAACATGAAAATGTTAAAAACTGTTAATTAGGTTCCTCCTAATTAACTCCTCCTGAATCTAATTTGACAGAGAGTGCTCCACGCAGGGGTATTGGAGAGGAAAGGTCTTAAGGGATCTCTTTTACCAGACTAATCCGTGGCCCTGGCAGAAGAAACCAGTGGGGAAAGTTTCTGTGCATACCCTTTTCTTCAGCGCTAAACGGAAGCAACAGCAGAGCCGCCCTTCACCAAATGCTAACAAGAGGATAGGAAACGACTCTCGGAAAGGAGCTGCTGGTCCTGAGGAGTCTGACAAACAATGCCAGCGCTTATTAGAGCACACAGACCTCGCAGTAGGCTGGCTTTCATGTTCTCTTCATTTCGTGTGCAGATACATCGGGATGGCTGAAGTCAATGGGAAATTCACAACAGGTTTTAAGAATATCAAGAACTGATTCATTATAACTTTCTCTTCATAACAATATTGTTTGCATACATTAGATCTTAATCTGATTTTGTTCCCATCAATTTATCCGGACTGTATTTGCACTAGTTCTCATGGCCATCTTCTTGCTTGTGTACACTGTCCATGTAATATGTAATCTACAGAAACATCAACCAACACAAGTCAAAATTAAGTGTTCTTTTTAAATTCACTTCTCCACCTTTTTTTTTAAACTGAGACCTAAATTGAAGAGGCATTTTGAAATTAAGCTCAGGTTTTAGAGTGAAAATTACTTCAGGTATATTATAGGGTGGGTTGGGTTTTTTTGTGAGTTTTTTGGGGGGGAGAGGGATTTTTTGTTTGGTTTGTGTTTTTTCTTTTTTTTTTTTGCCCCCAAGACTAATATTCCCCTGTACAGCTTAATAAGAAAGTGAAAATTAGATGTAACCAAGCTTAGAGAATTCCTTTTCATTTATCGCTGTGTACTCAGTTTAATTTTAACTTGAGCTGGTAGAACACTTTACAAGAGACCCCATCTCACCTTTAACACATTATCTTGACTTGCTTACTTCAGGCAAACATTTGCTAGATAGTTGTCTGTTACTGCATTAAGAGAATGTCAAGTTCTTTGTACAAGCGTCTGGTCACGTTTCACGATTGCCAAAGTCTAGGAAGAAATCCCCAGTTTGAAAAAACTGCTTGGAAACCTCATTCTCCTGGGTAAAATTCCTACCATTTTTACTGAGAAGTTAAACAGAAAATCCTTTCAATATACCAAATGGAACAATGAAATTGTACCTAGTAAAATATAAGCTGTTTATCACTGTTTCACTCATGGCAAGTTTCATCATTAAATTACAGTTCCACAGGCCTGCATTATATGTTCAAGATTAGTTTTATACATCCTTACATGGATGCTCATGTTTCAAACAGAATAAACACCACAAGAGAAGCCATCTCTTCAGATAGCTCATTACTTTCCTCTTGCACACTGCCCTTTAAAGTTAAGTCCCAGCAATATAAGAATGTATTCAAAAGAGTAAAATAAGGATTGTGGTTTTCCAAAACTAAATATAGTAGTTTCCCAATGACAACTGTCTTTCTGCCACGTATGAATTTTATTTGACATCCAAGCTCCTTCCCATGCATTAGGGAAATAAATAAAAAGAACACTAATTAATGTATTGATTCGTACTGTGCTATATCTTAGTAACATCATAAGGAATGGGAAATATTTTCAGCTTGGAGGTCAACTGGCAATCCACAATAACTGCTGAAACTGTATTGCACAGTCCAATGACTGCTTATGCACATAGAGCGGCTTTGAAGCATCAATCAGAAACTCCAGCAGGGATCTTGCTTTTCCATGCAGCCTGAATCTCTTATATTGAAGAGCTTTTCAGCCTTTTTCATCTTTCACTGAGATCACCACAAGATTGTGGTTGGTCTCAAAAAATCCAGCTCTGTCCTGCCTGTTTTATGCCTTTTGATTTAAAAAAAATTGCATTCTGGATGAATGCAAGAACTAACCATGTCACAATATTCACCAACAACCTCCTAAATCACTGTATCACTATCAGTATTTCTAATACTGTTCTAAAACACTATGGTATTTCTCATAGTTTTGTCCACCCACAGCTTTATGAAACCATTAAAGATGATGTCTCATACTGAGCAGAGCCTGTTCTTTCAGGTGCCCAACACCTCCCCTCTTAAAACAACATTTTGCCAAAATTTTAGTGTAGGAGCTGCATTTTCTATGCTGATTTTCTCTGTCAAGCTTGAAGAAGAGCAGATGAAAATTATGCAAATGGCAAGTTACCCTGAGCTGCTGGACAAGAGGGCTTGAAGAAATGAGGCAGGGAGACAAAACAAAACCAAACCCACCACAGAAGAGAGATGGAAAATTAGGACTTGGGACAGAGGCAGAGGGGTGGATGAGATAGAGGACAAATATGTTGAAATGCTTGCAGCGAAGTATGCAACACTTCCAGAAACGAGTTCTTCACACATCTGAATTCTATCCTTGGTTAAGTATACATTATGGTACAGCCTATAATTTTCTGACCACATACTTTCCCCTTCTCCACACCACCACCTGCATGCAGCAACAGAAGGGAGAGCCTCCTTTAGAACAAATGCCTCCCCCTATTTTGCTTTCTGCCTGTTTATCTGCGTGGCCTGCAGAACTGCAACTCAGAGCTTTGCATCTGCTTGGGCTCTTGAAAAACACTGTGTTATCTGTATTGTACCACAAGTCCATCAATAAACTATTTAACACATCTCTGTGAGATAGAGTAGTATGCTATCCCAATTTTAGACAGTGAATTAAAATTAGAGTCCAAATCCAAATTTCTGGAAAACTCTTTTCCCACAGCATTTATTATGGCACTGCATTTTGCATCTTTAGAACACAGAGCTCCAACTGACTTTCAGACACATCTGAGAGTAACTGCTTTTTCTGCAACTCAGATCCAAAGATGGGGATTCAGAAAACAAGGAGTAGAGTGAACACAGTGAAATATAGGGCTTACTTGCCTTGTCTAGCATCCCATAGAAACACTGTGGTTCAAGCAGGAGATAAAAATCAAATTTTCCAAGGAAGCAATTAGCCAGGAGACCATCCTCTCCCTTTGAATAATCCCTTTCCTTACTCACAACATGACTTCCTCCAATGCTGTGCGCACAATATCCCAGTCACGCCCAGAAAAGCTCTTCTGTGCAATGACCATGGCAGAAGTTTCTTGATAAAAACAACTTGATCAAGCAGGTTTTGACTGGATTCCAGTACATGCACACAATTCAATATGAAACCAACACTGCCAGGGTGAAACTAATTTTGGTGCTTCTTAACTTCCAAGTCCTTAATAACATAATAATGTTTTTTAATTGTTAATTATTAAGTGACTATACACATGCAAGCTCTTTGAAATATCACATGGGGTTCCTGATAGCAAGGTACATCACAGTTTACAAATTAAACTACAACCAAATCAGCACAAATGCTGTCATTTTTTGGTCTTTTTTCCCCCACTGAGGATTGAATTATAGCGCCACTCTCCCCAGCATGTATCATAGCTGTGTCCTGTGCCTGTAAAGGACAACTGTGCATTTGTTTATGCTTTCCAGCCTACAGCAGTAGCAACAGGCATCCACCACAGACTCACCTTCTCCTCACCTGATCCTCGTCAGTCTGCTCTACAGTGGCTGTCTCTGGCTGGGCACAACCAAAGCTGATGTTATCGGTTGAAGTGCCATTTTAAAGACACATTGTAGAGGTTTTACTTTTGTTAGAGGCTTTTTATTTTACCTCCTCCCCTGTCCCTCAGTGCTGAATTCCTGCCTGCAACACTCTGTCTCAGTTTTTAAGTTTCATCCACAGTTCCTCATACTTCTCTCAAAACTGTGCTGCCCCATTCAGCTATCACCTGCCATAGGAGCTGAAGCCTTTGGAATACCATTGTTGTTGAATGCAGAGAACCTATGCTAAAATATATATTAAAGGGACAGACAGGAAAAAAAAAGAAAAAAAAAAAGAAAGGTAAAAAAAAAGGGGAGCCTGTTAGCAGCTGCAAAACTTTGAGGCTAAATAAATGGATCTGTGCAAAGACAGTGTCACCTTGAGTTTATTTAAATTCAGGCCTGGACACAGCAGCCATGTTTAAAGCTGATGATACAAACTGTTCTTATTTTCTGGTATAAAGCAGAGGTTCTTGACAGATTTCCTTTCAAGTTGTGCACATTAGGCTACCAGTTAAACACAAGAAGCTATTACCAGAGTATGATCAGAGAGGCTGCTTTTCCCACATAGCCTCTTTCCAGGGTCCTACTTAGGACATTTTAAATTTATTTATTCTTCATAACTAGATGATGATATATCCAGAGACTGACACCTTACTGATTATTACCACACTTTGTCTCAGTTCTACAAAATCTGATTTTAGCACATCTTAAATCAGACCAGAAACATTGTGGCTGCCCAGAGCAAAGTGCACAGACTGCATGCCTCTAACAATACCAATTTGTTGAAACTGGTTTTGTTTTGCTCTGGAGATTTTTCTCTCAGCAAACCTGTGGTTGCATCAGTGTCATCTGCACATCCATAGCTTGCAAAAATGGTCAGTGTAAACACTCAATATTGCACTCTAGCTTGGCAAAAATGCAGTCACGCCCAGGACTGATCCAAGCCTGTGCAGTGAAGAGGTCTGGCAAAGCCTGGAAGCCGTATTAATGCGTGCAGAACCAAGAGCTCAGCCTCTTTAAGTTCATTAACATAAGCAAAACACCAGACTTTCCTTGGGCCAGTCCCAGGTGCCACTGAAAGCAGTGACTTGATTCTTTCCTTACTCAGTCCCTCCTCCACTGGAGTTTTAAGAGCCTTATACCTGATCTGGTCCTTTCAGAGGCAGGTGAATTAGTGCCAGCAGCTTCCACGTGGAACTGGCTCAGGCCACAGGAACAGAACTACCTTGCCAAAGGCCTGATGGATGCTAAAAGCTATTTGCTGTTTGACCCTAGGAAAAAAAGAGCTAGTTCCTCTCTGCAAGGACACATTTTCTGCTGTTTTTCTGGAATTCAAAGGGGATAAAGGGTGGAAATATCACACAATACAATATGTACTTTATTCAAAATAAAATGAAGCTAAAATCTATTTTTATATAAATATACATGCATATACACACATACATTTATATATATCTACATGACCATTATAAACTAAATATATGGCATGGTTATTCCCAGAAGAGAGCAGCAAAGAATAGTAGGCTGACTGAGGAGGCAATCAACAAACAAGAGTACATCATCATTCCCTCCACACTTCCCATTCTGAAGGATTCAGAGTCCCCAAGAGAATTTTTCTATGGTTTTGAGAATTCAATTTTTAAGAAGAATCTTTGAGGCATCACTGCTCCAACCCTGCCTGTTGGTGCTACACAGAACAGAGCAGACACATCAGCGGGCTCCCCAGGTACACAGGAGTGCCCCCATCCAAAGGGCAGGAAGTGAAAGGCATCTGCTTTTGCTCTAGAAGCAGCATTTTGTTAATGGACTCAGAAACCTGGGGGCCATTAATGATTTTGCAAGAATCCAGTGTGACCCATAGACAACTTCTTTCTGTGTCCTTTTCCCGCTCACATTCTTACTACGCTGCCAACAAATACACTTGATCATACACTGCATGGAAAGCAGGGTTTTTTAGATAGGCATACAGTATTTCAAGATCTCTAATCTGCGGTCTTAACAGTGTATAATAAATAATTACAAAGATAAAGCAGGGATGACAGTGCAGAAAGAATATAACACAATGGGAGAAAAAAAAAATCCCAACTGAACAACAAACAAACAACCACAAAGAAGAGACACAGACGTGTCTGGGATTTGAATCCATTTTAGGACAAAATGCACCATCAGGTGTCTTCATCTTTATCAGGTATCTGGCATTACCACTGTCTTCCCATAGCATGATTATGCAGGGATCTGGGACTCCTGTGCATATCTGGAAAAAGGCAATTTTCAGGAATGCAGTCACAGTCTCTTTGCAACTATATCATTGACCTTTGTCCTCAGACCGTGATGGTCACCTCAGCATTCACCCTCGTGACTCACACCCAGCCACAGCATCATGCTAAAGCTAAGCACCTGGGAAGCTCTGCCTATTCCATTAGGAATAATGAGAGGACTGTACATTTCACTATCATACAGACACAGGCCACTGAAGCCCAAAAAGATTATTTAAAATTAAGTTTGTGTGCATAAGAATTTTTGCAAGCACAAAAGAAAAATAATTTCTAGAGTTTGGGAGCAGGGGGGAGGAGGAAGGATTTATATTATATTCACTATCCACCCAACCACAAAGTAGATGTTTAAGTATGACTTTAAAGCATTCTTCTCATGAAGAGATAATGACATTTCATACATGTTGTACCTTAACTCTGACGTATTGAGAATATTTTGCATTTTTGACCTTTGGTAAAATTGCTTCATTCAGTTTAAGAGGCATTTTCACCCTCCTACCACTTTAGCCCTAAGACTGTTTCTATCATCACTTGGAGCACGTTCAAAAGGTTCTGCTTTCTTGTGTCGCCCAAACAGTTCTCTCTTCCCAAGGAAACACCCTGATCTTGTCCAGGAAACCAAAGACCTTACAGGAAACAGAACTTTAAATAACCATATGATCCTAAAGGAAGGTGGAAATCATATAGATGTGTGTATTCAGTACACTAAGGACAGCTAAGGGTTAGCGGTGGAACAACAGCACCTAAAAAAGGCAAAACTGAAACCTCACTTCAGCAAGAGTTTTGTCTGATCAAGACCAAAGGAGAGAGCTGAGACTTCATATTGTGTGTTTTCTTATTCATGCATAGGAGCATGAAGCTGCTGGATAAGTGACTGACTAGTCACTACAGGATTTGATTTTTTCCATTCAGTAATTCAAAGTGAATAATATTAAGATTGCGCTTGTGTACATCTCCTCTAGGCAAAGCCCTTGTTCAACATGTCAGGAGGTAGCTCAGTGTTGTCAACTACTTGCAAGCAGACATGCTATGATTGGAGTAAAAATCACATACGAAAAAATCTCTACTGTTCCTGAAAGAAGAGAAAATCTTTCTGCCACTCAGGTGAGGAAAGAGGCTCTTTGGAACTCTCTCCATGCTTCTGAGCTATTTGTCTGAGCTTTTCCAATAAATGGGAGGGCAGGAGGAGGATGGTGTATATATACATAAAACTTTGAACTGCAGTCAGAGAGGCCATAAGACTAAAAGAAAAAGCTAAATGCAAGGAGAGCTTTAAGTACAATTTTTGTATTTTAGCTTTCTCACAGTAGATCACCCTCTCTGTATTATTTCTGTTTTTCTTAACATTTATATGACTTTATTGCTGAGTTAATTCAACACTTGAATATCTATAGTTGAGTTTGATGTAGTTGATTTTCTCAGGAAAAGGTGAAAAGTCTATTGAAGAAATGCTTGCACGTTTCTAGATGTTCCAGTTTTGGCAACCTCAATATCTTAGATCTGACATAACTTTTAATTTCTATTTAATATTGTGAGGGTTACCATTCTACTAGAATAAACAAAGTCAACAATATTTCCTTTATGAATTAAACCTTCAAAGGGCTAACATTTGAAGAAGAATAATGAACCAGTGATCAAAATTATTTTTATTGTCCAGAAACATAAATTTGAACCGCAATTTTATGTGGTGCTAATGAAGTAAATAACTTCCTATCAGGCTTCTATTTCAAGTATCTATTTTATTCTGGGCATTTCAAAGAATAATGTGCATAGAACAGCATAAAGAAATGCAACTGTAGGTACAATTAACTAAAACTTACACCATCACAAGATCTCATGTACAGCAGCAGCAGAGTAACAACCTTCTAAACCTTTCCAAGCTATATGTATTTGTTTTTGTCAAGGTCAAATAGCCATTACAAGCCTTAAAATCAGTAGTGCAACTTTTACAAGAGGCTCCATCTAGCACACACTGGTGTGAAGCAACAATCTGAAGAGATCAATGTCATCCTGCTAAAAAGTAAATATTTTTATAACCACATCCATGGCAACCACAAAACTCTCCACCTCCCCAAAGTGATCCATAATGCTTGACTTGAGAAGCTGATTTAAAGCTCTGAGAAGGTATCACTAGCCATCATTTTTCTTGGCCATAAAATCCCAGGAAGATAAACGTAGCTTTTCTGGGCCATCATTTTACAGAAAAGAAACACTCAAAAGATATCTCTAGAAATTGCTATACTTGCTCATTTTGAAACTGTAAATCCTCCAGGGGGACTGGTGGTGCTACACTGTAGGAATCAGTATAAATTATTTTATATGATGTATTTTTACTCCAGTGTCAACCCAGGCAATTGACATCTCATTTTCTCATTTAAAGACTTTGTGTGACACCACTTACATCTTCTATACTACTTTTCACAAATGAATCTCAGTGCTCCTTACTAAGATCAGTACACATATTCCATGAATGGATGAGACATTCTGAGAAGTTAGAGAGATGCAGATAAATTAACTTGCAGAGTCAATGGCCAACTAAGGCCAGTAAATGCAAGTTTCCAGAGTCAGAAGCCCCTGCCCTGTCCAGCAAGCAGCACTACTTCTGTATGTAAGTGCTTTGGAAAGGCTTCCACGCACCAAAGTTATGTTTTATGCCAGTTTCCAAAGGCCTCTCAGAAACTCAGTGGCATTTTACATTTTGCTTTTTCCACTGAAATGAACTGACCCCACTTTTTTCCAAGTGAGTGGCAGGAAACCTTGCATCTGCTCTGGTCATAGGGGCAGATGTTGAAGGCAATGGAAATCTGTCAGCACCAGGTAATTTAGCCTACACTTCAGGCTGCATTTCTGAGCTCATTCATGCTAGATTTGTGCAGTGCTAGACCAAAAGGCATTACAGAATTAAGCTGAACCAGGTTTGGGTACATAACTCTATTACTGCTGAATAGGCACAGTCGGCCTCGTCCCACATTTACACAGGCTCTAAAGCAGCTACATAAAGGATGGAGATAATACATGATCCATCATGAAACCTGTCTTTATAAAGCTAACTCATTTTGAACACATTTGAAACAGCAGACTGAGTTAATAGCAGACCAGTGCTTCGCACGACTACAAAGAATCCCTTAGTAGGAACAGTTAAGCTGAATTTACTGTGCCATTACACCACAGTCTCAGCGCAGATGTAGGCTGGTTACCAGCACACATGGAAATCCACACAGCAGTTAATTCATCTTCACAGTATGCAAGTTAGGGATGTGGGAGCAAAGACTGATCAAGATCCTTCAGCTGGAATACTTCATTTATGTGGTAACTTTCTGCTTTTCCATTCTCTTTGGTCAAAGAATAACACAGATTTGGCCTTTGCCTACACAGAGAAGAGAGCTCCAGTTTCAGAGCCAGGAGACACAGACTGCACCCCTCTTGCTGCATACACATTGCTGTCTGACAGCAGCAATAATCAAATATTTATGCAGCCCCACAGTGCAAACTCTCAGAGCATCTAGCACCATTGTTTAATGCCCCTAGCTCAGCTTTAACATGGACATGGGATCTGGCAGATGAGTAGCTGCACTGATAGCAGATATTACTAAAAACAGTCCTCTTCCCTGTTCATGTCACAGGTGTCCCAGAGAAGGGGCACCAGAAGCAAAGGGATGCTCCTACCACAGCAGCTGTTCTTTAGAGCTCAGAGCTTAGACTGCAAAAGATCTACCAGGCTGCAAACTACTGAGACTGAATTACATGCTGATCTTATTTACAGGTTTGCAAATCCTTAGCAGAAGGATTGTGCTATAAGCTGGGGCATCAGTACTGAGGGTCAGAAATATCCTGAAGGGTCAATCAGTGCAGGTAAGGCACAACAATCAGAACAGGCTGATTTAGGGTACACAACTCCAATACTGCTGAATCTGCACAGCAATTTTTGAAGTCACGCTCTGTTAAAGCACATTTTCTTTCAAAAAAAAAACAAAACATACAAAACTGGTGGAAAATGTTTAACCAAAACCCAATGCCAAATATATGTGTGTGTGTATATATATATATATATATATATATATATATACACACATAAACTCACTATTTGATTTCAGCAACTGAGGTTCTTTCAGCTAATTCCATATAAAGGTATTCACTAATATATTTTTCTTTAATTTTACAGAAGAATAGCTATTCTAGCTGCTTTAAAATAAGTGGAATTAAGAATTAGAAGTATTTCCTAAAAGGCACTATCTGTCAGTACTCTACTTCTGTAGGACCTGCCCTACACCTTTCAGCTTAATATCAAGAACTGTTCTCTGTTCTCTCAAATACACCATTGCAAACCAGTAAAAGTTAATCTACATTAGAGACTTCTATTAGCTCCTTTGTTTTGGCCAGGAACTGCTCATCTTCACATTTTACAATTATTCCAAGAGCTAGGAATAGCTGAGAGGAAACAAAATCCCCCTAAAAAGCACCATCACTGTTTAGAAAGGTAAGCTGCACAACACCACCTGTCAACACAAACTGGAAGGCACACTTCCAACATAGAGTAAGCAAGAGCCTGTCCATGCCTTGTGGCCATGTAGCTCAATGTGAGTGCAGCTGATCCAGTATTCACAGCCAGGATGAATACATGACATTCCAGCAGGACTCGGGGAAAAGCCTTGGGCACCTCTGTAACAATCTACAGTGGGATCACTCTTCAGATAAAGCACAAGAAAGGTACATAACTCTGTTGTAATTACTAACTGGAAAAGAGTGGGGAAAACAAAGCAGCTATTATTTCAAAAACTTGTTTATTCACAGATCTACCACAGCTTTGACAGTGAAGCATCTCCTGTACTTAACAACCAAAGCAAGCCTACAATCACCTATCTACTAGAGATTGACAGAATTCCCAAGGACACTGGCACACAGGGTACCAGCAGGGACCATGCTCCGACCTCACAGCCTCATCACTATTGGCCTGCACAGCAATCTGGCATCTCAGTGTGCATCCTCTCTCCAACAGCACTGTTCCTGCCAGAGGTCCCACACCACACATCAGACTGAAGCTTCGCCTGGTTATTTTAACTTTGAAGTCAGCAAAACCAACAGCCATTCCACTGCTCTGGTGAAGCACAATGTTTTCAAGCCTCGAAAACAAATATAGTCTGATAAGTTTATCCTTGAAGCTTCAACAGAACAAAAACTTCACACAAGAAACTCCAAAAGTTAGTTGGGGCAGCCAGCTCTTTAAGACCCTTAATTATTAATAGTGTAGATGAGTGGAATGAAACACATCATTTTTAAGAGGAGATGCTGAGTATCTCTTGCTCAACACACTGAGGGCACACGGGCCTGCAGAGGGATCCCAGCGTCGTGTTGTTCACCGCCTGCCACTAAAGCAAGCGACCGAATTTAGCACTGCCTGGCCCTCTGTATGTTCATTTACAGCTTATGGACTACCTGCAAAAAACAAATTCACTACCAAACCCAAAAGGCGTCAGTTCATCTCCCATTCTGCCCAGGTGTACCTAAGAAGTAAGAATGTAAGGAAATGGTTTTTATTGACCTAGGAATCAAAGATAAATTGTTTAATTAACTCTCACATCATGACTATTTATGTGCTATAAAGTGCAAAGCATACACAACCAATGTGGTTACAGAAAAGTCTCCAGAACTCAGTTCCCTGTCTGCCAGAACTCGTCTTTCCGCTACGGGACGTGGTGATACCGCAGATACCACGGGAGGCTGAACATACCGCGTGTGCCCTGCGCTACTTTTCCAGCTCCCAGGCGGGACGTGTGTGCCCCCGCCGTGGAGCTGCTCTTGCTTCCGTGGGTTCGTCCTTCCCCCGCGCTTCACCTGCGGGCACGGACCCTGGGCAGCCGCACCGGGTGATGCGCTGAGGGACACCCCAATCCCTCACCCCAGCCCCTCACCCCAGCGCCGGCCGAGCGCTCGGCCGAGGCTCCCCCGCCCCTCCGCGCCCCCGGGGCACTCACAATCTCGGTCACCATGAGGAGCCCGGGCACGGTGCGCAGGAACTCCTTGTCGTAGGCGAGGGTGCTGGAGCTGGCCGACAGGTTGGCGGTGAAGGAGCTGCTGGTGGTGGTGACCGTGTGCGAGCGAGGGCGCGGCGGCTGCTCCTGAGGCGGCACGGGCGGCTCCATGGCCGGCGCGGCGTGGCGCGGCTGTCGCCGGACGGGCGGCGCGGAGGCACCGCCGCTCGCCGCTTTGTGTGGCCCCGGCGTCGCGGGCAGCCCCCGCCCGGGCGCGGGGGAGGAGGAGGGTGCTCGGCGCCCAGCCCCGGGCGGGGAGGCGGGTCCGGAGCGGGGCCGCCCGCCCCGGAGACCGCCCAGCCCTCCCGCCGCTGGCCCCGGGGCGGGACCCGGCGCTGCCGGTGCGAAGCAGCCCCAGCGCTAGGGAAAGAGGGTCAAAGCGGGTCCCCGCTCGAAACCATCTCCTGACCTCGCGGACTTTTAAACACTTGGGATCCCGTCTGCTTCCAGTGCGGCCGAGGAGCGAAGCCGAGCCACTGTTGTCTGTGCCGCAGCCCCAGGGGCGAGCACGGTTTGGAGGGTCCAGCCTCGTGCGCCGGCCGTCACTGTCCCTCCAGGCTGTCACCCCTGGCTCCACGGGCAGCAAAGGCTGGCGAGAGCCGTGCTGGTGCTGCAGGTGGCTGTCCCCACTGGCTGCCATCGCCTGGGAGAGGAACCGCCGCGAAGTGCCGCGGGCGGGGAACAAGAGTCTAGGAGCTAACACAGCCCTCCCAGAGCTGGAAATGGGGGTCTTGCTGGGGTCTGCCAAATAACCAAGAGACTGAACAACGCAAAAGACTTTTAAAGGCCATAAAAGTCACTGGAAATGTAAAGTATTAAGTCATTATTGACCTATACTACCTGGCAGTGTTGAGCTGTTTCTTAACCTGTATTTTTCAGTATTCCAGTCTGAAGTGTCATCTTTAAAAAAAACAAATCCAAACATTTTTGTTCTTTTAAGACCTTCTAAAGAGATTTTCCATTCCACAAAAACCATGGGGTTTCAACAATAAGCAAGCAGGTTATAGATATTTTCAACGTTCAGAAACTCTAATTAGCAAAGGATTTTGTGGCCATTCAGAAAAAATGAAGTGTTTTCCACATGTCTGGTGGCTATTGTCCTTGAATTGTTTACTTCGGCTCTCCTACTGGATAACAAAGGCTGGATTTTGTGGTATTACCTTTCAGCAAGGGATTGAAGCAGCTGGGGAGGGAGGAGGAGGAGTATGGGGGAGTTTCTCCCAGAAATACAGGTAACGTGAATTACCCAAAGGAACTGTTTTTGTGCATTGTTGTGTCTCCACTCACAGTGTAAGTGTGTCACAGTACAGGCTCCATGGGCTTCTTGGAATGTGTATCTTGGCTCAGCCTCTGTGGAGCCTCCATGCTTTCTACACTCTGACTAGGAGAAGAAGTAAACTCTTGCTAGGTCAAAATATGCAATTTGGTGAAACCTTTCAATGTAAGTGTTTTAGACACTGGTGACTTTTTTATTTAAGATGGCAGAAGAAATGTGGCAGAGTTTTGCAAACATGAACTGTAGGTCATCTGAACACGATGCCTGTCACTTGACACGATAAGATATACAGATAGCTTTTTTTTTTTTTTTAAAGACCGTTAATAAACCATATATTCAAACCACTGAACACAACTCCTTAATCATGAAACAAGGAATTATATACTTTTTGGCAAAACTGTAACTTTTTTTTGTGACATTAACAGTAATATGGGGTTTTTTGTGTTCCTGTTTTATCTCTTTCTTTTATATAAGAGTTGATATTTTAAAGGAACAGAACACACCTGTGCACTGGTCTGTCTGGAAGCCTGCTTCAACTGGCTTGCAAGTAAAAAGTGCTTTATCTGATTGTTCAGCACTGCCAAGGTTCCTTCCAATGCCAGAGCTACTTTGCTACTGTGGCTGTTTTGAGGGGATCCATTGTAACAGCATCAATTTTCCTCTCTGAGAGATTCCCATCTTTTCTGTTTTCCACCTAGAAGATCAGTAAGTAAAAGTGAGGAAATGTGGGGCTAAAATTCATGCCACTATCAAAATTAACACTAATTTCAAAGTTGTTTGAGCCATTCGCATCACTTTCCCTTTGAGGGCTGGTTTATTTTACACTGGATGTATATTCTCACCATGTTTCCAGGATGTTACTCACTGGTTTCAGGGTTCATGCATAATTCTAAAACTCTTTATTTATACCCTAAACTCTTAAGGATCAGTGTTGGTTTTCTTTCAGCCATCAGAATAAGAGCAATAAATTTCATTGCTTTTGGTCTGCACATCTGTTGTTTGAGCATCCCAGCTCCTGTCGGGGAGAAAGAAAAAGTAAAATAAAAACACAGACAGGGAACCAATTGTTTTCTGCTTCAGCTATATTAATATACTGTACACTTTCAATGTCTATTGTAGAGGTCTAGTATCATGATTAATTCAACAAGAACTGGAGGGCTACACTTGTGGGCAATTTCTCTGAACACTGGCTGCCACTCTGACTTCCCTGGTTAGCTTATTTTTCTCCAGCAAACATATTCAAAGAATGAGTTTCCCTAAAAATGGGTAAACACTCCAGAAGCTTTTCTGTATCTGATATTCCTGGAAACAAATTTCATTCTTTAACTTGACAACATAATACTTGACATTTTGAATGCTAATTATGAGGCTCTAATTTTTTTGTTTTGCATCCTTGCACTGAGGGTTAGAACTGGAAAGCCTTCAGGGACCAGCTAAGCCTAGCTAGATTTTTTTACATGTAGATAGCATCAGAAACAGAATAATTGAATGCTGCTGCTTGAACAATCAACCTTTTATTACAGAACTACCAAGAGAGAATAAGGTGGCCCATTTTCTTTATTTTAAATTAACCTCTCAAGGGAAGAATCAGCAGGGCTTTTAAACACCAGTCAAGATTGCAACCTCTTGTGTGTCAACTGCTATAAGGAAGTAAACTCTGATTAGGGGAAAAAAAGATGCAATTTGGTGAATGTAAATGTCTTAGTAAAAGCAGAATAGTGAATAAAGATATTATCAGGTTTCTCAGTAAAGGGATTATTCCTGAATGTCTCATTATCTAATTAACAGAGTCTTCCATTTAAGCTAGTTTTGTTCTCAAATCCTGAGGTACCAACATTTTTAACATTACTGATCGAGCTCTCAAGAACTACTTTCTTAGCAACAATCTGGCCAGCTGGAAGTGCTAATTAAAGTAGACTCACAGGTCCAAGGAGTGGAGCTGACTGGAATTTCCTGAACTGTTTTTCTGGTTTTGAAATAGAGCTTCCCTTCCCCCTTCCCAAATCCTAGAATTTTCAAATGTCAAACTCATTCAGATTTGTTCTTAGGTAAGTAAAACATGTTAACATATAAAAGATGTGTGAAATTTTTCAGTGGTTATCAGCAGGTTTCAGTCCAAACAAAAACTTACTGTTTTTAAACCACCTAGAAATGAACTAAGAAAGCTGAGGGAACTTAATCTGAAGAGACCAAGAAAGGAATTGTATTTTCCATGAAACCCAGGTCTTGCACAAGGAACAGGGATTTATGTTGGATGTCCAGGACAAATATTCTCACCCTTGACATCCTACTGTGCTAATAATCTGAGGATGAGATATTTTTAGTTAGCATTAAATCAAGAAATGATTGGAAATTTTCTAATGGCTTTTCAGAATTAGCAAAGTGTAGGCTTTGAGCTACAAAAGTATTCAAGTAAATAATTTATAACATATTTTACCCTTCAGCAGCTTACAACCATATGGAAAAGCTGATTTATACTAACCCAAACCAGAAATACTTGATTTGTACTTTGGTAGTAACATGTGCCATAGGCACATGATCAATCAAGGCAAACGCCTCTGTGTAGGAATCCATATTTCACAAAGAAAAGATGGTTTTCATGACTGAGATACTTGGATCTTCCAATGTTGCTGCAACAGAGAGAGAATAGATGAGATGCATATATTTTCAAAATGGCCATTATTTGGCAAATCCATAGAGAATCCTTGTTTGTACATGGGGTTACTGAACACAAGGCCTGTTTTGTTTTGCAGCTTGGGCACCTAAAATTCATGAACATAAAATCAAAACCAATTCAAACAACAATCGAAGTAATGACAGTGCATGGGATTTTATCAACCGATGCTTGTTACAACCCTGATGCTGGAAAAGGCAGGATTTAACTGTATATGTTCTGTACTCCTCTTATCACAAATATTTCTTTCTTTACATTAAGTTTACTTGAATTCTATGGACAAAGTCCTGACTGTAGATACACAGTCATTTTACCTGCCAGAAAGCCGTCTTACAACATATTTTGCCATACGGATAATTAACTCTGTGCTGGGAACAGTAACATACTGACTTCTAGATTTTATTTTTCAGTTTTGAAACCCACGACACTAAGTAAACTGTGTGGTGATAGAGACTGTGCTAAGAAAAGAAAGCACAGAGTACATAAGCCATGTATTTTCTTTGCATTAGGCTTTCACCAGCTGTTTTATCTGCTCTGGGAATCTAAAGATCCCTCCCAGCCCTGCAACACAGCTATGTCACAGATACCGTACTGAGCAAAAATTACTTCTTTCAGAGCTGACTTGTACTTAGAACACACTGTCCCTGCACACTGAATATATGTGCTTAACTTCAGGGCAGAGAGCACATCTACTCAAATTAAAAAGAGTTTGTAGTGAGAGGTGTGAAGTCTAAGTACAAATCTCAGAACGGGAGTTATGGTTTGCTTGCTTAGGGGCCTCAGCTCGGTAGTGCACCTGCAAGAGCACGTCTGCATTTTATTTCCCAGGCTGCTTCCCAGCTGCTCTCGGCCCTCTTGCCCTCCAGCGAGCCTGCAAGCACAGCAACAAGCACAGCTGGTGGCTGTGCCTTCTCACACCTGCAAATCAGAGGCCACCCCAATACTCAAGAGTGTCTGGTGTCATGTTGTGTGAGGAAGGAGCT
Source organism: Anomalospiza imberbis (assembly GCF_031753505.1). Classification (NCBI taxonomy): domain Eukaryota; kingdom Metazoa; phylum Chordata; class Aves; order Passeriformes; family Viduidae; genus Anomalospiza; species Anomalospiza imberbis. Next base: position 110,773,036 of record NC_089681.1, read on the forward strand.
GATTCTGCCCCTGAGCATGTCCAGGCAGGCTGTCCCTGAGGCACTCTCATAAATACTTTCATTAGGGTCAGCGGTCCGCCACAGACCTTTAAATATTATTATGGAGCAAACACATACTAGTGATTACATCACTGAGAATATAAACATTTCCACTGAAGACATGTGCATTTTCCACTTGCTAAGGGTGGTGCTTGCCTAAGTGTTTATGGAAATCGCAGCAGGTAATGTTTATACAGCACCCAAGCCCAGTGCAAAACAGCTGGAGGAAAATACCACCTTCAACAATTGTCAGTGCCATATTTGTTTTTAGATAATTAATGAAAGACTGTATAATTCTACCGTGGTTTCACCACAGCACCATCCAAGTTTAAGGAGAGAGTTCACAGCCAACTCAGTTTGCTTGCAGGCTTAAATAAAATAATAAACAGTCAGCTATGTTGTTCTGCTGTGGTTGGTACAACACCATGACACAGGCCTGAGACTTAAAGTGTCCCTTATCCCAAATTGTGAGCTTGCTGTATGTGTATACACACTGAGGGAAGACATGGATGGCAGGTAAAAATCTAACCAAATACTATGGCTAAAAGCTGAAACTAGACAGATTCAGACTGAAAAGAAATTGGTTTTGTTGTTGGGACTTTTTGAATGATTTTTTTTTTAACATAGCATGATTAGCTATTTGAAGGATTTATTAAATAAAACATTAAACTCTCCATCATTTAAAATCTATAATTCCAAGCTATAGGTTTATTTGAAATGTACTCTTTACCAGACTTACATTGACAAATTTGGTTGTCTTTATCATACAGAACATGACAAGAGATGGCCTGACAAGTCTCCTGGAGTGGCAGCAGAATGAAGGATCTCATGAATCTCGCTCTGTCTGGACAATGAAAACTGGTAATGAAACTGCTGTACAGGGAGAATCAATTTTAGGCAGGTGGACTGCAAGGTTTAAGGGTGGAAAAATTCTCATCCAGAGGAAGTTAAGAAGCCAGTGGGCTGACTGCAGGATCTGCAGAGAAAGGTGCCAGCTGACTGGGGTGAGGTGCCAGAGTGTACATGCTCTGTCATAGGGGGCTGAAGTGCAGAAGAGAACTGAGCCTGGCAGGGCACTGACCTAAATCTTGGGGAACACAACAGTGGAAGGAGAAGGCAGAGAAGTGCGGGCAGATGTTACTGGTTGACACAGCCTTTCTGTTAGTATGGAGTACAGACATTTGACATCTATCCATTAACAGGAGAGGAAAATGTTAACAGAGGACACAGTACACCACATAGTGGCCTGAAATCTGGTTGACTGGTACTGGTTGACACAGCCTTTCTGTTAGTATGGAGTACAGACATTTGACATCTATCCATTAACAGGAGAGGAAAATGTTAACAGAGGACACAGTACACCACATAGTGGCCTGAAATCTGCAAACAGCTGAGCAATATAGCATTGGTATTTTCAAATCAGCAGTTTATCTTTGCATCTAGACAAGTGCCAAAAGACTTCTGTGCAACAAAGAACAAAATGACCCTGATGTTTGTATTCACAGAGCAGTCTTAGCCCTGAAACAAAACAAAAGCAAAAACAATTCTCCCTAGTACAAAACACAGTCAAGTTCAACTCAAAGCAGGACAGAGAGGTGCAAGCACCAGTGTTTTAGGATAAACAGAATACTGCTCAAGACTGTAAATCACTGGATGCTTTTAGAGCCTTAGTGCTACAGATATGCAAAGAACCAGCACGCAAAACTCCTGATAACTGGTAGGCCTTGTATCAGTGCATGAAAAAATACCTGCAGTGATGCAAGGCACTTAATGAATCCTCCAGTTCTACCTTCCCAAAAACATCCTTTGCAAGAGAAGTAGGAGTTTGAAGAAACAGGGGAGAGAGAAAAATGTTTCTCTTATGACTGCATGTATTTACAGAGAACAGGGAACAGAGTGTGTTTTCTGCTGCTGGCCTAGCAAAATCTGCTGGGATTTTTAAATGAATCAGAAAGACAAATTTAGTTAAATTTCTCAATTTACTTAGTTTTCTACGAAAATTGAAGGCTTTGGGCTGTGAGAGAACAGTGCATGGTGTGAGACTATAGGACTCAGGGGATGGATGATGGGCTGCCTTTTGGAGGGATTGGGATTTCCTCAGAACAAAGGCTTATTCCATTTATGCTATGTCTTGAGAAAGCTTATCCTGTCAAGTCATTTATCACCCTGCTAGCTAGCTACTGAGCATGGATAATGCTTCTTCCCTAGATCAGTGAGGGAAAAGAGAATTTTAGAAGAAAGGAAGGTTTTCATTTGGGGATTTTAGGAGATTGGAGAAGAACCGATAGGAGTTAGGATATCTAAGCTCTTTGAATGATGAGAAAAACATACCAGGAAGGATTTTTCTAACAGCTCACAGTGCAGCTAAAATAGTCTTTCTGCTGAGGGCATCCCTGGTATTTAAACTATGTAAACTGGCACAACCCTGTGGTTTGCAGTACTAGATTAGGAGTAAGTAGAGGATGCTCTGTGATGGATGTGGCTCTAATTACTGATATTGAGGTGAATGAAGTCCATCATATATTTGCAAATGTCTGGCTTAATGCTAACTATGAGACAATTATGATGTGAGACTTTTAATTATATGGACGTCCCCATACATCCCTACAATGAAAAAGCTTATTTTCCTATAAACTCTGAGGTTGGCTCATCATTGGCTTAATGATCAAGAAAAGTACAGACTCCATTGGTTGTGCTGGCTGCAGTGGGGGTATTTGTAAGAGCAATCTATTCCATGTAGATCTTTCTACAGAGAGCATATCCCCAGTTTGCACTGTTCTTGGCATTTACAAGAATTTGGTATCTTCTGGTAACCATCCTTTTTGTCATGTTCACCTGGAACTGACCGATCAGTTAAAACTATGAAGATGAGGATGTGATAGCTTAACCTTCATCTTCTCAGCACATCAGAAATCTGATCATATATATTTATACATACACACACAGAGGCATACAAGAGCATGTCCCATAGATCCAGACAATTATTAAAAAAAACCAACAGTGGTCACTAAATATATCAAATCTATGATGTTACAAAAGCAGTGTGATTCTCTGAATGTACCAATCAAATAATTACTCACTTGTCATCCTCACAAGGATTCAATCAGAGGCCCAGGAAACAAGCTGTATCAGCGTGTGCAAATGAAGGTCATGCATCAAACTGCTGGGTTTTAAGTGATGCTATGATTGCTATTTCAGTGAAGGAGTAATCAGGGAGGTCATCATTTCATGATTCATTGTTCCAGCAGGCAGTGCAATGAAAAATATTGAAGTTAGCAATGATATACTTAAACCAGGTATTACTCTGATACCTTGGAAGTGTTCAAAAAAATTGTGGGTATGGCACAGTTACGTCGTGAAGATGGCAGTGCTGGGTTAACAGGTTAACTCAATGATCTTAGTGGTCTTGTCCAAACGAAATGATTCTATGATTTCTTGCATGCAAGCATCCTTCTTCTGCTAGACTACTTCTTTTATGGGCTGTCTGAAATTACTAGTGAAGGTTTTCTTCATGTAACTCACAAGTAAGGAAAATATGAGTAAGTGGATTACATCAGTTCATCAGTGCTGAAATGCAGGATTCAACAAATTATCTTCATTAATAGCAATGAACAACGCTGGGATACCTCAATGGATATTTCAAGGTGTGTATCTAACCAGCAGATGATTTATAGGTGGCATCCTCCAGCCTGCAAAATACTCCAATGGATAAAGCAACCCAGTGTAAGGCAACCAGTGATAAGAAAAAAAATACACATAGAAAAGGAAAAAAATGCTGGTGAAGACACCTCTACTACAAGGAGGAGTATTCCACAGTGTTTTTATAAGAGCATAGAAAGGGAGCCATGAACAGGGGCCTCTTGAGGAGAGGGGAACGGTGGCTTTGCAGATCCTCAGTCTCCCTCATCTGAGTGTGAGTGATACAGTTCAAGTCCACCTCTGAATAAGGGGAAGTGAAGAAGAGGCAGGACTTGAAGGACTACACCCCCATGTACCTGCTCTCTGTGGATCCCTGCCTTGAAAAAGGAACAACTATTTCCGAGTTATTCATTAATGTGATTGAAAATAATTTTTTAAGATGAGTGACAAAGATCATGACTCTCCATGATCACTACACAGAGAAACTACCTTTACCCTGTGTGTGTGGTAGTGAATCCCCTGATTTAAGGTGTTACAAAAAAAGCCACCAGTTCATTAAAATCAGTCAAGAATACTGGACTAAAGCAGATGCAGTAAGTTGTGTTCATTCAAAGGCAGCACAGAAAATAAAAAAATTGCCAACCCAAATCACCACCAATCCTGAATCCCTATTAAACTGAAGATCAGCTATTTCTTGAGATTTGCCTACTGGATTTCAAGATATTTTACTAATCATCTCAAAACAGATAATTCCTTTGAAAGCAAAATAATCTTTCCAAAGCTCTGTCTAGCTACACAAATACTTGGAAATAGGTATGCCCAAGAAAACTGCATTGAATAGAGATAAATCATATGATAAGATTAATACTTCAGAACTGAAAGCAGACTTGAAAATGAAACATTTTTCCTGTTCAAGTGTTGTCTATGCATATATTTCCTTTTTTAAAATGTGAATTTAACACACAGAAGCAGGTAGACAGCAAGCAGTCCCAGGGAATGATGTCACTGGTTCCCTAAGGTATGTCCAGCAAGGTCAGCAATCTGAGGATCTGCCTTCTAACAGTCCAGCTGAAATGCCTTTTTCCTGACTCAAGGAAGCTGCCTTGAATAGTTTAGATTCCCTGATAATTCACCATATAACTTCTGTAACAATAAACCACATTGTCATTTTTAGTAATGCATTCAAGGAGGACTCATGTGAAGCCTGGTTACCTGGTGCAGAGTTCCCAGTCATTAAAACATAATGAGTTTTAAATCAGTCTAGTCTAACTCAGTAATTAACACAAGGTACCTTGAGCTGAGCTTCTCAGATGTTCCCATTCTGTTTCCTAAAATCTGTCTGTCTGTGCACTCTGGGCCTCTACTTTCTGTCTTTCTGTCCCAACATTACAAGAACAGAGATGTTCAAACCTTCCAATATTTGCTCACTATTGCGTGGATGCTGTCCTGATCCAGCCTACATGCTGACATGATAGGTTCTAGCTAAACATGGCCATTTCACACTAATGCCTCTTCAAAAGTCATGTAACCACATCCACTACACTTCACTTTAGGATTGATTACTGTAGCAATTAAAAAAAAAAAAAAAAAAAAAAAAAAAGAACCAAAACAGTGGTGCTGGCTTTGTGCTAGGGAAGAGAGCTTGGGTACAACACGGAAGCTCTCAGATAGAAGGAAACTAGGAAGCTTTCCAGCCCACCTACATTAGATTAATGAAATCACATCTGGCGTCAGGAGCGTCCCTGGAGTGTTCTTGCTCAATTATTTTAATTTAACCTCCACCTCTGGTGACAACAGGGCAGAGCTGCTAGCAGCATTATACTTATTTGGTTTTATGATGACATAAAAATATTAATAGCCAGGGTTATGGGTACCTTACCATTACCTAGGGCTCCCACTTCTAGTTCTGAATCTGCAATTGCAAAAGAGAAGGAAGATAATTCCCTCAGAAATTCAGGAAGAGCATTTTGAGGAGCTTTGCTTTGAGGGCTTATCTCTGACTACTTAGTCAGACCTAATCCTGCTTAGCTTAGCTCTGAGAAAAATCACAACCTGATGAGAAGGTAACCAACACTTCTGATTACTTCTTACTTGTTAAATACGGTATGTGCAACCTTGAGGAAGTTGCAGATATTTCTCTTGCCAGCCCTTCTCATAACCATCATCACATTTTCATGAACTCTCATGATCCCACAACAAAGTGAGTGAAGTGCATATTAGTTCTGTATAAGTTGTCTATAATGCAGGAACAGCATCTTTTTCTGATCTTAGTTTTCTATTTCTTGCTTGTAGAAACAATACGTGGAATGGAAAGCGAACTTCAACAGCAATGGTTTTATCTCTGTGCATTTTGATAACACCAAGTGTGCTTATGAACTCTCTCTTCTACTTCAGCAACTGCTAAATTCTCTGAGGAGACATTTTCCAGGTTTTAGTTTTGAAAGGAATGCTGTGCACTAAGCTGTTACCATGAAGCCATGCCTGGTACAGACTGACAGGCCAAAAGGGGCTTCAACAAACTCTCAACAGCTTTGTCTACACTCTTTCTGTATTACAGGGCATGTTCTTGTATTACCATCTCTTGCAGTGGTTAAAACTGACTTTAGGCTCGTTCCTTATGTTCCAACAAATGCAATGCTTTGCATTCTGTTCCCTCTCTTCTCCACACACAGTAGATACAAGGTAACACTTCAAACAATTTACCTGTAGGGTTTGCAGTGCAACCCCGTTCCACTCTAATCAGATTGCTTTCAGAAAGCTAGCAAACACCTCTGCTGCTCTAGCCTTGCCCAGCCTTGTCAAGGCAACCACATTGTATTTTGGAAGAAAAGCCACACCTGGAATTTGTCATACCTGGAAACTGCACATTCCTCTGTCAAATGGTTTCAAGGAGCTGAATTATCAGTTTTTTAATGCATCTGTAAATAATGTTCATAATGGAGATAAAATTTCTGAGGGGGAACAATTATGTGAGTACAGTAACTAGGTAGACTACACCTAAGTGTAGGATACTCTGGCTCCAGAGCAGGAATACATTAGAATCAACATAAGCAGCTTTTGTTACAAAGCTTAAGCAGTAAGGGGTAAAGATCATTACTAGCAACCAAGATCTTGGTGTGATCACTTACTCTAGAGACTTAAATCAGACTGAGTAACTGCACTAGGAAACACCACAAAGAAACAACTCCAGGTTCTGCTATTTTAAAACAGTCAATATATGAATAAAGATGGGAGTAGCATAAGGATTAAACCCAAGAGTATGAAAGCTTGGAAGACTTTATTCCACTTAACCTCCCTGCTGGGCATCAAATGTAAGACAAAGCTAAATGCACATGGCAGCATGCTGATCCTTTTTTCTATCCTGGCTAAAGCTCTGGGAGTAATGAAAGGTATTCCTTATCTGTAGCAGCCTACAGCCTGAAAAAATGCAGATAAAGAAAACAGGGGGGTAAGACTAAACAAAGACAAGGGAAGACTGGCACGACCAAGCACTGCTGCAATTACCATCTAGCTTGAAGCTTGAAGAAAATTATGTTGATAACAGCTATATTAAATTTTATAAAATCCCAGAAACAACAAAATATCCAAAGCATCTCTGTCACATTCCATTGAAAATCTGCAGGGTAAGTAGGAATTAGAAAAAAATATAAATTTTGTTTAAAAATGCAACTAAAAATACTTCTATAGAACCTGGGCTTTAATCCAAGGCACAAGCACAGCCAAGGCTGGCTCTGCTCAGCAATCACAGTACAGAGCAGCTTGCTTTGTGCTCACTTTGCTTTCAAGTATTTAGAGCCTCCTAAAGCATGTATCACAATACATGTAGGTTTATTTCTCAATGCAACAATACAGGAAGTGGGTACCACAAAAAAAGAACAGCATGTTTAAAAAAAAAAAAAAAAAAAAAAAGCTTCACTGTCCTGAGTAGCTGTGATGCAAATGCTTGTGTTTGATTTTGCATTTCAAATGCTAGTATTTAAAATGATGTAGATCAGGAACCCAGCCAGTGCTTGCTAACAGATTTGGCTTGCTTTCCAGCTCTTTCCAGCCTTTAAATAGCAAAAGAGCAAACTGAAAATCCCCAAGGCTGTACTTTCTGAGCCTACCCCATGCCTGTACTCAGTAATCATCAAACTGAAAGATACTCACCAAGTCCTCAAAACCACAAATCATACAGAAAAAATCTATCACACTGAGAGCTAAAGTATGGTTCTATGACAAGAATTTGGTTTATAATAAACCCGGATTTGGAGAAAGAAAGGGCAAACTAGTTCAATTAATGTCACTATTACTTTTACCTGAACGTGACATATGCACTATTCTTTACAAACATGGCATTTCAGAGCTTCAGGGACTGGAAGCATGGATGTGATTCTGTTCCCCTGAAATAGTAGCAATGTTTTCAATTACCCCAACCTGACTCATTGCCATCACAGGCACAGAGGAGAGGCTGGAAGAAATCTATGCACTAGCTTTACAGCCAGACAGCTTTAAATGGATAGACAGACATTAGCTAGTGCAAAGGCAGCTAAACATTAATCGTCTTGGTGGCCTTGCTAAAATCCTGTGCAAAATTCCCAGCACTTTACAAGGCTTATTTGTGTACACAACCATTCAAAAGCAAAGTAAGTAGGGGTTTATCTGTGTAGATGAGCATGTACACACATCCACCTTCTGAGATGAAGAACTCTTCTTAAAGGTCACTACAAAACAGCACATAGAGGTGCAGCTACACAAAGATGAGAAGGAAGCTGGAACAGGCACAAAGAAAAGCTGTAGGTTGAAGGACACTCCATGACTCTCATCCAGGTGAGAAAAGGAAACATGCAGTGTAGCAACAAACAGCAACACTAACATCAGAGTGCAATGTGTGTTAGACTGAGCAGACTCTGGCAGCTACATCCACCTAATCAGGACTGCTCACACAGGTCAGAGCGGTACTTTATTTATCATTCACTGATTCCTTCAGCATAACTTGTAGGAAGAGTATACTTTTAAAATCAGTAATTCACTAAGTTTCTTACAGAAACTGTGTGAATCAGAAATTCACACAGAAAATCAGAAATTCACACAGTAACTTACAGAAATAATCTACAAATGGTTCCCAATGTCCCTACAATTACCTTCACTAAATGTAAAACAAATACTGTAAGTAATAGTTAAATATAACAAATAAGTAAATTCAATTTAGACATGGGGAACTCTGACAGAGATACCATTATACTGCATGTCACCCTATTGTTCTCCTCTTAAAATCTAGTTCTGAAACTGTTTTCAGTAAGAGCAGGATTAGACTGACAGATCAAGAGTATCTCAAAGTCCTTACCCAAAGCAGGGTTCTAAAATCAAGTTAGAACAGACTGAGAGCAAACCATGTTTCACTTAACCTGAATGCCAAACACCTCTCCTTTGCACATGCTGAGATTGAAGGCAGATGCTCTTCTCATCCATTATTCAAAATGGAAGTGTTACCTTTTAGTGCTCAGATTTCTATCAGCTCATGGGAAATCACAGGAGAAAAATCCATGCAGCCAAGAGACAGGCAGAAATGGAACAGTTTTATGCTTTCTAATAATATGACGTGCCATGTGTTCCAGGACATTTTATTTCAGCATTATCCAATTTCATCGCTGTGAAATCTATGCAATTGATTTGAAATTATGACTCCAGGCTTACAATGAAGTCCAGGTTGGGACAACTATGAAGAACTATCAGCAGAGGCCACTGGACACTGACTTCTTGTCTGCCGTGTTTCTTGTACAGCCCGGCTGTTATTTGCAGTCAGACCATGAGAGTCACCCAGCCTGTTTGCACTGATTTAGTGAGAAAGCACCACCCCTTCAGAAGATACATAAAACAAAGGTGTCCATCCTAATTCTCTTGTGATGGGTTTTTACTTTGCTGTTGACTCAGGCTAATTAGAATTTAAGCCCTTTTGGATGGTATGTTTGAGATACTTACATATTTATTCTATTGATTGATTCCTGCACTCTTAAAATAAATACAAATTTGAGGTAAAAGTACCACAAGAAATGACCTAATGGCTAAAATTCCATCTTAAAATTAGGAATAAAATGCAACCAGGCAGAGATTTGCTAGGCAACCATCTTTACTCCTCGCAGTATCCCTATGTGTAAACGATGGATTAAGACATTGCTGTCGTTTTATTAACTACTCTGAGGATTTCAGTAGACAATGAATTATTCTGGTCACCAAGAAAACCATACTTGTTTTACAGTATGATGTCCCACACTAAGTAGCAGACCTTTCTTTCTCTGGATAAACACTTGTGACACCTCCCACCCCTTTGGCTGATGTACAAACTGACAAAATGAGCTCTTATTACTTCCCAAAGTCTTTGAACTTCAACATCCAACAGAAACAAACATTTTTGGGTACACAGTACAGTGATACTGAAAGATCTCAGTGACCATATTGTCCAACAGCTGAGGTAGTGGCTGTTGCCCTGTACTTAGGAAGAGTCTTTGATGACAGGTGCCTTGGGTGCAGGTTATAATATGCTGGGAACTTCATACCAAGCTCCTTCCCTCAATTCCAGTGGGTCTACAACACATCCATCTCCTAAACACAAGGAACACACTGTGAGACAGGTGCACTCATACAGGAACCTAAGGGAAATTCAGAAATGGTCAGAAGAGTAACTCCGGAGTGGATGGAATCAGCCACTTACCGACCAGTGCCCTCCAGTGGCTCCCACAGCAACTGAAGGAACTGAAGACAAGAATTTGTTTTCAGAGGTCAAAAACAACACAATCGTATCACTAATGGAAAGAAAGAAAATGCTGACATCTGGACACCAAATAGCTCTTTTTAAAATTTACGTTATTGCATAGCAATCTCATATCTGCTATCATTACATACCACAACCAGAAAAACCTACTTTCCATCAAGTGAATAAAATATTAATTGCAAAACTTGTAAAATGAGACAACAGAAACCAAAGTGATTCCCAAGACAAAAATGTTTATTTGTACTAACTCTTCAAACAGGTATACATTCAACATCTCTAAACAAAATCAGTACATATGATGAGGGCAAGTTGATTAAGTATCATTAGAATGTAATGTCTTCCTTAGCATTAAAGTTCATAAACCAAGAATTAGTTACAAATTTATGATCCCCTTACACAGGGGTTAATGATTTCAGTAAAACTATCCCAGTACTAGGCAAAACAGAGTGTTTGCAGAGCAGGCTCATTCAGTTCCAGTACCATGTCACAGTCTTTTAATGAACAGTAAATATTAGTGGGGAAAAAATACATAGTGCCAAGCTGAGTGTTCTCCAGCACTGAAAAGCAAATGCAAATAGTGAACTATCAACAGAAATTTAAATAAACTATTTTAGCTATTTTAGTTACTGAAACCTCATTTTTTGTCTGAAAAAAAAAAATTGTAACAGTCTGGAGGAAAGAATTCCATAAAAACCTTTTCTCTGGATTTGCCTTAGAATATAACCTTCTCTATAAAACAAGAACTATTAAGATTTGAGACTTTCAGTGGTAGAAGTAGTATTGGAATAATAAAGAAATAATTTAAAAATATATATTAATTTACCACATTTAGCTCATATAGCCCTTTATGTATCTTACAAAATGCTACTGTCCTACATACTGCATGTAAAAAAAAAAAGTTTATATATATAATGTATATGTACACATACAAAGCAAAAGCCACCAATTTGGTATTAAAAAAAAACAGAAAATAAACAAAGCATAAGCAAACAGTTATGCAGTAATGCAAGTTATGCAGTAATGAGGAGTGTATGCTCCATGTGTGCGTTAGCATAACAGTGCTTCCAACCTTAAAATATCCTCTTAAACATCTACGCAGAGTGCTTGCTCCAAGTCAGCTCTACCAGTGATGTTCCCAACTGCCAAAAATGTCTGATGTCACTTAACTTCCAGCCATCTCTAGTGCTTAGCACTAAATCAGAAGTAAGGCAAAATAACTTTTCACATCCCTGAATATCTGAGGACATTCATGAGATCTTCCAAATATTAATTCAAAATGCAGGATCACAAAAAAATGGTATCCCTAAGTGGAAGAGTCTTCCTGTCTACACAAAGTTGCCCCAAGCTTCCTTATTTCAGAGTAATCCAGGCTATCTAAGTATGACAATTACTCCCAGGCATCCTCTTTGCTTTAGCAAATTTTGAATGACAACCTAAAGTTTCAGGATGGGTGAGTGCTCATGTTTTCTGGTCTAAAACCATCACTCAGAACAGTGAACAACAGTTCTGATACTGCTCAGATGTTAGGCATGGATATTCAGAGCAGATGGGCAGTCTTGTTCTATAAATTCTGTCAACCCTTGTCTCCCAGATGGAAGGAGTCCACTCTTAATGTGCCTAGCATATATTTCACCAAAAAAACCCCACATTTTAGTATACAAGAAAAGCAAAACAGATTTTACTTATCTATCTTCTCTTGCACCAATCTTAAAAAAAAATCTAAAAGGACCAACCAAACCAATGTCCCCCCTTAAAACTTCATAAAATCACAAATTTTCCAATAACAAATAAAATTAACCTCCCTCATAAAACAAGGGTTCCTGAAAAAAACCTAACTGAGATCCCTGGGGAATAAAAGAGAAGGATGTCTTTGAGAAGCTTTCTGGGAGATTAGTTGTAAAGGATTTGATTCAGCACCCATAAAAGTTTTGTCCAGTGAAAGAGCAACTCCAGAGCTGGGAAGGCTGGATCAGGACTACAGCCCAGTGGGGACGTGCCAGTGACTGGCAGGCACTGAAATGAATGTAGTCATCGTACTGGCACACAACCCTTCCGACAACACAAGCTGTGCTGTACCAGGGAATTCCCCTGACATTCCCTGGAGTGTTGTGTAGCTCAACACTTTGCACCTAAGCTAAAAACACAGCAGAACAACTTGGAGCAGTGGATACCCAAGGCTATTCTTCATCACCCAACCAACAACAGCAGTGAAGAACAACCACAGGTAAAACAATAAAATGAACTGCAGGCTCTAGGGTTCAGAACCCCCAGGTCAACACCTCTGGCTTGCTTTGGGGAATAGGATTCTAGAAGAGCCTAACAAAGAGGAATAGTAAGGGAGAAATGGAGAAATACAAAAATACAAGGATTAAAAAACAGAAGGGGAGGCAATGATCCCCCTCTAGAATATTCCCTTTAAAACAGTGTAATTTAAAACTTTAAAGTCACTTAGAAATTGTTTTTAAAGTAGCTTGACAATTTCAACAACTTTCAAAAATCAAAATATTCTTCACTAGAGTTCACTGAAATATTCCTGTAGCCCCCCCGAGTAACTGCTACAACTTGTTTTGCATTAACATTGCTTAAATTAATATAGTCATAAGCATGCAAAATGTTAATATTTAATTGTGCATACAGAATAAACCAAAGTTCTAACAGGTTCCTAATATTTCAAGATTACACACTTCTTTCAGCCTCAGATCAAAAACCACTGTGATTCTTCCCGGAGTGCCAGTGGATTTTAGATTAGGCTTTACTAGGAGACAACAAAGCATTGTGTTTCATGGTGTAGGAGCAAACCCAAAGTACACTTGTGTATATATATACACCAGGCATGTAGTGCAACTTTTGCATTGTGTATCTGAGAAGAGTTGCATGTTAGCCAGTAAAAGGACAATGACCAAGCCAACACCACGTGCTGTGTCGAACCAGGCTGGGGAACAAACACCGATACCTGTTCAGAGACATTCATGTTGTTCCTGTTGCCTAAGAGCAGCTTTGAACAAAGCTTAATGACAGCTACATCCACTTGAACCCAGACACGAATTCGAAAGGCAGAAAGCTGCATTAGTACAACAGCCTGATGGATTTTACATGTGCTCTGGATGATTTTGAAGGCAGGATATTATCTCTTTAACAGGTCTCCCCTCATAGCAGATTTGATAAACAGCTGTGAAGAGTGGAAACCTGAGGAAAGAGGGTGAGGAAAGTAAACACAGTGTAAATTTATTATGCAACATTTTCGTAAATGAAAGAAATATACAGGGGTGGGGAGAGGGAGAGGGAAAAGGGAGAGGTGGAAAAAATGATTTATTTTTTCTATTTGTCAGGTGCAAATGCTGTGCTCAAAAGCAGGGCAAAACTACAGAACCTGCATGAATCTCTGAAACAGAGTGACTCTCAGAAGCCTAGCTAGCTATAATGGAGCCTGAGACATTCATTATGTACTGCACAACCATAAAGTGATTTAAAAAATAAATTTAAAACATTTTTCCTGGCTCTTCTTACAGCAGTACCCATCTGTGGTTAAAGAGGATGACTGGCACATCCGTTATGCAGTACCAGGGAATTCCCCTGACATTCCCCTCAGCCATAACTTGATAATACAGAATATGACAAAAAAAGACCCAGGAAGACATTGAAGGTCAAGTTTTTAATAAGAACTGAAAATTAAACCTGGATTTTGAAATACAAAATTCCACAACTACTTTTTTTTCTTTTTTTTTTTAGATTGGTGACATCTCCAACAACCTCCAAATTATTCAGGCTTCTCTGATGCTTTACAGAAATTTCTGCTTGCTTTCTGTCCATCCCAGACAGTAACAGCCAGACAAGTTCAATTTTCATATAAAGCCTGTTAAATTTTAGGGGTTGATCTGTTCATCAAGTACGTATGCCACTTCAGCATGGCTTTTTATATTGATGAATTTTAAACAATGGAAATAAAAAATAAGGGTCACTGGAGATGGTGAAATTGTTAATTTCTGAGTGATTCAGAACAGATCTGGACTAGGACTTTCTCCTTAGGAAATGTGTCCCACCAATCACTCTAAATCTTTATCTGTAATGCCCATTTCAGTGTTGAGCAGTACTGAGCACCATGCATGATGGCCTATACATTCTGCTGTCAGGTATTACATTGCAGTAACGCTGCTATCAGCGCATCGCCCCAAACTAAACCAACTTGAGTTTTGTTTCTACTTCATCGATGGAAAAAAAATTTCATTAGCCACATAGCTGCTCTCTCAAATCCAATGCTAAACTGCTCACACTGCAAAACCCTTATTAGGAAATCTGCAGAAAAAAATTTACACAATGACTTCTGCATTTCTTAACAAACCTCACTTACCACTCACTGTGCATGATGTACTGGGCTGAAGGGGGGGTTACATTTGCTGTTGCCATAAAAGCTCACATGTAGGCACTAACAAAATTTGCTATGACTATGTGAGAGGTGGCCACAAAACAGGTGAACCTTCTGAAGCAAAAGCAGGTTTCCCACAGGTTTAGGTACAGTACTGGCAGTTACTTCTCAGCAAAGAAGCACCACTACTACAGACACAACCTGATATCGAAGTCCTGCTGCTCATCCCAGAGAACATTACTGAGCACAGGTCTGCCACACTTCATGTGGAGAAATCTGTACCAAGGCTGACTGCGGGCTCAGGGCCAGTAAACTCCAAATGCATCTTAGGCCTGAGCACATCAAGAGAGCAAGGACTACAACTATTGAAAAATAGTAAGTGCACCATAAGTATCAACAGGCATCAACCCTGCTACCAAGGCTCTTCTGAACTTTGACTTTTGTACACTTCTACGTAGCCCTCAAAATAGTTTTGTAGGACCAGAGTATGAAATTCTACCCTTATGAGACTTTTATCTCGTCTCTTTGAAACCATGGCTACTCCACTGTGTTTTATGCTTTAAAGCAGTAGTTTTTGAAAAACACATGGAAAGTTGCTTTCTAAAGTCTTGTTGAATGACACCTTTCATGAAGAACTGACATACATATGTTGGCATAACAAAAGGAAATTAGCAACACTGTTTTCATGTCTTTTATTAAGAACATGACCCCAAATCATCTATAATGCACTCAATTTGTTGTAAGATAGAACAGGATACAAAACAACACTCCAACACAGCATCCTGTTTCATTTAGGGAATCATAAACAGTAAAGAATGAAGCCAACATTTTAATTAATTTTTTCTGCAGTTAGCTTAATTACTGTACACTGAGGAGACAGACTTAGGTACCTTACATACAAAGATAATATTAAAACATTAATCATTTAACACAGCTGATCCATTAAAAATAGACTTTAAAAATGCTTTAAAAAAAAAAAGTAACAAGGGTTGGTCTTTCGACTGGCAGTTTTTAAATTTCTGATTTTTCCTCTTTCACAAACAGGAACAGATAAATGTATCCCTTAGTCTTGTAAGGAGACAACTGTGTGTGTGGCTATAGGAATCATTCATGTTCTGACTCGAATACAAGTGAACCAAGCCAGGACAATCTGCTTCATATCATACCACAAAAAACCACCCTGACCTACAGAGGCAGATGGGAGGTTTTAACCTACAGCAAACTGGAAGTCACATTAAGAAGGAGAACTGCAGTATCTAAGCTAGAATCCATGTGGTGGAGGCAGTCACTCTATACAGATGATCACCAAGCTCCTCTCCTTGGAGGTAAGTAATGAATTTCCTACAATGAAATGAGATATAGCGACTTTTCACAGTCTCTTTGGGAAGCTCTACTTCTACTTTCATGCATTTTTTTCTTTTCACATAATAAAACCCACTTGCTGTGCTTTTCTGTAGTAGCAGAAGGCAACAATACACTCTGCAAACAGAAGGACATTCACAAATTTAATGTCAAATGAATAGCTCTATCTACACCAGTATTATTTTCAGCTTCTATTCACTTCTCTCTTTGATTGTAACTTCTAATCTACTGTTATTACAGTGATTTTCTTTTTAGCTATTACTTTTATGACGAGATCAAAATCAAATATGCAGAAAGAATTATGGAGATAAAAAAGGGGTATGTGGAAATTGTTTTATCTGTTCTTACTCACTTGTCCAGCATTCCTTTCTGCTTCAGGATGTGATGCACTTCTGCAGAAGTCTGGGGTCCTTGGAGTTTCTGACCATTCAACATTTCTTTCTCTAATTCTTCAATAGACTAAGCAGCAGAGGGAAAAAAAGAAAGCAAAGGAGAGGTATGATAAACTTTTTAGAAGTCTGACAACATTATCTGGATAAAAAAAAAATTACTGAGATTTTTTTCCTTTTTCAAAAGTAATCTTGAGTGAGCATATAGAATATTCTCCTATGTTCTTGTTTGTAAGTATTCTTAGATTTGCATCTCACAATGTCTAATCTCTCAAGCTTTTTTATTTAAATCACCACCCGCCCACCTTTTAATACCTTTACACTCATTCTAGCCAACTGACTCAGAAAACAAGAGGAAAGAGAAGGGTGCCCACTCAGTGAACTACCATGACTCAGATAACTCTACTGTTACTCTAGCAAACGAGGAGTGGCAGTACTTAAAGGAATGGATTTCACCCAGTGAATTAGGTACCTTTCCAGTTTTAACGAATGCTTCTGCTACACGTCGATTCCGGCCACCGTAACACGTTGTGATGAGATCAGCAATGCCACAGCTCTCCAGAAAAGTGGCAGTAGAAACCTGTCCTTTGCAAAAAATTTTGGCAAAGGCGATCATCTCCATTAGGCCAAGGCGAATAACAGCAGCTTTGGTATTGTCACCGTAGCAAAGGCCATCACAGAAACCAGCTCCTACTGCTACTACATTCTATAAGGAAGAGAAATGGGAAATTACTCAATTACTGCTTACAAATGTCCTTAAGAATGGCAAACACCTTAGTACTGAAAGACTAGATTGTTAGTTTGGGTTATTTTGGTTTGGTGATTTTGATGTCTATGGGATAACCTAAAAAAAAAAAAATTAAAACAAGGCAAAATATTTCCAAGGATAAAAACATATCCAAGGATAAGAGCATAGTTAAAGCTCTGATACAAGTTGCCCCTGAGGCTGTGGAGCTATTATTATTGACCATCTTCAAGAACAAACAGGTTGCACTACACCCAAACAAGGTTTTAGCTAGATTGAGCTACTCCTGACCTGAGGTAGGGGTGAAGTTAGACTGACATCCTATAGCTCCTTTATCCAGATCTTATTAATTATTAAAGCAATAGTACAGCTAAAAAGCATTTAATGACTTCTATGATGACATGCTAAGGGACCAAATTCAGCTAAGCCAATAGTATCCAACCCTTTTAAGTATGCAGAGTTTCTATAACCATAACAATTAATAAAGGATTCCAAAAAGGTTCATGATGCAGGAAGACCTCCCTTAGCAAAAAAAAAGTTTGCTTTTTCCTTAGACCTGGTGACAACCTTCTACAAAGAATGTGCTGTTAACATTCAGCTACATGGTCCCTGTTTCAGTTACAGAACATAGACATTCGATGAGACACATTTAAGTGACTATAAAAACGATTTTCTGGCTTTGGAGTCAGAGCAGACACTAGCCATGGTTCCACTATCCCCACTAAAAAAATCCATCTAACACAACAAACCCTACCAAAACCTGCCAAAAAAAGATGGCATTCTGATATATAGATAAAGCAAGCAAGGAAGTAATGAATGTTAATATCTTCCTGCATTCAACAGCAGCAGCAGTGATCTCAACAGAATGCACAAGAGAACCAACATTATGACTCCTAATGTAGCACTTGATGCAGGAAAAAAAATAAAATTAAAAAAAAAATCAACTTCATCTGTTGATGAAGAAAGAACAGTAATCAGAAGATGTTACTGAAAACAACCACTGATTAACAGCTGGTTTGGTTTTGGACTGTAAGCACCACAAATGCCAGGCAGCTGCAGAGCTGTGTGGCCAGCCATGGCTAGGTGACTTTGAATCACATGAGGCTAGAGGATCAGTCATTGCTTTTTGAGCAGCTACCTGAGGTCTAAAGGTGATCCTAAAAATTGCATACAGATATCCCAACATTAGACCTGAAGCAGCCCAACACAGTCAATTTTAAAATTTGGTCATTTAAATCATCTTGGCTTAGATCTTGGCTGTGGTGATTCAGCCAAGGTACATTTTCATCAGACACCTCTTGCAGAGCAACATCTAGTATTTTTTCATTTGATGCCAAAGCAAGAGGAAGTCAAACAGATATTTAAGAAGCTTTCAGATGGGATAACCCATTCAAATGGATTTTACATGTATGCCTAATCTCTAAGTATTTATCACTCAGCTAAAAACACAAACATGACTGAACAACCTTTGGGCTTTTTCCATATACTTCTTGAACACTCCCATACTAAAACTTCCCTTTCCCTCCAGCTTTGTCCAGTTTGACTTTCCACTTTGAAGCGATCTACTTGATCATAATTTACAATACAATTTGGCCTACAGTATTTTGTCGTCTATTTGTACCTTTTGCAGTGTTTGTCTTTGGAGCAACAGAAATACTCTTTTTAATTAAGTTGTACCAAGACTAGTTAGGCCTGAGGAAATGGGCTAGGGAACAAGGGAAGTTGTGAGTCCAACTCTAAAACACTGAGCTCCTTGTTTGTACAATGTTCCCATTGTATGTCCTTACACAGTTTGCAAATAATGAGGAAACAAGACAACTAATTATGGTCTAGAACACACCCCCATGCCTAGGAGACTTATATTCTGGCATACATATCCCTCAAGCCACAACTGTTAATTTACAAGGTCTACCATCTGGTTTGATTTAAATCCTTGAAGAACCTCTGACAACTGTCTTGTACCTAATATACTGTAGAGAACGAATTATACCACATTGAAAGTTATATCTTAAAGATGAGCTACCCCTTTAAAAACAATGACAAAAAATCTCCCAAAACTTACAACTCAGTTATCCTTCAGGCCCAACCAAGAGGACTGTTTGCTGTGCCAAAACAGACAGTTTGTTACTTGAAATCTCTGGCTGTAGGCACTAAGCTGAGCTTGTTTCAGGAAGATGCACAAGCAGAACACAAACTGACACACAAGGGCCTAGTGGCACTATCACTATTGTGATCTTCAGAGAAGTATATAAGGCTGGATGGGTGACTGACCTGGCAAAAACATCTTTGTGTATTTCATATGGCTGATTTTAAATGCTACCACTGACAAAGACTACACCTGAAGCGTCCTGGTTTCAGTTAACTTCCTTCTTAGCAGCTGGTACAGTGCTGGGGTTTGAGCTCAGTATGAGAATAATGTTGATAACACACTGGTGTTTTGGTGGTTTTCTAAGCAGTGCTTACTTTAAGAAAGGAACTTTTTCATGTCTTATGCTCTGCCAGTGAGGAAGTGAACAAGAGTCTGGGGAGGGGGCAACATAGCCAGGAGAGCTGATCTGAACTGGCCAAAGGGATACTCCATACCCCAGAATGCCATGCCCAGTATATAAACTGGAAGCAGTTGGCTGGGAGCCATCAATTGCTGCCTGGGGACAGGCTGGGCATTGGTCAGTGGGTGATGAGCAACTGTAGTGTGCATCACTTGTTCTTCTTGGGTTTTCACTCTGTTTTCTACAATTCCTATTCACTACAATTACTATTACTACTGCTGTTCTTGTTATTGTATTTTCCTTTATTTCAATTATTAAACTGCCTGCTTCAGCCCATGAGTTTTACTTATTTTCCACTCATTCTCCTTCCCATCCCTGATAGGGGGTTAGTGAGTGAACAGCTGTGTGATACGTAGTTGCCAGCTGGGATTAAACCACAGCATGAAGTTACAGGAATTCCTGCAGATGCAGTGGGTATGTGTTTGTGCAAGAGGCGAGAGTCCACATTTCCGTGAGATTAGAAACTGACTGTATTTGCATGCACACATGGGAGTCCAAGAGCCCAATAAGCAAGTGCCTACTGACAAACATGTTCCACAGGTTCAAAGATACTCTCACAATAACCCCAAAAGGACTGCAACAAAATATTCCTCTTGGCCTGAGGCATTCAGCTTAAGCAAACACACTTTCCCTATCTTGGCATTAACAGTGTTTTGCATGAAAGCACACATCCTGTAACCATGATTCACAGTGTGGTCTTATATTGCATATGGTTTTAAGCTACTAAAATACTTTGCCCTAACAGACAAGCTGTTCTGGTATCCTGAAGCTGGTGTTATTCCTAGTCCTAGTTATTCTAGAACATGAACAAGGAACGGATTTAGTTATTTTTTCACTAGGGATAATGAAGCTATGCTCCAGAAAATAAATGCTGATGCCAGGCAGTGCTCGCAGTATGCATCAGAACAAATGAGAGAATGTGTCCTTTACTTGCATACAACCTGCTACAAACATGCAAGAGGTCACAAATGCAAGGTCAACAGATGACCAAGAAAACAAGGACAAGTCTGCAGACTTTGCTGACAGATTGTTCTCCTACAGAGCCAGTCCTCAGAAGTATCCAATATCCAGTGTACAGCATATTTGTGGAGTGCTCATGAAGACAGCTTCAGCAGCCATTTCTGAGGCAACCATTTGCTCCATAATTAAATGGATCAATAAGAGAACTAAGCAGAAATATTATTTCACCTTCCTTGAGGCAATGCCACAGCTCAGCATAGCCTGCTTTCTCTCTGTTTACACATGAACTTGGAGAAGCTCATTGTTTCCCCTGATGGCTGAGAAGAGGTCAAATGAAAAGACTCAAAAAATCAAAGACAGTATCAGCAGGACTGTCAGAGAGGTTAAGTATAAGCTGTTTGCTTGCTTACATGATTAATGTAAGAGAATGCTTGAGAATGAAAAGAGAATTTGAATTTCATTTCCACTTAATCTCAGGAAAAAGAAAAAAACCCTCACAATCAACTTCTAGAGTATCTACACTGCCTATTCAACAGTGACTGCCTTAAACACACTTTGCATGTAACAATGCTGAGTTACATAACCTGGTAAACAATAAATCCTCACTATACTTCTTACTTCTTTACTTAAGGCTTAGCTGAAGCTGGAAGGTTTAGATGAACCTGAAGCAACCTGAAAGGCAACCCAAGCTGCTGCTGCTTCTCCTTCCTACAGTAACTCACATCTGTCTTGGTCCTTGGCTGCTGCCACTTGAAACAACTACCCAAATTTCAACTTCTTCAATTTTCGTTCTCAACCCTTAGAAAAGGTCAACAGACAAACGTGAAATGTTCATCAGTCCTCAAAAGAAAAAAATATCCTCACAAAGAACATGACAAACACTTTTTGTTCCAACAGCCAGGTTACAGTAGAAAGCTGTTCCTCCTCAGTACTATCAGATTTTGTGAAGTCACTGCCACTGTCTATTCAGCCAGTCTCCAAGCTGACACAAGACTGCTTTTTCATGGCACTGATTTCTGCACTTCACTGTATCTCCACCAGCCCATTGTCACAAATCTAAATACGGTAAATGAAGTGGATATTCTATACATATCCACATACATATCCATATATAAATAGCAATCAAGCTCATGTTCTCTGATGATCACCCAGCTGCACTACCTAATATTACAGTCTGAACTCAAATAGGCTTCCAAAACCAAATTTCAAACCTGTAATTATCATTGTACGAGAAAGCTGTGCTCAGAGCATTCTTTGTTACCCTTCTGTATTTTTCCCAAGCTTTAGGCAACCACCCACGCTGAAAATCTTCCCTGTTTAGAAAGGCTTGCAGAAATAAAAAGTGAGGTAGAGTACAGGCTTTTAACAGCTAGTCCATTATGCCAGTAATAACAGAAAAGTCTCCTTTTCCTAAGCTGGTATTTGCAGAAAAGTGCAGAAGCTGGAAGAATATACTGCTTTCCATGGTGTACTGTTTCTCATCCTTTAAATAACAACACAGGAATTGCTTTTACTATTTCCACACCCAAACAGACTGTCTGGAGTGACATGTTTGCCTGTTTACCCCTGTCCTCCTTGCTGTAGTTTGCAGTGCCACTACTGACTTTTCGAAATGGC
Source organism: Anomalospiza imberbis (assembly GCF_031753505.1). NCBI lineage: Eukaryota > Metazoa > Chordata > Aves > Passeriformes > Viduidae > Anomalospiza > Anomalospiza imberbis. The sequence goes on from NC_089681.1 coordinate 110,795,450, forward strand.
ACTGCTATGGAAAGTAGAGCCTCTCTTTTCATGCCTGTGTCTCCATGCAACATGACACTGTCACCTTCTGAAATGGGAACTTCCTCCTTCCAGGAAGTTAAAGAAAGATAATTTTTACTATTTTTTACTGAAGTAACTTCCCAAGTTCAACAAACTGTCAGCTGACTGAAACTACACATTAGATTTTACTCTTAAAAAAAAGTCTACTTTTCAAATTTTTATTACAAAGACTATCAGATGAATGATAAAAAAGAAAAGCTCTGCTTGATACCCTTAGCAAACAATTTTCCTGATAGAAAATATGTACAGCTTCTAAGAAAAACCACTATTCATATCTGAGTTTTGCATTTTGCTTTGTACCCTGGAAAGAAAACCTTATCCATAGGTTTAATTTTAGCTTCTTTATTTTCTTTCAGACCCAGACATGCACCCAGTGCATTAATAAATTTTTTCAATCTTTGAGAGTAAAACAGCTCAGGACATTATTTACATGCTGCCACCACGAGATTTAGGATAAACTAGAAAGGGTTTTAAATGAAAAATTACTTAAAAATTACAGTTTTATTAATATTTTCTTTTAGATTAAGGCAGACCTGTATGTTTAAAGACATCACCTATACTAGGATGATGGGTCTATGCCACTTCATACCAGTTTTGACTTTTAATTATGCAAGAAATTCACAGCACTTTTAAACCAATTAATCTATCCTTAATTCACTTTTTGTTTAGACTATACCACGCATTTTTTGGAAATCTCAATTCAATTAATAAAATATACTGCAATCAATATGAAATGACTAGAGCACACAGAATATAAACACCTTTTCAGAAATACAACTAGACAGTTCAGTCTGCAAGATGCACGATGAATAATGAAGCAGAATAAAAATGCGGGTGTTGGAGTAGTGGTTGCTGCTGTCTATAATCTGTCCCCAGCCAGCCTCTCCTGTAGAAAAGCAAGTTGAGTTAACCTTCAGGCAACACAGTCAGACCCTCACTCAACACCCACTGCAGCTGGCTCAGCGATAGAGGCAAGAAAGGCTCTTTTTGCAGGGTTTTATTCCAGTGAAGGATATCACATGTGGCTGAAGGGCAAAATAGCACGACCTTGTGGAGGAGACAGCTTAATAAGGGGCAGGGGTGGGGGATGGAACTAAGGGCGGGGCAGAGGGGTTTGGTCTCCAGGGGAAGGGGGCTGGGCACCAGGGATACCAATCCAGTGAGGGGACAGGGAAAGGGGAAACCAGGGAAAGTTACACAGGGGCACAGAAGTTGTGGCACAGAAGTCCACTTGGGAGTCTGCTTTTCCCCCCCGGAAGACTGACTCTATGGTAAGTAGTTACTGCCGTTGCTAGGGCCGAGGACTTGGGAATTGACCGAGGTGGGAGAGTTCATGGGATGCTACAGCAGAAGAGAGCAATAAAGCAACTTTACAAAAATCCCCAAAAGTCTCACCTTAGTATCTTTCCAGGTCAAGAATAACATCTATTTGAATTCTACTGCTATTCCAAAGAAATATTGGTATCTTGCCTTAGACCTTTACAGTGGAGTTTTGAGTGTCTGCTGACTACCTGCCCAGTTTGATGGGCGTGCTCATCTCTAATGCCCTTTCATGAGATTTGTCTGAATGAAAATTTCCTGGGACAGAACTCCTCTATCAGACAAGAACTGAAGCTAGTCAGAAAACATCCTGCTGAGCAAATTTCAAAGAAAAATAAATCTGCAAAACTTTGTGAGGGTTTATACACAGGGATTTCTGTTTCGGTAACCTCCCACATCACCACAGCATTTTAAAGCAATGGCTGTGGAGCTGAATTACAAGCTCCATCATCTCAAGAAATTTCTATCTATACAGTAACTCCAAAGCATGTTGCCTCAAAACACCTGATCCCATCAATGCACAGACCCATAACCTCCGCTTTCTCAGGCTTTCCAGTATGACAGCTGTCAAGAAGAAATTAAGGAAATTAATATGCCAAAAAAATGCTATTATATCTATCAAGCTACTTTCACTAAGCAGGAATCAGAGTTCCTTATCTTAAGACATTACTGCTTGGTGTGGTAGCTTTCCAAGCCAATTCATTTAGTTTACACAAAATTTCAACAGCAAAACCAAAGGCAGACAAAACAGTTATTCAAAACACAAAAAATAAGTAAGTCAAAATAATTATTAAACCACTACATCCATCAGAAATTATTCAGGATAGGTATCAGATAATGTGAGCTACAGTAATGTTTGCTGGGGTGCCAAACAAGTAATGACTCCCCTTCACAAATGGCCTGTAAATTAACCTGAGAAAATAGCCATTAAACAATCTTTAAGTTAGTCTTTGCTTCCTCTCGGCATCAATTTTGTTATGAAAAAATTTTGGATGAGTAACTGTCCAAAATAACTTTTTTAATATTCAGGTAATTTCTGTATGTGGTTATCCACACAAACCTTATGTAGTATATGTCCACAAAATATAAAACATGAGTGCTCACATTGCTTCAGTCAATGAAGAGGGGGATAGTTTTGTCAACAGATACGAAGCATTAATGCCAACTTCTTTCTCCCTTTCTTTTGGCGAACACACTCTTGCAAAAAGAAAAAGGGGACTAAAATAGATTTAGAAGTATATCAGCCAGTTAGATGAAATCAATACTTGCTTCATGACTGTGTGTAAGTTAAGTGGAAGATGTAGAAAGAGAACCTGGCAGATGGTGAGACACAATCTAAAAGCCAGCTCTCAGAAAATGCTGCTCCCTCATTTCCCCTCTGGGTCTTCTGGAAATGTTATGTGGTAGTTTTACATATTATATAAAATACAATGAACATATTTTTTAAATGGAAATAACCTCGTTTTTTTTTTCTACAAGGATCACTATTTCATCTGTGTATCACCTACAGCTTGATAATCTTACCTTCAGAGCACCACACAGCTCAACTGCATCTGCATCATCTACTACAGTTATTCGGAAGTTTGGAGTCTGCAGGAGTTCTTTGAAGAGAAGGCCATTTTCCAAGATTTTGCAGCCTATTGAGAAAGAGAAAGGAAAGCTTTAAAAAAAGGAATAATTTATTCGTATGTTATTTAGCCTTTCCTGTGCAAATCAAAATGCCTAAAAGCAGAGATAAGGTTGTTCTATCTCAATCCTAAACAGAATCCCTGTTCTAAGAACTTTTTTCACAATTTATTGTCTGCTCAGCAACAGGTTCTAAATAAAAATTCTATTAATTCTCTACACATTGTCTATTTTTTGATCACTGTCTTTAAAAAGGACAGCCAATAAAAAAAAAGATGAATTAAGAATATAGTAGGAGCAATTCTATCAAATATTTTCAAGTCAGCACTCCAGAAAAATACCTACTGATAAAGGTATGTCAAAGCTGCTTTATTAATCAAGCATACTGCCCCTGACAATTGTTTCTAAACACTAAGACGTTGTTCAACCATTCGAAATTAAGTTCAATGCAAAAGCTGTGAATGAGATGCTACAAAAACTAGCAGTGCACAAAACTCTAAAAATTAACATTGAAAAACACCCCGTAATACGAACTCTGTGCTATAAAGTATGAGTATGTATGAGTACCTGAATGCATATACACATACACATGCCTTTCTAGAAACTGTAAAATCTAAGACTAGGCACATCCTCATGCTGCAAAGCTGTGCAGACACCAACACAGAACTAAAACAATTTCTAGTTTTTGTGGGAACAAAGTATTTTGAGCAATTAAAACAAGATACCTTAAAAAAACAAACAAAAAAGTCAAACTAAAACAAACATGCATGAAAGGTACCATCTTTGACAATAGCACCTGAGCTGGAGAACAGAATTTATAATTGTTTATCCATGTAAAGCCATTCAGACCGAAGAAAAATCTTAAAACACAGTAATAAAATGAAGCAGCTTGTTATATGAAGGGTGATAAAAGACATGCTTGTATTTCATATGCTAAGGTTATAACGCTAGTAAGAATAGGTAAAACTGTGGTCTTCTCTCTCCCTCTATTCCCAGTATTGTCCTAGTACTTTTGGAAGTATAAACATTCTAGGAAATTCAACCAACAGCTTCTGGTAACAGTCAGCTAATGTCAAAAACAGTGAAATTTGAGCTATTTGGTGTGCGCCTGTGAGGACAGGTGCATGTTTTAAATATTCTTACAACTTGGAACAGTACCTATTGTGGTTTCACAGAATTTGTCTGCTGCCACCTCATTGGCAATGTTAGCTCCCATCAGCACACTGATGTCTATTCCCATCTTCTCTCGAATAGTGTCAGAGATCAGTTTGAGTCCCTCCGGGCCTTGATCTATTCCCTGCAGCCAACATTAAATGCAATTACTAAAAAGTCATTCATTAGGCACAGTAGAGATGCAAGCAGAACACAATTAGTCTTGTCCACAAGTGAGAAGTGAAACAAGGACTATTCAGACAGAGACTAAAGATGACAGGGGTACTACCACAGGAACTTCTGCTATTTTGACCTCTCCAAGATATCTTAGAATTGTAGGAGGAAGCACCTTAAGATTTAGGACTAAACTCTAAATGATGAAACCAGTTTTTATTGCATCCTCAAAGACCTGATTCTAAGAAGTGCTGAACATTCTGCTCTGTTACTTCAGAAATCAGGTGCTTATTATCAGTATATCCTTAATCAGTGAAGCATAACCAATCCATCAGTTATGAACCTAATCTGAACTTTGATTTGAAATTGCACTGAAACTCAAAAAACGGCATCTGAATAATTTGTCTTGTGAAGAGATATCTGAACTGAAATATCAGAGGCAGGTTCCCCAGTGTATAACACCAACAACAGTTTAGCAGTAGAAATACAAATGGAACAGCCATTCACAGATATGTAGAAAGCTGAACAACTGAGAATAATTTAACTTATAAGGATATTTTAAATCTGTATTTATAATGCACTGTTTACAGAGTGTGAAAAAAGGGAAGAAATAGGGCCTTAGGAAAGATCACCCCACATATTAATGCTGGGAAGAAAGGAAGAGAGTCTGGTACCCTGAACTAGAACTCCAAATAAGACCACCTTCTTCTCATAAACTCTTTTCTCCCAGCCTGCTAAATGCAGAATCCTTTTCAGCTTTTATTACAGAGGTATGGCAGACCAGCTATTGAAATAGCCATTCTTTCCCACAGTATGCCACCTTTTATACAATACTTTTTTAATGCTCAAGATTTTACACTTTTGGGAATTAGTAATTTTGAATTATGATTTATAGGCAAAAAGTGTGATCCTGTATTACTTCCGTATATACATATACATAAACACTTGTATGTTGCCAGTAGTGACATTTCAGGCAGGCAGTAATTTGCACTTCCACAGGTTAAAGGTGCTGCTGCTTAAGTAACATGGTGCAATGAAGAGACACACAGAAATGCCTGTACAAAACCTGCCAATTAAACGAATGCTTGCATTTCTGCATTATTTTTCATTTTGTATTGCTTAATGCACAGCTCTGCTTTCTCATCTTTAATGAGCCATACAGAAACAACCTGAAAGCAAGAATACAATACATGTTGCATTTTTCCCTCACAGTGCCAAAAATGTGCCCACAAAATAACTGTAAGGCTCCTCTTCCTAAGCAGGCAAATAATAAACAGAAAAGCATGCACACATTGGGAACAAATCCAAAAATGTAAATACCTACACAACAATTATTCACGCAAGTGAAATGAGACCTGAAAGGTTTAGGTGTCAGATTCTGCTCCATTGTGAAACAGATGCAACTCCTGACAAAGTCAAAGTGAGCTGTACCTATTTCTTGTAGAGGTACATCCAATACTGAATGACAGAATAAAAACCAAACACCCCTTCCTCCCTGCAAAACCAAGGCTCCACCATGGGCATTTTCACAGGGCGGCAATGATCTGCAGGCAATGCAAGCGACCTTATCCTTGCATCCTAACATGCCTGTCAGAGCAATCCCTGGAGCCTGTAAGAGGGAAATGAAAATGAGGCTGATGTTGAGGTTGCTTGAAGAGTATTTTGAATGACTTCCAGCTACCGTGCATCCTGAGCTCACTGCTGTACTGCACTCTAAGTTTTATATGGCTTCTCTCCCCACAGCTACACAGTTACTTGTAAGGTTTTAGACAAAGAGCTAATGCAAAGCAACAGAGATGCAAATGTTTCAGTGGAAATGCCTACTAACCAGCAGATAAATGTCTTTATTTCCCAAAGACTCAGTTTTATTGTAAGACATTAGGCTCTGCATGAAGATTAGACTGTCAGAAAGAAAAAAAAAAAAAACAAGAAAAAAAGACTAAAAGATGACACACTGCTAACTTGACAACCAATTTAGAAAGCACAGAAACAAGATGTCCCACGAATAATATTTTTCAGAGCAGAACTGCACTTTAACTATCAGAGTTAACACAAGCCACTTCAACAGCATTAGCATCAAGCATGAGACCCAAAAACTATGACACTGATGAAAACAGCATGCCTAAAGAATATGTAAAAGTAGAGGAAAGAATGTTGCATTAAATCTCTACCCTTTCTTCTCAAATTATACTTTTAATGATGTTATGTTATGCCTTTTCAATCATGTCTTTTCACAAAAACTGACATGTACTTTGCATTCTCCTGCAAAATATTAAGGGGCCTCGCAGCATTTCTTTGGAAAGGCTGCCTATGGATGCAGTGCTGCAATGTGACAGTGGGAAGCTGCCCAGTAACCAACTCTGCACTGTATGGCAAGTGCCACAATTTCACTTACACCACTACAGTAAGCATGGACTTTTTGTTTTGCTGGGGGTTTCTGTCTGTTTGGAGTTTTTTTTTTTTTTTTTTTTTTTTAACAATTTTTTCTTCCCCTTTCACTTCTCCCTATTTTTTTTTTCGGTGTCAAATATAGCCTGTAATCAACACTCCATTAGAGCACTGGTAAATAGTACCCAGAACAGTAATTCCAAGGGAATACAGGCCCAGGACCCTGACTTCACATATGGTGACGTAAATCCTTATTTAGTCCATCAATTTAATTAGTTACTCCTATCACTAGAACAATATAAATCACATTTAGCAAATTAAAGGAGAATAAAGTTTATCTTGAGCACTTTTAACAGTGCTTTATTTTACCCTTCTATGATATGAAGAGTTTTTCTATAATTTGGAGCAAGAACACTTGGGAAGCATTACTTTTTCATACCTTTCACCATTACACCAGTCAGCACTGACAAAACAATAGATTTTGTAGGCTTTGTTAGCCAAACTAAAGAGACAAGCTTGCAGTATGCAGTGACAGGGGTTTTTTGTTCTTTATTGAGCACAGATCCATAAAAGCATGATTTTCCAGAGATGACAGGAAACAAGAGAATGTGTGCTGAGAAAATGGCCTACAAAGCAACAACAAACCAAAATCTTCCAAACCTAGTGGGAATAGCTTATTATTTCCAGCTAAACATACAGAGGAAAACAGCCCACCCACCCAAAAACAATCCCAAAAATAAGCTAATCCACATTTTTATATTTTTCTGCCAGCAAAACTGTAAACACTCCAGTGAAATGCCTCCCACACCTCTGCCCTTTCCTGTTTCCTATGCTCAAACTGTCTTTTGGCGATGCTGAACAGACTCTCTTGTTGCAACATAATATTTGACATGAACAAGAGCACTATCCTTGCAATCACATGAAATTCTCTCAGCAGTTCTTGAAATCATCAACTCAGCATGTGGGATGTGCATTAACAATCAAAGCATTATGCTTGTGCTTTGCTCTTCGTCTAATGATGCTTTTGGAAACAACAAATAAAAGACTGGAAAGCTTAGTGGTGCAAAACATATTGACTCTTTCTTTCTAAAAGTCTTGTGAAGAGCCTCATTCTCCTCTTCCTGCAAGCGCTGTGTAACAATCCACTAATGACCAAGACAAATTCTAATCTTACACCTAGAAAGGTTTAATGGACCAATCAAGTGAATAATGCATGGAGACTTTGCATATCAAAATATCAAGTCATCTTGTCTTAGAACCATGACACATTCTCAGTTATTAATGTACAGTATTTATTGTACCTTTATGAGAGTTATGCCAAGGGCTTTCCTGGGTACTTGTCCCGTGATTTCATCGCAGACTTTATGGATGTACTGATGAGGAATGACAAAAACCAGCAAGTCTGCATCCTGTACCGCTTCACGAAGGTTTGGGATAGCAACCTGTGTAGTTATGGGAGACAAAGGCTGCATAACTTTTCAAAATTAACACCACACACAAGTGTTACATGACAAAAGCAGAATCACAGAATCAATTAGTTTGGAAAAGACCTCTGAGATCATTGAGTTCAACCCTGGAACAAACACCACCCAGTCCACTGGACCACAGCACTGAGTGCCACATCTAGTCCTTTCTCAAAACCTCCAGGGACAGTGACTCCACCACTTCCCTGGGCACCCCATTCTAATGTTTAGTCACTCTTTCTGTGAAGAAATTCCTCCTAATATCCAAACAGAATCTCCCCAGTTTGTGCTTGAACTTGAACCCGAGCAGTTTGGTCTCATGCTGAATGCTACGAACTACTGCATTTTGTAACTGAAAATAAACAGTAGCATAGACTTCCCAGACCAACAGATCCAATCCAAGGTTGAGGCCAATTTTTTTTAATGGGTATAGTCAAAGCTGTTAATCTTGCTCTTGTTTTCACATTTGCTTTCTTGTAAAGAAATTGAAGTAACATTAAGACCAATAGTGAAAGGAAGAAAGAGTGCATTGGATTTACTTAACTGCATAATTACATAATTTTACTTGTTCAAATTTCTGATGTCATCAGTAAAGTAGCATAGTCTGAAATATTATAAACCCTAGAGATGTTAACAAAAATTTCTAGCTCCATTTACTGCACAAGCAATATTCCCTCTGCTCCATAACTATCATTTAGCTTTTGAGCCTTACCACATTATCTGGCAGCTTGTATCCAGGGAGATACTTTACATTTTCATGGTCCTTATTTATGATATCTGTCAGTTTTCTCCCATTAACATTCTCCTCAAAGACCCACATGTTCACTGTGGAAGCAAACTTCTGCAATTTTTTTACATTATTACCTATTATTTTGGCAACTGCAGAACCCCTGCACAAAAGAAAACAAAAATAGTCTTAAAAATTATGATTTCTGTGACTGTAGAAAAAAAAAAGACTTTCTTTTTAAAACAAGCACAAATTTACAGATTATTTGATCAGCTACCATACAACATTTTGATCTAGTAAAAGAAGTGGGAAAATACACTAGTCATTCACACCTGCTGCTTTCCCTAAACTACAGCTAGACTAGGTTGGACTGAAGCATTTACTGAAACATCTTTACTTATTTTGTTTTCTTATTGGCTATCCACTGAGAGTTTAGGTTACTGTATTTCCCCCAATCAAATTAATTGTATCTTCAAAGCTGAGGTAAAAGCGACATACTAAATTTTATTAATGTGTCATTTTCACCTTTAAGAGATGAGAAGCTTCTTTGCTAAGATGACTGACTCATAAGTTGTTGTACAATACTGATACTGATACTTGGCATTGAAACCCAAGAATCATTTATATGTTGCAGAAGTTATAAGCTTCATGGCTGTGCAGCCAATCTCACAGAACTTAACTATTGAAATAGCATCCTCTGAAGCTGCAGGGAGACAAGTCCATTACTGTTACCCTCATATTCTCCCCAATAACAGCATACAGTGAGATCTGTATTATAGTGATCAATTTTACTTCTCAAATCTCTAAGCAATAACAAAATTAATCACAATTACAAGAGGAGGAACAAACACGATCTTCCCTTTCATCATTCTATTATACCTGTTAACCTAAATTCCTTTCTTGGGATAGGAGGCAATTTCATAATTACTGATCACCTACTAAGGAGACACAAACATTTTTAAGAGATGTGATAAAAATACAGTCATTGATCTGAGGCTTACATGTGTGTGTGCATGTATGTGTGTAAACTGCACACTTTATTAGGAGGTAAGAACACTAACTTTTCCAATCTAGTTATACTCACACAATCCCCTAAATTTATATTGGATGTTGCTTGTAATAAAACCACAGCTGGCAACTGAAAAAGTGGGTTCATTCTGCTTCAAGAGCTTTTGATGTGGCACAACTCATTGGGCTGTATTAAAGATGTGTGCTAGCACATGGCTATGAGGTCACTTTCTAAGTAGCAGCAAAAAAATTTAGTACTCTAAGTAGACCTTTTATAGTCAAACCATAAAACTGTGTGTCTTAGAAGACTAGAATTTATTTCTCTAATAGCACTTCACACACTAAAAATGCCCCTGGGTTCAGAAGGTGATACAGAAGACAATTGCAAACCATCTCTTATCAAGCTCGTCCAGCATGGTTTCTGCTGCACTGGTATACAGCTCAGCCTCCAAATGTCAGATCCATATAAACAGCAGACCTCACATTCAACACATGTGTATGTGTTCCTCAGACAGTGCTTTGAGTTCCTTGAACAAAAGCACATTTACTTCTACAGATTCATATACAAAGTTGGGATCCTGGCCAACCCACTGCCTTCTGTTTTGAATGTCACTACATATTCTCTGTGCTTGCTGGTGACAGAGCAAGACAGAAATAACTGAATCAGCAACTCTCTGACTGGGATTTTCAGTCTGCCAGCAGAAAGTCTGGCAGTGTGTACTACTTATGTGAGACATTAATTCCATTACTATTTAACACTTAAATACCTAAGCTGTCTTTTTTTTTTTTTTCACCCTTTGAATGCAGTATTAAGAAAACTGAAGATGTGCCTAGTCTTAGTTTCTGAATTCAAGAAGATTCTCCTGACTGGCTTCTCTGGTTCATCATTTCCCATGATGTTGGAACCACTCTTTCAGGACCATTTCACAGTTGGTCTGCTTTCCCCTCATCACTTTTTAACTATAGCACAAGGCCAAAAAGCTCCGTAACTTCCCCTGCTAACAGCAGCAGCGGAGGTCACAACATGCAAGTGGAAATGATATAATTATCTAGCTCTACCACTGTCCCTGTAAAATCACCTCAGTTAAGCCACAGTTCCTCCCAGTTTCCTACAAGATCCTAGGTGCATAAACCCCTCTGTCCAATAAGTTCCCATCTCTTCCCAAATTTTACAGTTTCTGTTTAAGTTTGGCAATCAGGTTACTTAAAGACTGGTTCCAAGAAAACAGTGAGGGATAAATTCTGGCTGTGCACACCTCATTAACTTGCCCTGGTATTGTTATCAGGACAGGCTAGAGTACATGATCAAGGCAGCACTTGCAGTGCTTTAAATGACTCTGGGCACTTTCCTGGAATCCTAGGGCTCCAAGGCATATTCCCAAGGTGTACTGTCTTAACACTCCAGACACCTTACTTTATCCTCTGTCTTAAAAGATCCTAACAGAATCACTGATCCACCAGCTGAGCAAGCCTAAAAGGGTAAGGCCAGCAGACAGCACAGCTCCTGCTCTTCCATGCTGAGCCATCTGTCCTGTCCCATGATCTTCCATCAGGTGTCAAGTGACCCCTGCCAAGTCAACTTCATTGTTAAAGGTGACTTTCTTGTCGCAAACCAAACAAACAAGTCTGACTGGAAGTAGTTATTCAATCAAGGCGACTGGCTTAACCCTTCTAAAGCTACTGTCCTGCCAAGCTCCTTTGGGGTTTTTTTCATCCCAGATATAGCTATGAGAAGAGTTGTCTGATGAATCACCTCACACAGAACCCCAAAATCCACTGTCTGCAAACTGCTCAAGATGCCAAACCCCACTCAGATCAACTACTTACATGCCTACAATTTAGGCACCGACAATCACACACTCTTACAACTCAGGCTTCAAAAGTAAATAATCCCCAAATATCAATGATCGGAAGTTTACAAATGCTTCAATTTCTTTCTAGTTACCTGCTTTAATGCACTAAATACTAATACTTTAATTAAATATTTTAGGACTACAAGCTGCAGTTCAAAAGGCACTTACAAGGTATACAAATGGAGTCCAATTTAGTTCAATGATTACACATACTACTGAATCACAGTGCTCTTTGCAGTCAGGGTTTGGTGTCCATCATCCCATGGACTTTGAAGAAGAAAGCACCTACCTCTCCAAGAATTATGATTTTCAATTTTTTATTACTTTGGTTTCTGCTTTACTCACATGAAAAACCCTGCCATTACATATGAAAGAAGCCATAAGTTATTGAAATACATTTATTCCCAAAAGAAGGAGAGAATGCTACTACCAGGCAGCAGCTTTTTTCTTTCAGCACAGGAGATATGGGCATTTTGCCACCAATTCATCCTATTAGGCAGGAACTTTTCTTATTTATTAAACTGATCCACTGAAGTGAAAACAAAATACATTTGCATGTAGTTATTGCTAGTAGGCAGTATCTACAAATCCTTTTGCTTCTGCAAGTTTTTCACAGTGAATCAAATACAAATGGAGTCAAAGCTCCTGTGAAACTTTTTCTAGACTTCAACTACAGAACAACAGCCACCACACTCCTAAAAGACAAGGTCTAATTGCATAATTTCCTTGTGATATATAGTGCAATGCACACATTTTACAGGCTGGTGCAAGGAAAGCAAGAGATACTGCACTGAAGCATCTGCCATTCCCTCAACAAGGGGATCACAAAGAAAAATAAAACTTAGCAGCTGCTGGTATTTTTAACAGCAGCAAAAGCCAACTGCATGGAGTGGGTAGGAGTGAGCAACAAGTCCACAATCATCCTGACAAAAGACAGGCAAATTTGATGGAATAAAACACAGTGCTTTGTTCTACACGGAATTCCTCTGATTTTAATGTCTTAAAACCCAATGCTACCTGAGTAATGTGTGCTTAGCATTAGTAATTGAAAGTGACAAACTGTGAAGACCTATTTCTATAACAGATTGTACTTAATTTATTCACTCTAAAGAGGGATCTGGTGTAAGAAAAAGGAATAACTAAAGACAAAGGGTCATTAACACGATACTCCCCTTGAAGAATGATGTCAAGTAAGTCTTTTGCTTTCAGTGGATGAAGAAACAAGTTTAAGTCTAATTATAACCTAGAGATAGAGACAGCAATAAAACCTTGTCTCAAGCTCTCAGTGTGCCTCAGCATAATCAATTCGGGGAGGAAAGAAAAAGAAGGTATTTTGAATAACCTAGTGTCTTGCAATTCTTTTTTGAACTGTCTTTGAAAATATGCACATAGGAACACAGAAAACCCCGAACAACACTTTTGCAGACAAGTGAGATTGTTAGTGAAGCTCTACAGGCAGGGCGTAGTTGGAAAAAATTTTAAAAATGTACAGCATCTTTAATGTCTACGTCATCTCATATCAGACAAAGCACACAACAAATACCAGGTTAAAAATATCCTAGAACAACTTCTTCGCAGGACACGCGGGTGTTTACAAGCACTAAAACTGAGTGCTCGATTCTGCCGCTTCTTCCTCCGAGTACGTCACGGCAGCACCTCCGCTCCGAGGGAGCCGGGGGCACGACGAGCCCCCGGACACGGCAGGAAGAGCCCTCCCGCATGGAACAAGCGTGACCCAGGACCCGCCACGGTCCGGCGACACCGTGTTCCACCGCCGGCACCGGGTGGCCTCACGGCCGCCACCCGAGGAGAGCGCGGCCGCGGCGCCGGGCGGGAACCGACAGCAAGGCCCGGGCGGGCACCGCCTCCGGGAAAGCCGGGCCGCGGCGGCCGCCGAGCTGCCCGCCTTGCCAGGGGCCGCCGCACTCACCAGTTGCCCGAGCCCACGATGCAGACCTTGAGGGGGCCGACGGAGAGCGACATGGCAGCGCCGCCCGCGCCCCGCCACAGCGGCCGCGGCGAAGAGCTCCGCGAGGCGCCGGCCCCCGCTCCCGCCTCCGCCGTCAGGGCCGCGCCCGCTCTCCCTCCGCCCCTGCGGCGTGACGGGAACTGTAGTTCCGCCCCCGGCCGCCGGGTCTGCGGAGGGCGCGACGGCTCCCGGGGAGGACGAGGTAAATGGGGCCCTCGAACAAAGCAGGCAACCCCGCAGGCACTGTGGCATATCACCGGGCCACAGAATCATTTAGGTTCGAAAAGACTTCTGAGAGCATCGAATCCAACCTATGGCCGAACAGCACAACTGAGCATGGCACTGAGTGGCCGCATCCAGTCTTTCCTTAAACACCTCCAGCGACGGTGACTCCACCACCTCCTTGGACAGTCCATTCCAATATCTAATACCCTTTCTGTGTAGAAATCCCACCTAATGTCCAACCTGAACCTGGCATAGCTTAAGACTGTGTCCTCTTGTCGTGTCACTTGTTACTTGGGAGAAGAGGCTGCCCCCACCTGGCTACAACCTCCTTTCAGGTAGTTCTAGACATCAACGAAGTCTCCTCTGAACCTCCTTTTCCCAGGCTGAACAACCCCAGCTCCCTCAGCCACTCCTCACAGGACTCGTGCTCCAGACCCTTCACGAGCTCTGTTGCCCTTCTCTGGACCTCAATGTCCTTCCTGAATTGAGGGGTCCAGAACTGGACAGAGCACTCAAGTTGTAGCCTCACCACTGCCAAGCGCAGGGGAAGAATCCTTATTGTCACCGTTATCTGCTGAGCTAATATACATTTCAGCCATATATGTAACAACAAAACTTCTGCTCTCTCCTAGTGCTATATAGCTTTGGAGTAAGTCTGTGAAGGCTCCCAGGTGTGGAGGAATTGTTGTATCAAGCAATAAAGGGCCTGGAGGGATCTTAAGAACAGAAATATGAGTGTTTTCAAATATTCCTTTGCTCTCAGCCTTCAGCCAAAATCACATTGTTCTCTGTCCCACATGCTTCTCCAGGGGGAAAAAACAGTGGATGAGTTGTTGGTCTGATCAATGGGTGTGAGTCATCTGTGATAAACTTTTCCATCAAATGTGTATTTCTACCGACATGTTTAGCTGTATTTAATAATAAATTATCCAGGAAGGACTGAGGAGCAATCTCATCATGGTCTGCAACTTCCTGAGGAGGGCAAGTGGAGGGGCAAGCATTGCTGTCTTTTCTCTGATGACCAATGATAAGAGCCAAGGAAAGAGCAGGAAGCTGGGGTGGGGGTTTAGGTTGAGTATTAGGAAGAGGTACTTCACCCAGAGAGTTGTTGAGCATTGGAACAAGCTTCCTAGGAGAGCAGTCACAGCACCAAGCCTACCAGAGTTCAAGAAGCATTTGGTCAAAGCACATGGTGTGATTCTTGGGGCTGTCCTGTGCAGGGCCAGGAGCTGGACTTAGTGGGTCCCTTCCAACTCATCATATTCTGTGATTCTATGACAATGCTCTTGTCCCCATACCAGAACAGTGTCCTTCTCTCTTTATTGAAATCAACCGAGTCTCAAGACAATACCCTTTTGAGCTTTTCATTATAGCATATTTCTTCATTTGTACCTCTAACATATCGCTTGCTAGGGGTTAGCTGTCAATGAAATGCTCTTTCAATTAGAGGCTATACAAGAAGGAAAGTTGGATCAGTTCTGTTGCCTTTTGAGCCATTGTAGCTGAAGCAGTGTGAATTGCTAGCTGCTGTTTTCCTTTCAGTTTAAAAGCAGGGTTTTCATTTACTCCATTTACTCCATTGCCAGTTTGCTATCAAATTAAATTATAACAGAAGGGGAAAAAAACCCAAAACAACAACCAAAACCAACATGCCTAAAATCTAATCTGCTTGCACTTGTATCTTTATCTCTATTGCTAGCACTTCCTAATTTGGAGAAAGCCCTCATCTCATTGTTTGAGCCCAGTGAGAGAGTATTTTGCTTATGCTTGCTTTAGGCATTCAGAGACCGGGATTGATAATATCAGGCCTAGGTTTTGAGGGACTGAGGAGGGGATAGTCCTATAAGATTAAGGAGTGAGTGACTGGAATCTAAAAACTTAATGAAATAGGGAACTGAATATTATGCAAAATATACATCCTGAATATGAGTACTTCAGGATAATTTTGACAGTCTGGACAGAAAGGTTAAAGTCTTTATTAGGTTTAATGTAAAACATAAAAAAATACAGATAAATTATAATTTCTATAGATTTTCTCAAAAAGCTGACAGTTCTTCAGCAGTCTAGAAGGCTATGGTCCATCAGTCTGCAGCATATTGTGAGGCTGTGTGTGTACTTCTGTATTTTACATAGAATTGTCATTTTCTCACTGGCAGCCTGCAATCTGAAATTTAACATACATTTACACCACGAACTGCACTCAACTTAGACCAAGTTTACACAAACTTGAAAAAAAGCCAGAATATAAACACATGTTCATCTTGAAGAATCCACAGATGCTTTGCAGAAGTACATTGTGCAGGTCTACCATGCCACTTTAAATTTTACAGAATAGAATAAAGTAAAATAGACTATTTCAGTTGGAACTACAACAACCATCTAGTCCATCTGCCTGATGAATTTAGGGCTGATAAATTAAAACTGTTTCTGAAGTAATGGCCAATCATTTAAATAAAAACATTGCAGACAATGGAGAAGAAAGGGCAAGAAAGAAATCTTCTACTGTTAAAACGAGTGCTACCAGATCATTAATGTTAGCAAGAATACAAGATTTTATTTTATGCCTCGTCTGCAGACTCAGACAGTTGTGTTCAGGCAATCTAGTTATACTAACAGAAGGTACTGTCCTCCTATCCTAGTGGGCCAAACTGACCCCAGCTGGAGATTTTAATCTTTTCCTCAAGGCTGGCAGGAGAAAATACATGTCAATGGCTTGAGTTCAGAGTCTGACATCTCACTATAAATTGCTAATGAGAAGAGTCAGGAGCAAAGGCAGTCTGAAAGGTAATCTCAGGGAAATCAGACTTGCAGCATTCTTCATAAAAAACTGCATCCTGATGGTGTAGCTCTGACAGTCCAGGTATAATCAATTAATTGAAGTCACAGATACTCACATCGATATTCCATTCTCCTAAGCCTTGTAGAGCAACCAGCCAAAGGGAAGCGACAGACAGCTCAGTTCTAATAGATTAGTCAAACAATTGTTTTCGTGAATTATGGGTTTTAAGGCCTTCGGATTCTGGGCTTTGTATGGAAGCAGCTGCAGCAGGAGCACATGTTCCCTTATGCCAGCCTTGCTATGGCAACAGTAGGAGCTCCTCTGACAGGTGAAGCAGGCAGCTGGGTTTGTTAAACCACCACTAAGATTTGACACATTGGATCTGTCAACATCCTAAAATACTAAGTCAATATTAACTTTATTTAGTGCTTATCAGAAAGCAGCTAGTGTGGTAATCATAATTCCATTACAGAAAAAAAAAATAAAAAAGAAGGAAGTTTGTTAACACAAAAAATAAATTTTGTATGGGGGCGAAAGTATTATACAATGGTATCACTGTTCTTGTTTTCCAGTTTTCCTCTGCATCTAAGTGGTTTGTAGCTCCAGTGTCAATAGACATAAATCTATTTCTTTTCTTCAGTGCTTCATTTGACCTCACACATGGTGATGAAAACGACAGCATGGATTGAGCAATCATTAAGAAGAAAAAAAAGCAACTCATGAAAGGGCAGCATAAAGCTCTGAAACTCTC